>NW_024040707.1:18415956-18440956 GCF_014851395.1 Micropterus salmoides | reverse complement strand
ATACAGCCACTTAAAGTATTTTTAGAAACCCGCTAGTGCAGCTGTTGCTGTATAGTATATATAGAGTGAGAAATACCTCATAGCTCTGCCACCAGTTGGGCACATTGGGCCTCAGTTTCTGGTCACACACCACCTTCCTCATCTCCTCTATGGAGGGGTCAGAGGGCACGAGGTCATAGTAGGGCAGCTGGTACTCCTCGTGGATACCTGCAGCACACAACAGAGGGGCCTTCTCAGTCTCTGGTTTCGCACCTCTTTTTCATTAGACCCGTTCCCTCACATCAGATGCTGCTGTTTGTGGTCTTACCTCCTGCGTTGCAGCGACGCGCAATCTCCCAGTACACCAGGCCCAGTGCGTAAATGTCAGCACATTTGAAGGAATCAAAGTGTTTCATGTTGATGCTTTCATCCAGGACTTCTGGAGCCATGTACCTGGGGTGAACACAGGGCAGCAATGAGCAGTAGCACCAAATGAGAAGTTTCATATGGGTGAGTAAACCTAAAGACTCAAGGTTCAAGGAATCACAATTGTAATGTGTGCAATAATGAATGTCGCTGGGCTTTAACGGTCACTGTAAATAAATAAACATCCATCACTGGTTTTATCTGAAAGGTCCAGAGAGCTTAAGCTTCAATAAGGCTATTGTTTATATATAAAAAAAAAAAAAAAAAAAAAAAAAAATGATAAGTCACTCACTTTTCAAATATATTTACTTTGACATTAATAAAATTGTTGCTAGACTTCAAGACCTGCAAGATCCCTGTTCCATATCCCCATTTGTGTGCTTATGAGTGAATCAGTATGGAAACATTTACCTCTTCGTGCCCACTCGCTGGTTAGGTGCTATATCGATTGTGTCTGTGATGGACTCGTGGCGGACTGCCAGTCCGAGGTCAGCTATGGCGCACATGCCGTTTTTCTTAACCAGGATATTTTTAGACTTGAGGTCACGGTGAGCAATGCCGGGCTTACCTGCAGAAGAAACCAATAACATATTACCACATTTGCGTCAAGAGCTCAGCAAAATACAACACAAACATGCACACGCTTGCTGGACAACTACTGTGTGCACAGTCACATTCCCCGTGTGAGTTTCACTGCGGTCTGACATGACAGTTCATCTCACCCTGAGTGCCGAGGATTTCCATGTGAAGGTGTGCGAGGCCGCTGGCAGCCGACAGTGCCAGTTTGATCATGCCCTCGATGGTGACAGAGTAGCGGTTCAGGTAGTCGAAAAGAGAGCCGTACTCGTGATAGTCTGACACCAGCCACAGCTGAGTCCATGTGCCATTGTCTGAAAGAGCCAAAAACCAAAGAGTAGTAAGCATTAAATTAACACATGAGTATCTACATGGAATTACATTTCACTAATTTAATGGATAATTAGCTTAAACTAAAACTGAGCTGTGCAAAAGAGAATATCTAAACATCAAGTTAAATAGGGATACCCTTTACCTAACTGCACCTTATTCTTACTTTGACTTTCTTGTTATGTAGGTGGTCTAGAATTAATTTAAACAATGTGACTGTATGTTTTGGATAAATGCCTGAAATGTTCATGGGAACGCTCCAAGTCTCCACGCAGCCTATAAACTTCCTCACCTTTATTGTCTGCTGCAATGAACCCTAGGATGTTTTCGTGGCGCAGCATGATTGTCTGGTAGATCTCAGCCTCTCTGAACCAGGAGCGCTCCTCTCTGGAAGAGAAGATCTTCACCGCCACATCTCCTCCCCTCCACTTCCCTCTCCACACCTCACCGAAGCGACCCTTTCCTATTATCTCCTGCAGCACGATGGTCCTCGCCACCGTCCTCTGCACAAACAAGGGCAAACCTGCAGGGGGCAGTAAAGAGACAAACAAAACATTAGCCAGCCATCCCTGTAGACTTGTTTTGTAGACATGAAGTGGTGCAAGTACTCTCAGTAGATTCTAGGTCAGGATGATTTTCACTAGATTTTGCAGCTGAATAATCATTAATTTGGATATTTATAGAATGAGATATAGAAGATTGTTCTGCTACTGCTCTTGCTGACAAGAAAGGACACATGATCACACAATCCCCCCTCCTCTCTCATTAGTATGTCACACTGGGCTAGACAGCATATACTAACCAGAGCCTGATCCGGAGGTGGACATGTCATAGATGAGGTCCTGCAGGGTCTTGTCCTTGGCCAAGTATAGATGGTCACATGATGGGTCCTCTACCTCCAGCCTCTGCCTGTGGCTGTAGGCCCTCTGATGATACTGGAACAGGAACACGCCAACCATCAGCAGCACACATAGAAGGAACACGGGCCCTGCGATGACCGCCACCAGCTCCACCGGCCCCCAGGAGCTCCCTGAGCCTGGCCAGTCCCCTTCTTTTGTTGGGACTAGGAGGGCAACATGAAGGAGACGGAGAAGCGATTACTTTAAATCTAGCAGACTGACACAGTGCCTCTGTTGAACTTAAAGAGCGCTGATGTTTGATGGAGTCTCACCAGGGACTTTCAGGTCAATACTATTGCAGTAATCTTCATAGCAGCAATGTGTGTTGAGCAGGCCTTCAGCGCTCAGGCAGTAGAAAGGTTGCCCAGGGGGGACCAGGTTATCCCGGTTGATACAGATGCGTACATGCTGCTCGTTCCCCTGGATGGAGTATGTGGAGGCCATGCAGGCGCCATCTGTCTCGCATTCGTAGCCCGTCTTCTCACAGTTTGTGCAGTTGCAACGTAGAGCTGCGGGAAAGGACAGAAAGAATTGAGTAAATAATAATCCATCAGATGGAGCCAGCAGGTTAAAAACAAATGAATCCATTTCACTTCTCAGTTTTGTCCAGCAGGGGGTGTGCTAACCCCGCAGTTTACACTGTAAAGAGTGTAGCGTCCTATTGAGTTGTAGGCATTTTGTGACCCGCAGACACAGAGCACAGAGTTGAGAAGCAGCAGCCAGACGGCCCCGGCGGCCCTGAAATCAGATCCTTCACTGCAGATGAACCCAAACACGCAGGGTGGAGACGGACTTGCCCAGTGGGACAGACAAAGTGAAACCCAACCAGGGGGAAAGAGCTCCTGCCAAATCCCCAATGCAGCATTCTGCTCCATTCCTCTCCACTGTCTTTCTCACACTGACACAAAGAGCTGCCACTGTTTAAGCTAATGAGACTTATTTTTATTAAACACAGCACACTCCTGCGTGGGGACCTATTAAAGCTGACACAATGGAACTCCTGCCACCTACATACTCAAGTGAGGTCAGTGCCAGGAGGTCCGCACAAATCTGAGACAGAACCAGAGTTGGTAGGGAAACCAAGAGATCAAGAAACTTCAGACTGATTAGATTTGGAGTGAAATGTGATTTTGAGTCACAGCACACATGCTTCTCATTTAGATTAAGGTCAGCACAAAAGGCTTCTTCCAAGGTTTTCCACGAGCAAACCGAGTGCAAAGCAGGAGCAGGCAAGGCTAGATGGCCGTGGAACTAGTTTTCACATGGGGGGGGGGGGGGGGGGGACGACAAAAAAAACAAAACAAGTGGTGATGCTCAACTGAACCCCTGTCAATTGTAAATGGTCTCACTGACAACAGGGCTGCGAGTGAGGCGTGACAGGCCAAAAGCTGATCCTTGTTCAGAAAAACAAAAGGCTGGACCACTCAAGACTAACCGCTGTGGACTTAACGAGGACCTGCCGTACCAGCCTCAATACAGGAGGAGACACAAAGAAGAGAGGAATTTCAATCCTTATTCTCCTGCACAACAACAAACGAGGCTCAGCATCAGTTGGACCTCTGACAATGTCTGGAACAGAGGAAAGAAAAGATTTTAAGAGTGGCGAGTTTCCACTAATCCTCTGTGTCTTTCTTTGACCAGATGAGCTCACCGATCTTCACTGTTTGTACCAACAAGGGTCTCTGTCAAAAGGTGTCAGTAGATTTTAGCACATTCTTGAACCAACTGAGTTGTCACATGATTAGGCTTTTGTTCAGTTCAACAAAAAAAAAAAAAAAAACCCAAACAAACAAAAAACCACCCCTCAAAATGACTAATTCAATGATTGCGCCACCTTCATGTTAACATCCAAGTGGCCAAAACCACAAACCAGGAGTGCTTTCCACTAAACTGCATTCTGTGTGGGAAGTGTTTTTTTTGCATTTAGCATGAATGATGATGTGTCTATGCTTATGTACCGAGTGTTAACTGGAAATGTGGAAGCAGGGTTTCAGTAATATTTTTCATCTGTTTAGTGTTTGCGTGTGTGTCTCACTCTCCAGGAGGTGAGCGGGAAAGTGGCAGGAACTCTTGGTGGAGTGCGTCCAAATTCACTACAGTTCGCATGCAGAAGGAATTTCCTGCAGATTACAGAGAGGTGAAGCAGGCTGGGCCCGATAAAGAGAGAAAAACAAGCCCTGTGCCACATCACGCCAATACGCAGCATTAATGGAGCAAATGGTTCAGCTAAATAAAGACAGATGCCAAGAGTAACAGCTGAAAGTCAGAAAGCTGGACGTCGCTGAAAATATATATATCATCAACTTTAGATAACTTGAATTTGTCTTTTCATTAGGCTCCTCTTTTGTAGGCCTGATGTTTACTGGTTCTCAGTGAAATAAATCAATGTTCAGCTAGTGTGTCCAGACAGGAGCCATTTTGATCAACCCATCCTCAAAGTAGGAGTGACGTTTAAATGTTTGAGAAACACACCATGCTCACACAACAGCCAACTGTTGTAAGATAGATTTAATGTCCTTCGGTTTTCTCATACATGTTGCACCAAATAAACAGCAAATTAACAACAGCGATCTGATAAGAGCCCCATGATCCAAAATAAACAGGCGCATCCATCATAGAGACTCCGTGTGTGGTAAGACAGATGGTGCACAGACATACAGACAGAAGCTCAGGAAGGAAACCAAACATGGCTGAAAACACAGTCCCTTCTCGAAACAGCCATGGATGGTTTGTGGTCTACCAAGAGTTTGGTTTGTGGCAAGGCTTCTCCTTTCGTTAAAGGCTACTTTGTGACTATCCCATGTGTAGCCTGCTTCCACACAAACATGCAATAATACCACGGGTGGCAAATATGGAAAAAACCTATGAAAGAATATTACCATATTATATCCAGTTACCCAAACACCCAGGAAATTAAGGTAATTTGTCACATCGAAGCAAATTTCTGTAAACACAACAGTTCTGGTCATTGATCTGCAACATTCCCCATAACAACCAGAAATATCAAAGGGATGCCTCTATAGAAAAAATCTCTACTGTCTGACAAATCACTGTGTATATTATCCTATCACCCAGCCCTAAACACTTTGTCACACAAGATGGCACAATGTGAAGACAAAAATGAAAGTAAATTCAAAATGAATATGATGCAAGACAGGGCACTGGTATATAACAATGCCTAATAAAGAACTGCTGGCCCACTAGCATTTACCCAAATGCCATGTTGTTTGCACACTGCTCCGCATATCTCACTAGATTCGGAGCAATAGCTAGACTTGAAGGAATGAAATCAAGCCTTAAAAAAACAAAAGAACAACAACGCATGGATCTGAGTACAGGCCGGGTGTGTGGTTTGAGTGAACTCTGCTCTTGTAGCCACATAATTGGTGGTCTTTACACTGGTCCTTTGTGTGGAGATTAAGACGACATGAGGAGGGATTGGACTGGCCCAGCACGAACAAAGAGCAGAGTGGAGTGGGGGAGCGCACTTCTGCGTGGAGCAGCATGAGGGGGGGATGGGTGGCGGAGCAGGGACAGGCCAGGGGTAACAGTAACAGCCCCTGATGTTTGGGGGCTGCTTTGGGCCAGACAGAATGGGGGCTGGTCCCAAATAGGGCAGGACAATACGGAGGGGAGGGAGCAGAGTGGGGCAACGAGCGGGACTTACAGGGCCCCCAAGCTGCGAGTGAGGTCTGCCCGAGTGACCAGCTGCGACCGTCATTAAAAACCCAGTCTAGACTTTGACTTACGGGAGGGAGCAAATAACAGGAAGAGGGAACAGTAGAGGAAAAGGGGGAGAACAGCGTGCAAAGAGTGATTCCTTAGAGCTGCGAGTGTGTGAAGTTCCTATCATTCCGTTCATGTTGAGACAGGAAATGGCAGACACAGTGAGGAAGGGATTAATAAAACATTGTTGCCATAACCAGAGTCGCCTTAACTTGGGCCCAACTAAAAACCACAGCATAGTCCCACTCCAAACAACTTCACACATTAACAGTGTGTGTGTGTGCGTTTTGTTCAGAGCTACTCGTGCGGCGCAACCCTGTCAAAACAGGGGTGAACTTTCTAGTATGGCAAGTTTGTGGAAAACGCAGCAGGCGGCGAGGTTACACAAACACAGTGGGTTTCTGGGGGCTAAGCGACGCAGACAGAGACAATCGGTATGTGTGTGTGCGCGCACGCGGGGGAGCAGAGCACCATTACCAAAATGCACTGGCTGAAATTAGATCCATACAGATACCAGACTGAGAGCTGATCAAGACAAGGAGACGCCACCAGACAGTGTGAGTGCAAATACACACAGACGGACACACGCGTATGCACACACACACCACAACTGTGTCCTAATCAATGCTAGGGGAAGGAGGAAAGTCATTACCTTTGTCTGCATCTCAGGGTCAGATTACTGATCTGATTCTAAAGTGAAGTCTCTGGGGCTAAAGGCTGCTGCCGCTACTATCTCTACAAACCACCACCCTCTAGGCTGCATCCCATCCTGTCTGTCTGCTGCCCTGGATGAGCCACAAAGTGTGAGCGCAGCATCACTTTGGACTTCATGCTGCTGCTCAAATTCCCCATTCTGGTCAACACTCCCCTCCATAATGCACAAGAATATTGCAATACTGTGAGCCAATGCATCCGTCATGTGATTTAAGCTTAAAAACCCCTTTAAGTATTAGCAGAACAGAGACTTAGAGTTTTTCTGTCTTTCTACCGCTGTTGAAAATATTTTGCAGTTCCGGCTGGGTATCAAGCCTTAAAAAAGGCTTTATGGAAAAACATTGTCATTTTTTAGCTTTTAACAAAAAGGTAGAAACTCTGGTGTTTAATTTGCATTAATAAAGAAACATTCTACAACAATATGTAAAATTTACATCCATCTCTAGCTACAGTTTGATAATTCCATATTGTAAGCCTTTTTGTCTACATCACCAGCAGAAACCAAATAAACAGAATATTTCACAAAAGACAGCTGACAAGAAATCAGGAATAGCATATATACAAAAACATATATTGTAGATAACGATGCCATGGAAAAACAAGAGATGATGATCATCATGCTATTTTGCAAACATGCACTATCAGATAATGTTTTCACACCAAAACAACTTCATCTGGTTATCATCATTCTCTGACAGTCCTGCCCTAAAATGCAGTGTTGATACAGGAAATACACATGGGCTGCAACAAAGTGCTCTGGCACAATATAGAAAGCATACGCTTGTAACAAAATAATTTATTATTAACTAAATAAAAAAGGTGCTTTTAAAAGCAATTTACATATTTGAGTTTATTGCATGGATGATTTCTTAACTGCCAAGTGAAACAAACTCAGGTTCTGTTTAAACTAACTTCCCTATGGAAGGCAGAAAAAGACAAGAGGTTTAAATCGTGCTTAAGAACTAGTCTATACACACACACACACACACACACACTATATTATCATAGCCAAACATTTCTTACTAACTGCCCTAGTCAGGATCACACCAATCAAAGTGAATCATTGTCAGGTAAGCATTGGAGAAAACAGCACACAATGACGAGGCAGATCAAGTCTAATCTACATTCCAGCAGCAGCCAAAAAAACAAACCAATCAAACACCTCTACAAAGAGACATGTAATGGAGGACGGTGTCAGGTTTAGCCCTATAGACATAAAATCAAATAGCTACCGGGTCTGTCTGGGTATACGGTGACAATAGCTGCCTGCCTCAAAGTACATTTAAGGTATAGCACAAAAAGCTGGTCACATTTTACACATACAACAACCCCCCTCTAAACAAAGACAAAGTGTTCCAAGTAAATTAAGAGCATGGAGGAGTGGGCAACCGAAGGTGAAACTGCTGGCTCTCCGGCGGTAGTAATCCCTTGTGGTCCAACATCAGTAATGGCAGAGCTGGGTCAGTCAGAGGCTACACTGTCTGCTGTACCAATTAGGGCTCTGTGCCTCCAGCCCAACGGAGGTCATTAACAACACTGGTCATTACAGGGGGGGGGGAAACTAGACCACCCCAGACCTGACCGACTCAGTGCCACATTTTAGAAACTGTTGGTCAACAAGGATTTCTAAAAAAGGAGGACGTCTGGGGACTAGCGAATAGCCTTAAATCTTTATACAGAGCACATGCACATTTATTTGATCATAATTTTGCTGCAGGGATCCCGCAGCAAAAACAATTATGCACAGTACATACACAATAGATAACTGCTACACATTTAAGAAGAAAAAAAAAAGCCAGCTGGAAATACTACCCCCCCCTCCCCTGTCCAAGCTCTTCTCTTTACAGATACACACCTTTGAACCCAATAACTTCCAACCTTTCTCCGTACATTCCCTTGGCTCTGATCTAATGGGCAGGTGTACACATGTTCCAATCTGACAAGCTCGTATTTCCTCCACCTGAACTCATTCACATCAGATTTGACATTAAACAGCACCTGTAGCAGAGTTTTGCTCTGCGCAGGCAGCTCCCTGAACAAGTTAAGAAGCTGGGACTTTTCTGTTTCCCCAATGGCCAGTCTTTGATTTTTTTTTTTTTTTTTTTTTAAACAGAGGGCACATCAGGGAACGACAAGACTCTGACATAGTCTTGATAGCATGTTGGAAGGGCTACTAAAAGCAGGGGCAGAGTTCAAGAGATAGCAGGAGCTCATTTTACCAAAGGCCTTCTTTAAACCGAGGGGGTGGAGGACAAATCCCTTGCCTAAGGCCCCGTCCACATTATTGCGTTTTCGAATTAAAACGGAGACCTTTTGCTACTTTTGCACCTCCATGAAAATTAAGACCTAAAACGGAGGAGTTTGGAAACACTGCCGACCCGGTTTTGCGTTTCAAAACTCCGGAGGGCGTTTTAGTGAGGACAAAACGGAGGACTTTAGAAACGATGACGCAGCCGCTCACGCTCGGCTCTCTGATTGGGTCTTGCAAAGCAGAAACACGATGCTGCTGATCGGGTTTTTGACATGCATTTTTATTAAAATATTCTGTACCGTGCAAATAACACTCATCTGCCTACACTTGTACTGTGCATGTCGCCGTTTACTTTGCAACAACTCCCAGTCTGTTTTCTGACCCCACACTCCCGTGTTACATTCAGTAACAGTTCCAGCTCGTTATTGATACATGCAACAAAAAACAAAAAACACAAACATAAAAACAACTTGGTCTGATGCTTAGTCTGTATTTATTTATTCTTTCTCCAAATCTTCCGTAACTACAGAATAGACCATCTGCTTCACGTTTAATCAGGCCCAGTGCACCTGAACGGGTCCTAACTGTGCGTTTTCAGTCGTTTTAATGTAGACGGAGATCAAGTCCAAAACGTAGCGGAAACGCTGGTATGGACAGAGATCGTATTTGTTTTAATTCTCCGTTTGTAAACTAAAACAGAGTAGTGTGGATGGGGCCTAAGCTTTCTTCAGCACCCTACGATGGTAGTGGGCAAGTGAAATCAGGAGTGGGACCACAGATCACAAAGTACAGACAAGAGATAGAGAATGGAGAGGGCGGGAGGAAAAGAGAAAGAGAGGGACGCACCCTACCTCATGGCAGTGTGGTTGACAGTGCCCATATCACGTTGCCATTGTACTCAATACACCAAGGCAGACTGTGTCACACAGGCATGTAATGCCCATAACGCCAGTGACTCCTAATCCTTATGAAGTCAACAACACGTGATGGATTCATCAAACCTGTGAGTAAAGAGTATTCTCACAAAAAAAACACATTACACTCACAGCAGGCCTGGAATCTGCTCAAGCATAACTACTTTCAGGTTTGTCTGGTTTCAGCCCTTGCATGGTGTAAACCATTATACGGTGTGAAACCATGGCTCCAGACAGACTTGTGGGCCCGCTTACATGACAGACCCCGCCAGCTGGACAAGCCCATCACCCCCCCCCCATCCCCCCCCCCCCTCACACATCACTGTTAATGTTGGAGTAACCCAGTCAAACAAACTGGCCACTCAGGTGAGATAATTTTCCCCAGCATGCCTTACATGAACTGATCAACCTTGGTGTACTGCACCCTTAGCTGAACTAAGCGGGGGAGGAATATTTATGCGATTGTTGGAAAGATGACTCAACTGATCTAAGCACAACATACACTTTTAATAGATGAAACACCACAGTCAGGATATTTATTCTGGCACAAAGAGTGGAATTTTGGAATTTTATTACTTAGTTTGTCTGTTGGGTGGCAAGTCGCAACAAGGTAAGACAGCCTCAAAACGCAGAGATCACAGGGACCACAGGATGAGGAAAAACATTGGAGGGGGATTGTGTAATCCGTGTTTATGTCTCAAATGAAAATCTATTAAACCCTGATGGGGTGTTTGGAGCAAAGTCAAAGATGAGTAGACATGTTGCAGACGCAAAAAAACAGCCAAGTTCAGTGAAACATATGTCCATTTGAGACTGTGGCGTGGAGCTGGGCATCAGCTGCTCCAGCAGACGGGGAGGATAGAGAGTGAATCAGCCCCATAACTGGCGCCTCAAAAGACCCCACATGCTACATTTCCATCACAATGAACCCAGACTTCAACTCTGACTTCTGTCTGGGATGGCTGAATGCACGGCTGTTGTCACCCTATGCCAGCATTCACTTTCTGCTGGAGGCCACTAAGCAGCCTTTTCACTCCTTACAAATGGACACCAATGGAAGAGCTGCCAGTGTTTACTCTCAAAAACACATTTCATGCACAAAAGTAGGTTAGGCCTTCATTCAGGGACTCCTATCTGCACTGGAAACCAGTGCACTAACAATGTGGGGAAACTGTCACTGAGCACATCGCACATGTTCTTAACCAGTCTGCTATCTTTACACAGTGTTGCACCGAAGCAATACAGTGATAAGCAGACACAAGCCAACAAGAGATTGTTCTGTAAATATGCTAGCATAACAGCGACAGATATCTCCGCAGACTGTAGATTATTCACCAGTTGGTGAGCCCGTACGCTATAATAAACCGATTTTAATTGAGTCTTGTAGCCAACAACCAAAAGCACAATTATCAACAATATTCAACTTTAAACAGTGCATTCTCCAGTAAGCTAGCCAACGTTAGCTGCCGCCTCGAAAAAAACAGCCCCACCATGTTGTTGTTGTGGTTTTAGCTAACTACTTGCTCCGTGTTCAATAACGACCATTCACACGTCGGGTTTTGTCAGTCGATAAAAGATCACAATCAGCCATAAACAAACAAAAAAGCATGACTTTTAATTCGGGCACACAGCAACCGAGGTTTTAGAGGTCGGCGCTAGCTAGATACGGTTAGCCAAATCCCTGATACGGAGCGCCATGACGATGAGCGACAACAGGCGATGCCCAGTCCAGGAAAACACATCGAGACAAAAGCCGGAGAAGTGCTCAGCTGAAACTTACCGCTACCGACCGCCACCAAGCCGAACAGGGCCAGCAACGTTAGGATTATTCGTCTTAGAGCCATTTCTTCTGAATTCCCATCTCTCCGCGATGAAATGCGACCGAAGTGTTATCAACGCGACCAGACCTGAAACACAACCACAGTCCGACCGCACACACCACACCGCCAAATACTAGCCAGCCAGCCTGGCGAGTGACGTGTTTAAAGGGGTGTGTGTGCGTGCGTGAGTGTGTGTGTCTGTGTGTGTGCATGTTTAAAGGGGAGGGCTGCCTGCGCCCCTTCTCTGCCACCGAGGCCAGGCTGTGTGTTGTTAGCATAGACTGTATAAGAAAGGGTTGTATGTAAAATAAAGTTGGCTGAATTACAATATTCCAGTCTCACATTATCAAAAGACGCAGTGGGCACATATTAACGCATCCTTTTTATTTTATTTTATTTTTTAGAAAAACACTGAGTAATGGCAGAATAAAATGTAGTGCAGTTGGGGGTTACATCCAATCCAGTTTTATTGTTTTTATCTATAGTTATTTTATGAGCTTTTATCTTCTGTAATCAGCAGTGGTTGATTACAGTGGGTCAGTTGTGTTACTGTTTTCCTTTATTTTATGGTTGAATGGATCGAAACCTATAACCTTGATTGAGGTCATTACTTAACATTTTCCATTTGGTGAATTATATATTTGAAACAAAAACTGACTGGCCATCTTCCACAATTATTATTAACCTACTAAAAGTGTAAAATCATAAAACTTCACATGACAAAAGAGAAAACATGTGTTGGAAAAGGTGAAATATCTGAAGACATCTTTGTTGTTGGTATTTAGTCAGTATCAATAGATATTTCATATCACAGTTTTTGGGGACAATACATTTTTGAAAGAAAGTAGCTGAGGGTCTGAAAAAGCCAGACAGCGGACCAAAACAATGTGAGGGGGGAGGACATAATCTTTGAAAAGTTTTTAAAAAACCCGCATTGGACTGCATTAACATCCTGTTAGCAAAGCCAATTTGAATATCTTAAGACGACCGAAAACACCCTGTTGACACTCAATTGTGAACGTCTGAAGTCGACAGAAAATAGCATGTTAATAGGTCCATTTTGGGTGCAACCACTTCATCAGTTTCTGAGGGGAAACTTGACATACAATAATTGCAAGAAAGAAAATAACTCCCCACTCAACCTACTTTGTATGAAATTACATTAAGAAATAATATTGATTAATTATTCAGTTATGGTTAGCCTACTTATTATAATTTATTTGTCCTTCCATGAAGAGACTGTTTCTGTTAACATCACATTTGGGTTTAGTAAGACTGGATAAAAACACACATGTGGTCTGTTGTTCACCTTCTGGATAAGAATGGGAAACCATTAGAGGATGTAGAGTACAGTGGCTATCAGAGTATGTGAAGTTTAATTTGCCCCTTGAACTAATTTTAGGGGCATTTACTAAACTCTTCTACTGGAGAGAGAGATCAGCATTCGCCCAAACCCGCTTCTGCATGGCTATTTTATATTAGGACTGCAGGATTATCACATAGGCCATGCCGAATTCTTGATATTGCAATTGTAATTTCAATTTAATTTAATTGCTTTTATGGTAATACATAATACATATTTTGTGTAGGCCTATTCCTTTACTGACACCTAAAAAATCACCTAATCGCTGTTTATTGAAAGACTTTTATTAGAAAATCACTTTGTGACTATAGTACAATTGTTATGTCCTAAAGATTATGTCAGACTTAATATGCTGGGTAAATTAAGTTTAAATTAGTTTTGGCATTCTTGGTTTATTTTGACTAAGACCTTGCTATTAGTCACTGATCCATTTGAAAGAAAAAATATATTCCGGGAAAACTGGGTGTAACTGGCCACATTCCACTGTTATTACTGAAAATGTCACATTTAGAAAATTTCTGTTTTATGGCATAAGAAATTTGTTTTCTCATAAAGATAACGTTTTAAAAATGAGAAAACTATGAAAATAATCACACATTTTTGTTGTTTTCCCTTCAGAATAGCAGTCATAATAACTGAATGAAAAGTTAAATTATCACTTGGTGACTGATCTTTTAAGAAATAAAAATGTATTCAGGGATTAAATTGGGTCCTACTGTCCATCTTCGACTGGCATTCTCAATGAAAACACAAAATCGTGAAATGTCTCTTTTTATGAGATAAAATATCTGTGTTAAAAGCAAATCTGATGACTGATAACATCCAAATGTGTTCACAGGGTCAGTCACCACACTCATGACTCTAATTTCAACTATGTCTACATTCAAAGCAGACATCTGAAGTCAGGCAAGATATAATCCTCTAATGGAAATGGAGGAGGAATCCAATGTGACTGTGAGTGACTACAACACCA
This sequence comes from Micropterus salmoides, assembly GCF_014851395.1. Taxonomy (NCBI): domain Eukaryota; kingdom Metazoa; phylum Chordata; class Actinopteri; order Centrarchiformes; family Centrarchidae; genus Micropterus; species Micropterus salmoides. The sequence goes on along the minus strand of NW_024040707.1, from coordinate 18,426,985 downwards.
TTTCTCTTATTATGAGTATAAGTTAGAAGGCAGCGGTCAAATGATATGCCTTACATGCACACGGTGACTATGGGACTCTCTGCATTTGTCCTGGCAGTACCATTATTAGGCTAGTCAGACTATGACAAATACATGTCTATCCATCCATACAGAAAGATCTGTTCTCAAACAAGTCCTTTATTGATACTACAGCTTTGGGGCACTGCAACTGTCTAATCTCTACTTCCATCAGCTCCCCTAGTCAAAATCTGTAAGACCAATTTGGCCTCAGTCTGCACAAAAAAAAGATGTCTGTCACATTGTATCCCTTATTGTTCCAGTTTATCTCAGATTCAGTATCAGCTGCTGTATCGGATTGCAGTTTTTAGCTAGAGAGTGTAAAATAATCAGTCATCTAAAGATTGCTAAAGGTGTTTTGGTCCAGGACCCATTGGACCTATTCAGGGTGTTCGCTTAGGGGATCTGTACCCCTAAGCGAACCCCTTAGTCTGTACCCTTCTAACACATCCAGCTGCCACCACATGTGGTCATCGCAGGAAGATGTGAGTCAGGCTGTAACCAGGTACATTTGGGACTTGATTTGTGCTTTCTTTTATCACCTGTCCTTTTGCCACCACTCTCACTGATCTATCCTCAAGCCTAATTGTGTCTGCATAGTCTCCTCTGTGGTTTTATATCTGTCCATTATCAGCCCTGTCCAATTTATCTCCACATTTCCTCAGTGGACGTTGTCTGCTGAACAAATCCCTCTGTCTCTACCAAGCCATTTGGAATGATCCCACTGTGAAAAAGAATACCCAGAGGAGGGAAACAGGGGGAAGTGAGATGGGCTTCTGCACTCACAGAGAGGGAGTTTGGCCTCTCTGATACTTGAACAACCCCCCACCCCCACCCCCCCACCCCCGCAGCGTTAAAAATAACCAGCTCTTCATCTGACTGACCAGACAGACTGGGGCTTTGAGGGAGTATTATCTCTCTGGAGTTTGTTCAACAACCAGGCAGACAGAAAACACTTCCACACACACTCACATAGACACACACGAACAGATAAAGGAAGAGCGAGCAGGACAAGATACAAAAACAAAACATTGGCATGCAGATATTACACGAAGGGGACAGCGCGGATACAATTATTTTCACCAACCATTGGGCAATGTTCTTGGCAATTCTGACTCTTGCTGGACATTTTGTGTTCTTTGTGACAGTGTGACATTCTGCTCCTAAAACGTGTTGCTTTTATGTTTCGGTTTGAACACATTTTCCCACCAGATGATTGGTAATGCAAAATACTTTTTTCTAGACAAAGTGTTAGATCAATCTGACACCTGATTGTACACTACAGTTGCTAGTTGCTGATTAAAGCTAAAACTAAATTGTTATGGTTAAATTTGTGACTCATCTGAATATCACATCAATTGCTACTATTTTTCTGTTTTCTCATGTCCCCATTCAGTCAGGCTTGTCTTACATTCGTCTATTTACATTTTCTGGGTTAGCATCTCACTAGCATGACCGAGATAAAATGTGAATATGTTATCTTATCTTAATGTTATGTGGGCATATAATGGTGGTTTAAATATGATGTTGTATATTACTCCTGTAAAATCATCCATCCCCCACCTTCTCCTGACTAATTTCAGTTTAATGATGAAATATTGGTCCTAACTTTCTTATTTAATCATTTTAAGGTGAGGCAATGCAAATGAAAACACAACTGCCAAACAGATTACACCTCGAACCTCCCAAGGTAAGCTGCAGCACTGTATGTTTGTCTATTATGTGATGACCTCTACTGGTCAATGAGAGAAGTGAAAACAATCGTGGTACAAAATAGTATCTATGGCACAAATGGTTCAAAAATACAATCCTTTATTCAACATATACAATATTGCATTTGTGAATTCCTTTACTGACCATAGTAAGGGTGAGGGTACATTTGTAAAATGTAAAAAAATAATTTGAAAAAAGTTGTGTTGTAAAAAAAAAAGTATATAAAATGTGTCTCATGGTTGAATAATAGAAAATAATACACCCTTTGAAATATATTTACAATAAACCCAATGGTGATACAAGACAACAGCGTCCATGTTGTTAGAATATGTACAACTAAATACCTCAACGTGTCTGTGTGCAGATAATAAATGTTCATTCTATATAAGTTAAATATGCTTACACAACAGGTAATGCGCTTTGGTATGAGCATGTAATTACTTAAATACTTTCAGCATTCAAAGTAAATGAACACTAAGGCCTTCGTGTTCTCCATGACTTTCAGTAGCTTTAGTCATTATGGGAAAAACCACAAGTGCAATTTTGCTGTTTATCAGTCCAGGATGACATATTCCTCCACTCGCTAAGACGATGAGTACTTGTGCTATGCTAGATTTTCCTTTTCGTCATGGAGATGAGGGATTTAGACAATAATGACTAAAACCCTGTGTGTGTATAACAGCCTGTGAATTATTCGGTTAATCATCCAGCTGTAGAAATGTCTTATTTAAACTTTTATTTGCTGAACATTACAAAAAGAAAAATACCTTGATCTACCTTGATCTTAATAGTTTTCTTTTTGGGGCCTCTTGGTTTGAGGCACTAGAAATATGGCAGATGAAAATTAGGCTACACACACATAAAGAAACATAGCCTTGGGTGCGACCCAGTCTAGACACTACCGCTCAAAGTCATATGGTTTTAATATAATGTGTGAGTCATTAGCTCAAAATATGCTAATGAGATGCACCTCGTCCTGTTGGAATGTGGTACAAAATCCCTTCAGGCGTTTTCAATCTTGTGTCCCTGTTTCATCCTGGTGCTCCGGGTTTAGACGTCCTGCTTGAGTTTCTCGATGCTGAAGTCACTGTCATGGTCCAGTTTGGAGAGTGTTTTCCTCACCCGCAGAGCTGTGAGGCGGGCTGGTGGGTTCTGGTACCAACACTCCTTCATGATTTTCACAATGGCCGACAGGATCTGGACACACAGAGACAAATGTAACATACATCACATTAGAAGGTAACATGTGCCCCATACTGTTTCTGTTTAAGTAATATAAGGCTGTTATTATGTTTTATAGAGTATGGGCTCTATGTTTACCATTTGTGAGTGTATATGTTTATGTGTTTGCTTACGTGCCTTTTTATCAGGCAAAATTGAGATTTTTATCAGACACAATACACAATATAATTGCACTTGTGTGTGTGTGCATGTATGCAGGGTCTGAAAATTAGCACCCGCCAGCCGCCAAATAGTTGAGTAAATTGTTGCCAGTGGCAACAGAATTTGTCAGGCCAGCTGCCACTTTGGAGGACAGGGCAAGCACAGAACAGATAGACACATGTGCTAAAGTTAGCATATTGTGGCGATTGGCACCCAGCAGTCAGCTCAGGGAATATCTATAGCGCAATTCAAACAAAACTCACCAGTGGAGTAGCCCCAGTCCGTCCTGTGTGACGTGCGGTTAGCTAGCCAGCAGCACCGGCTCGACTACGGGACGTAACTCCGGTGTTATCGGAGAAGCACTAAGCTTGCCTGTTAGACGTTTTATTTTGGTTGGCCTACTATTGTATTGAAACTGAGTTTTTTTGTTCTCTTGCTGTTTTGTTCAGATAAGGACTCATTCACTGGGGGTTGAACTGTGGGTTTTGTATTGACCAATGGCTGTGTAATAAACTATGGTGAAATTTGTGTTCCTTGTCTTCTGTCGGTTCCTGATCATATTATATGATATTATTTCATGCCATGACTCTCAAATTATCTTTGTGTGAAATTATTACAATATGATACTTCTTCTCCTCCATTACTCATCCAGCAACCCATTGTCTTCTGTTCCTTTCTAATCTGCTTTCTTCTTGTCATGGCTGACATATAAAGTAATCATAATAAATTGATCGTGCCTCTTTTACACCTGGTTAAGTAAGATGGACTGATTGTCATGTACTGAAAGACATGGGTCCTTGGGTGCATGCGAACATGCATGTAATGTTTTTGTGTAAATATATCGAACAGTAATGACAACGTTATTTACATTAATGATGCCTAAATGAGCTGAAAGTTATTCCTTCATGTAATGCACTTCAAAAGTGACTTTGTGAGTGATAAAATTTCAGAACCTGCATTTACATTTATAATTAAATCAGACACAGACCCTGCATATATATATATATATATATATATATATATATATATATATGCAGGGTCTGTGTCTGATTTATATATATGTGTGTGTGTATGTGTGTGTCATCAGATGGCCTACAGGATGGGAATGGAGCCTGTTGTGCAGGCTGGGCCTCTGCTGGTCCACACACACCACCTTCTTCATCTCCTCAAAGCTGGGATCTGAGGGCACCAGGTCAAAGAAGGGAGGACGGTACTCTTCCACGATCCCTAAAAAAACAAAAAAAGACTCAGTGTGCTGTTTCTTCTCCAGTTCAGCAGAATAACAACTAAACTATCAACAATCAAATTCAAATTCAAATTCAAATTAGCTTTGACAATATTACCAAAGCATCATACAAACTACATATGAACAATCAACCCTGTACATTTCATTAAACAAGTAATTAAAGCGTGGGTGTGTGTGTTAGAAAAATAAAAATATATAAAAATTTAAATAAAATAAATAGATAATACCGTAAACGTGTGTGTATATTAATAGACAAAAAATACAATTACAAAAATTAAAAAATAAAATATTAATAATAATAATAAAAAAAGAAATCAGTATCAAATGTGAAATTTAAAAACAAAACAATTACTAAAATATCAAACAATCAAAATAACAATAATCTGAAAATTTGTACAATTATTTATCAGTCTGAGTTTCCACTGGTTGTAGCAATTATTTCACATTTGGGCATTTCTCCCAGTAAATAGGGGAGTTTCTGTGTGTGTGATAAGAATTCGAATTCAGGGAATATTTGGGAAATGTTTGCCAAGTTTTTTTGTCTTAGTGTTTTATATTTAGGGCTTGAGGTTAGAAAGTGCAGCTCTGTCTCTACCTGTCCTGTGTCACACTGGGAGCAGAGTCTTGGTTGTAGGATTCAGAAATACAGACTGTAATGTTAAATACATACATTTTCAGAACATAAATTTGTCTTCGTACGAGGCCTGAAATAGCACACTTGGAAATTGAGACTGTAGTGGGAATGTTGTGAAGTATGTTTGACTAAACAAGAGAGCAGGAAAAAATATAAATTCCCTGGCAACTACACTGGGATGGAGATCTGTAAGGCCAGCTTTGTGTGTGCATGTGTGTATGGCTGTTTGTGTGAGAACACAAATGCACACAAAGTTCTGAATGTCTATCTATCTGGACTAAGTGTGTTTGTGCATGTGTGTGCGCGAGTGGTTGTTGTGCACGGACGCGTGCTTGCATCTACAAATTGTGTGCACGGGCATCTGGATTATGTACAAGTGAGTGCTGACACCAGATAAGACTGTTTATAATTACTGCAGTGCTAATCATGAGAGAGGATAGTAGAGACAGACACAGACTAGGAAAACACTGGAGTGCTGAGAGACATGGGACTAACTGCCTCTTATGTATACTTTACCAGAGCCATGCAGACATGACAAAGACAACGCATTTGAGTGGACGGGTAATACATGAACTTAAAAAATATCCATTGATATGTACCGACACAGTGTACTATTCTTTTCCTGAAGTTTACATAGGTTAAAACTAGAATATCCAAATATCTCTACAAATGACTGTAAAGGCACAACATCCTAATAGGCTGTCTCCATACCGTTGACAACGGTCCTGCGGGTAATTTCCCAGAAGACCAGGCCCAGGGCCCAGACGTCAGTTTGCTTGTAGGATTCAAAGACGTCCATGCGAATAGTCTCATCCAGCACCTCAGGGGCCATGTAGCGCTTGGTCCCCACACGAGGGTTGTTGCCCACATCGAGGTAGTCATGGGACTGAGAGTGTATCACAGCCAAACCTGAGGAGTGAGCAGGCAGAGAGCACAAATGCAACTTTTTAATTGACAGTGAATCACCAATTTTAATAGAAATGATCAAAATGAACATGAAATAGCTGTTTTGTCGCAACACATTAATAGTAGCTTAGCAGAAGCTTTTAAAAGATACAACTGGAAGTCTCGCGGATTAATTGTGATTTTGCTGTCTACACAGCCCTCACCTAGGTCAGCGATGCAGCACTGTCCGTTACGCTTCACAAGGATGTTTCGGCTTTTCAGGTCTCTGTGGGCGATGGCTGGCTTTTCCTGGGAGCTGACAATCTCAGTGTGGAGGTGGACCAGGCCACAGGCCACAGACAAGCACATCCTCAGGCAGCTCTCGGGCTCCAAGATGGTGTTCTGCAGGAAGTCGTAGAGCGAGCCCAGCTCATGAAAGTGCGTGACGAGCCACAGCTGGGTGCTGGAATTCTTTGATGTCATGTCAGAGGCTATGAAACCTAAAGCCAGAATAGGAGATCATTATATCAATATATGTCTTTTAGCTGATGCTTTCTGAAATGACATTTCTCTGCAAAGGAAACGCAATAACTTGAATAACTTCCTTGGAACTTTAATCTGCTGCCATACCCAGTATGTTGTCATGTCGCAGCTGTACAGTATTGTAGATTTCTGTCTCTCTGAACCAGGACTGCTCATCCCTAGAGGAGAAGATCTTGACAGCCACACTCTCCCCCATCCAAGTTCCCCTCCACACCTCCCCATACCTGCCTTTACCTGGAAACATGGTGACACAATTACACAACTGCAAAGAAATCGATAAAACAGGACATAGAAGAGAATCAGCGGTGAGGAAGGAGACTGACCGACACACTCGACAAGTGAGATCTGTCTGGCCATAGTCCTTTGAACCAGATACGGCAGGCCTGTCCCACTCCCTGATGTACAAAACTCATCGAAGATATCCTGAAAAAAAAAGAGACAGAGACACAGAAACAATCCATATGTGAGAACTCAAAAACTTGAACATCTTTTCACAGTATTGGGTCTTATGTCAAGCATTAGATGTCTCTTACGCCATATGTGGGGTCATCTCCATTAGGGACCTTGAGCAAGGTGACATTACGCTCATCAGTATTTTTCGGTTTGCAGTGTGCATGCCGGAAGCGCAGGAACAGCACCACGCCACACACAATGGCAGTCATGAATAACAGCAGCAAAGACACCGCAATCCACAGCTCCGGACGATTGACTTCTGGAGGCGTTGTTGTCGGCTCTCCATCTGGATACATGTAAGCATTCAGGTACACACACATACACACATACAGAAACACTTTTGGGTTTGTGAAACCAGTTGAGAACATTTCAGTACATTGAGAAGGAGAGGTTTTAGTTTAGAATTGTTTTTGATTTAAGGTAAACACGCTAACAGCATGACATTCAGTGCAATCATCAATCCAACGCAGTTTCATTTTGCTCCAACTGACCACTAGGGGGAAGCAGTTACTATATAGAAGGAAGCTTTGAATCCCATGACTACAAAGTAATGCTGAGTGTGCACTGAACTGTGGCATGACCAAAACTACACTAAACTATGCTCAGTACCACAGTGGCTCTTCAAGATTCATGGATGTGATGTTAAAGTATTGTAAATCAGTGGCTTCAGGTACTGACTGATATTTGGAGGTGGTGTGGTGAAGGCGTTGCAATGGTTTTCTTTGCAGCAATGGACAAAGAAGCGATCAAAGGAGGTGAAGCACTGCTCCCTGTAGTTAGCTGCGGAGAAGCAGCCCCTCTCTTCAAAGCCTTGCACCCACGTGTAGAAGCAGATGTCTCCTCTGCAAGTTCCATTCACGCATGTGCCTTTGACATTCTCGCATGTGCACAGCAGCTTCCCATCGTCTTCTGAGTCTGAGGCACGAGGAAGTACACAAAGACAGTGTGAAACAGGCTGCATACATGCATGTGCAAATATGATTGCACCAGTCAATAACAAGCTATGAAACCTTTTCAAATGTGACTGATCTGGGACAAAATACTGTCTTCTCCAGACACTCATTTACTTTTCCATGTTTCATGCCAGGAAGGCAGCGTACACTCTGCCTGCCTGAGCTTGTTGGAAATAGCTCCCCATTGTTTTACACTGGGTTTACACAGTGTTGGTGAGGACTGTGAGACTGAATCATACAGTCTATTATATATATAGTGAATGCTCTTTACAACACTGACCATTAACTCACCTGCATGGATTGCAGAAATCCACAGAAGTGCCCCAACTAGCACCACTTTGAGCAGAGCACAGCCGCCCATCTCTGTTAAACAGGAGCAGAATAATGAGTAATGATGAATATAATCAAGCGATGATGATACAATTAGAGTTCTCTTTCTTAGGAACTGTCATAATGACAGAGATTTAATTTAGAGCATAATGGCAAAATAAGGCGATTTCCCTGACATTTTAACTGTGACATTTTGATGTGATTGAAATTAACAGGCCGTAACTTAATATTGGTTTCTATCAGGAGTCGAACAGTGGTTAAAGCCCGAGCTCTTTGGCAGAGGAAGCTATGAGGTCAAACAACAACAGTCCAAGGGCCCAGCCTGTCTGCCTGTGTTGTAATTGCATTGGGTGGGAAAAGGGGTCTTAGGGGAAGGAGACTGTAACAGCAGTCCAGAGAGTTTGTGCATGTGTGCTGAGGCTGTGTGTGCCTAGGCTCCAGGCCTGTCGACTCCTCGACTACCCTGCTCACAGAGTAAATATTGATGGCTATGCTTCCTGCCATTGAGTGGCCCCACCCGGCTGGCCGGCGAGACTCGGGTCTGCTCATTGTTTAGAGCTGCAATCCTGAGGGTCACGCAAGCAGGAGTGTCGTCATACTCAACTCGGCCTTTCGCACTTCTGAAGCACATTGTAGTTTGTAACTTGACACCCAGGTGAGCTTAGACATGCTACATTTAATTTAGAATATTAGTAAAAAGTGACAAAATTTAGTTAAAGGTTTTTAAAAGCAAAACATTGTATACATATCTACAGTAACAGATCATATTTTGTTTATCGAATTGCCAGATATACTTTGCTAAATATGCTTAAAAATAAGCTATGACTAAAAGCACAATATAGATTCTATGCTTTGTGATTTACTTTCTCTTTTCGCGATCTCTTATCTCTCTTTGTTTGTTACCAAGGAATTATATATATTCCAAAAATGGTGATTTATTTACAAGACTTTTACTTTTTTTATCCAAAAAAAGCAAACAAGCACATAATAACACAAGCACCCACCCTGAGGTCTTTTCAGGTCTCAGCAATCTCAGTCCCGGCTGTTCTCATCTGTGACACCACGATGGTGGAATGAGCTACCTGCATCAGAGCAGGGGTGTCCTTCTCTAACTTCCTGAAGCTCTTGAAAACTCATTTCTTCCAAAAACACTTTCTCTTATAACATCTCTAACCCCTAACCTCTGACATGCACTTCCTGTGCTCTTTTCTTTTTTGTTAACTCTTACTTCTTTCCCTAGGTACCCCATTAATGTCATACGAGCTATTTGCTCTTACTAGTAGTTATTGCTGCCCTTACTAGTATGTATTGTCACTTGAAGATATCGTGCTGTATTGATGCTCTGTTGATGCTCATATGTTATTCTTCAAATGTAAGTCTCCTTGAATATAGGCGTCTGCCAAATGAGTAAATGTAATGTCTTTCTTCACCATCATTTCGACAATGGTGAAGGGGGAACTTTTGGAAATGCTGTTGTTTAAGAGGTGTTGAGAGGTAGGAGCAGTTAAGCTGGTTAATGTGGTTAGGCCTCTTTAGTTTCTATGAGACTCTGGATTTATCTGGGCCTACTGGCAGCTTCTTACATCATTAGAGTGCACTGTGTGTTCTGTATAACATGCAACGCCTGAGGTCTAGTCTGCAACCTCTGAGGTAGGTGGGGCTTATATTAAATCTTAAAATGTGTGCAATTGGATTGACAGAAATGTGGACAGGTGTGTATTCAGACACATGACACAGTCGCCATAGAGGCTAACTGAAGTCCAAAAAGCATACAAAATGGTTCCGAGAGCTGCCACCTACCACTGGCACTTTCCCCTGTGTGACTGCCCAAAGAACAATGAAGTATAACAGGCTACACAGGTTTACAGATCTAATTTTGCCTCAAAACTAGATAACCACAGATTACACTTTTTTTAGCAATATTGTTATACTTTATATGCTACTTTGGCTATTTTGTAGCTTAAAGGATAAGGACAGGTCTGGCTCATACTACTGCACAATTGTATGTACAATCTTTGCTATTAGTTACTCAATCAGAACTGCACTTACACATATAATCAAAAAAGCATGCAAGTAGAGGACCGAACTGAATCACTGTTAGTCTACTATGCTTGAGAAAAAAACACCACACCAGTTAGACAGTCTCTTCCCACAACTTACAAACGTAAAAATAATGTAGAACAATAAGTCTGACACAACTCAGGCTCAGTCCCATTCATATATAAATAAAAATGAAAGTATGATTTCTAAAATGGGCACGTTTCTAGCAACAGATTAGTCATTGCTTGCTGTTAGTGAGCAGCACATGATGTTTTATCATCAAGTATTGTAATAGAAATAGCTAACTAATTTCTCTCACAGCATTCACGGTAACCACTGACCTGCACACATCTGGCAGTGGAACTTGCACATGTCAGCAAAAACTACGGATATCCTCCTTTAGTTTTGAAGCATCTACGTAGATATATTTAAGTGCAAATGACAGGAAGCCATCACATTACCATAGTCATTTCGTTTTTATGTAAGTTGTGTCAGATGTCACTGAAGAGAAACCAGAGGAGTGAAGGTGTTTAGCATGAAAATCTGTATTTTTCTGATTTGACACTTTTGGTGTCTGCTTTTCTTTAATTTCCAATCATGTGTTACCTGTTTTCTTTCAAATGCATTTATTCTAAGAACACACATAGCTGGCTTTCCTGTAAATGAGAACATGTTCTGAATGGAGTTTCCCACATTTATCAAAGTGTCAAATCAAATGTGTAATCTCTGCCGGATTAGGATATTTCCATTTCACATGAGAAATCTGATAAAAAAAACATCTGAAAAAAACTA
>NW_024040707.1:18122470-18415456 GCF_014851395.1 Micropterus salmoides | reverse complement strand
CCGCAGGATCCACTTCCTCAGATGGAGGCCGTTAGATGGGGGCGGGGGGTTCAAGGAACTGACACCTAACCACCTCCCTCGTCTCTCCCAAGCACACACACACACACACACACACACACACATCCTTTCTCTCTGCCCACCACTGCACCGCCCATTCCACTGTCTCTCACCACATTATCAGCGCAGGAAGAGGCAGGGTGGTGCATTCTGATGTGGCTGCACACACTGGATGATTCTTGGCTTATGTATTGTATCTTTGTCTTGGTAGTTGCCGGTCATGCTTCACCTTTAAGAGTACACCTATCGCTGCATGTGTCATGTGATGAAGTCAGGTGTACCACACACAGAGATGTAAAACGTGTACGTGAAGTCCAGGTTTTAAGTTGCTTTGCTCAGCCCTTGACTTGTCCCTTGAAAAAGAGCACAAGTGAGCTTAGGTTGAGGCGATGCTGCACTGAAGTGGACAATAGACTGAGAAGGGTGGGACTTCCTCGCCCTAGCCATGCAGGTTAAAGGTCAGGTATGATGCTATACCTTGTTTTATGAACTTGGCCCTAAAATTAGATAATTTAAATTGTATAGATTACACAGTATATCCATAAAGATATATCTATTGAATTTAATTGAATTAAATCAATTCCTGAAAATCCACATCAAACCATGCACCCTAAGTTACCCAATGAAACAAAGGCCAGTGCCAGTCAACTGTGTCAAGCAAGTGTGCTGTGAGTGTGCACGCAGGATGGCGGGCAGCTATGGCAAATGGACAGAGTGACCCATTATCAGTTGATTAGTGAGCAAGTCTCGCCTTTTCCTGCAAGTGGTCCTTTATTTGCAAGCGTACAAACGAGGGAATAACAGCCCCTAATGCACTTTGGCATCAACTTCAAACGTCCGACTGTCAGGAAAGCTAATCTGCACCCCCCCCTTCATTCTTATGTTTTGACAATAAAGATAGCCTATCTCATCCTATTGCAAGCTGCCCGTCTCCCGCCTTGTCCCTGATATGCCCGACAACTAGTCCAACAGAGTGTGTTACCCAATGGGACTGCTGGGACACTTTGATTGCACTGCTATCAACCTTTATATATTGCTGCAGGGAGAGGTGCTATCCTAGCGTTTCCCCAAATAAATCCAAGGTTAAGTGATATGAATAGGTTGTTTCATTGCGTGTGTCTACAATGTCTATAGAGAAAAATATATATATAATAAATAATAATATCCTGTTTACTGTAGTTGTTCTCTAATAAGCTCCCCCAAAAACCTGTAGCGCCACTGGCAGAAACTGTTCACCGTTTCTCTGTAACAGTGCAGTGTCCAGACAGTATTTCAGTAGCAGTTGTTGGACGATAGGTCTTATTAGCATATGTGAAACATTTTTATATTTTTCCCCTAAAGGAACGGTTTACAACATGAGCATCATTCAGCAACACATTATTATTGTCCTAAATATCCTTCCCAAGGAATATAGTGAATTAATGACTGTAAATTGCAATTCTTGAATAGATTTTGGCCATCAGAATCACCATCTCTTGACCTCAGGTGATCAGTATCAGTCTGTTTTGGGGGTTTTTAAATCACATTGAACAAACTATTCTTTCTTTTAAGCCACACCGATAATGCACTAACCACTCACACTCTCTCGTTCACACACACCTTATATCTGGCTTATGTGTCACTTCCTTAGAGGATAACCAGTCTCCAGATGTGCAAGTAATGTTAGGGCCACATTTGAGTTCATTTCCTCTTAGAAAAGGAAACGCAGCGGAAAACAAACCCTAAACCAAATAAGCTTAATTAAAACATCCAACAAAACAAAACAAGAAATGCAAACAAAATCAAGAGGGAGAAATTAATCAGAGCCGGGGTTCTCTTGAACTGACTTCAGAAAAATGAGGTGAGGAAATGAACAATAGGCAGGGAAAAGGGATGGAAGAGAGGTGGGTGGGTGGTGGGGACGTGAAGGAGTGAATGAACATCACTTCTGCTCCTGATTTGCAGGGTTTTTAATCTGGCAGTTGCATCGGAGCAGGGAAAGCGTGGGCTATGGCTGTAGTGGCGTCGTGGCTGAACACTGCTGACAGACAGGCCAAAATACAGCTTTCTTCTGCTGCTGATTAAAGAAGTGCAACAAAAGGGTGGAGGGATGTCGGGACAGGCGCCCTCACCAGTCACTCACACCCCCCCCCCCCCCCCACACCACAGATCAGTCACAATGTAAGATACATTTTATGAAATGTAACAGCATCAAACAGTTTACAGTATAAGTCAACTCACCCAAAAAGACACAAGTTAAAAACCATGAGCGATTTTTATTGCTTACTGCTCATAAAACAATGGTTAAAATTCAGTTCAGAAAAATCTGAAACATTCAAGCATTTCAAAAGTAAACACAATATTTGTCATCTTTGAGAACTCAAATTTTTTTTGTCTCACATTCATCATTGTTAACTGTCAAAATCCTCAGTCAACGTGTGAAATATAGATCCCAAACTGCCCATAAATATTATGTTCCCAAAAAGACAAGTGAAAATTCCCATATAAAGTGAAATGAGTAAACCTCAAGAGTGCTCCATATATATAATACATATAATAACTAACCAAAAAGACAGATTCACACGCAACACAGTGGCTGGTGTCTGGTTTGAGAGATACTGTCCCCTGCTGGTCAAACCAACAACTAATAATCTGCTGATACAGCAGAGAAGGCAAACCATGTCACCAACACATTGAGGGTTATATCACACAGCTGATGAACGTAATTGAATCTAGGTTATCAAAATACAAAAACTGACATTGGAAAATATTGCATTTGCTTCTTATAAAAACATTCTGAAACTACTCTAAGCATTCACTTAATATCAAAGATGATTTGGGGAGGGGGGGGGGGGGGACTTCACAGAAAATTAACAGAAAGCATACAGAAAATTTACAAATTACTTTTGGTAAAATTTTTAAAAGAGTGTACTTTTATTTATACAATATTGCACTTCGCCACACAAATTCTTAATTCACAGTTTGATTGGTCAAAGGCAAAAGTTCCAAGTGAGTGTCACATTGGCATTCAAAAGTCTTGCATAAGACAGTGTAAAGCTTTCTTTTTAGTGTATTTTTGTAAATCAATAGGAGTAGTCAGACTGTTAGCTTACTGTCACGTACAAGAGAAAAAAAAAATAATAATCCTTGTTCTTGGTAAAATTGCCACAGACAATGTTCTTAATGTTCTACTAGTAAACTGGGGTTGTAAAAGAGCTCCAACACTGAGACTATTACCTCAGTCTCAGATTCCCTGAGTAACCTGCGGATCCTTAGATAGTCAAGGTACTCCGAGTCCCATTTGCTCCCAATAATAACTTCCTCTCATTAACCAACATAACACTGGTGCTGCCTGGGCCACCAAACACATGGAAGTAAGATTCCCAATCTTAAAATAGTGGTACAACCTAAGAAGGGAAAGCGTGGGGAAACCAAGGAGAAAGAGAGAGCACTCCGTTGACCTAGAGCAGGAAGAGGAAATTATGTCACAGTTACAATGTAATATTTCAAAATAATTCTGCTGACTTTCACATGTGTCAGAGCAACGGTAATCCACATGATCCTCTTTTTGTCAGGCACCAGGTTTGGGGGGGGGTCACTGTCCACTATGGCAGGGTTGCTAACATGGCTTAAATCCGTTTTGCCCTTGTTCCAGTTGTAACCATGACTCAGCTAACAGCTTGTGCTAATACTTGTCCTTGCAGTCAAAATTGAACCCTGATATATTGGTCAGTAAACACAAGCAGAGCTCCCACTGCGCAGCAAACAGACTGGTCACCCGACCCATGTACCCACCGGCAAAGGGACTGAATTGCAAATGTCTTTAATCCAATAGGTGCAACATTTGAATTGGCTCAGTTTCTAAAGGTTAGGAAAGGCAAGAAAAAGTCACTGGATTTTCGAAAGTCCACTGGCCAAGAGGAGTCTGAAAGGGACGGTAGAGCGTGACACAGTTAAAGGCAGTCTGTGGAGACCTGAAAAGAGAAAAAAAAAAAACATAAGTTATAACATCACACACAATCACAAGGTGGAGCACTAAACTTGTAAAGCTAAGAAAAATAGTGATTTGGGGGAAAATAAAGTCTATTAATCACAGAACAAAAGTGAGTTGGGAGGCAATAGGAAAATGCAGGAGAGCTGCCATGGTGCAGAGATGCTATCGGTACAGTGAGGAAGGGGATTGCGTGTGTGTTTGGCGTGTCCATGCTCTGAGCGTTTATTTGTGTTGGATGGAGGGGTAGAGGGTGTGTGTGCTGTGAGGGGTCTAGGGCGGTGTGCCTCAAGGTCCCCAAGGAAACCTGACTCTCCTCTTGTCCCTTTTACACTTTCCTGAAAGAATTGTATTCTTTCTATCTGAGGAAGAGAGACCAGCCCATAGGGAAATGGGGCCAAAGGTGGGAAAACTTATGACACAGCTACCCAAGTGCAATGAATTGCAGCAAAACTCAACCACACAAGGACATGTGATACAAGAGTATATGCAGACATAGTACTTTCAAGTTGCTTCATAAAAACAACATGAAAGACTAACCAAAAGCACGGATAAGCTCTCTCTGTACTGCCCAGGTGACTGTCTTGATCAGCGAGGCAGAAGTGAGACCAGCAAACAGCATGTTGTACAGGAAGACAATGTAGAAGTTCCCAAGCCAGTTATAGCGACCAAAGTCTCCCAGTAGATCGAAGCGGGTGATCCCTAACACAATGGAACAGAAGCAAAAGAAATTGAATGAACTCAAGTCTGGCCTCACCTGCAGCTACGGTATTTGTGGCAAGCAAACGCCCTCTTGTGGGCATTACTAAAACTGGAAGTAAAATACTGACTACATACTACTTTTCCACAATATTTGTTACATACCAATTGTCAAAGTATACTATACAAGAAATCTATGCAAATTTAAAAAAAGATGACTTTTCCCACAGATTTAATACCATGTTGTTATGTTTTCCATGATCTTCTTAGAAGTCTCTTACCAGACACAATTTCTGTTTTATGTTTTGCAGCTGTAAGTAGCTTACTTTCATTTGTGCATTGCGGGACAATAGTGCAAGACAGTCCACTCACTTTTTTTTTTTTTTTAAACTTTTCACTGTGAACATTATCAAAACCTGCTAAGCATTAATGTGTAGTGTGGAACTGGGTAACGGCAGTAGTTTTTGCTAAATGCTGCCGGATTTTCAGGAAGAATGTTTCATCGTCATATGTCCTTACCAAGTGTGCGTGAAAACAACGGCAGTGCTGAGCTCAGGATGAGCAGTGAAACGCAGTTTGCAATTATCTGAAATCAACAGAAATTAATGTTACTATAAAGGTGTACACACAGAACATCACTAGCTTCCAGTATCACTGTCAGACACGGTGCATGTAAAGGTCAGCTGTCAGACACCTGTGTGAGGTTGGTATCCTGTGCACGAGGCAGGAGGCCAGTGAAGAGAGGAGAGCTATAGAAACCCACCACTGAGGATACCATCAGATAGCTGAGATTTATTTTAAGGACAACAGTGGAAAGACGATACTTACAGAACTTTAAAGTAAATTATCACCATTCTTTTAGCATATGAATTTAACAGCATGAGTCAACGCTCACACACTGGTCAAATACCACAGACAGTCTGTAAGTGGCTGAGTCAGAGCCAAATGGACATGGCGAGTTAACTGTGTGCGCACACTCATAGGTGAATGGGATAAGAGGATACAGGATAAGGACTACTTGAACAGCAGCGCCCAGTGAGCCGAACATGGAGAAGGAGGCCATTCCCAGGTGAGGGTCCTTAAACACACACAAAAAAACAACAACCCACAATTGTCAGTATACAGTCAGATGACTGGCTGCTGCCCACCAAGCATGAAATATTCACAAGTTCCTTCTGGCTAAATCCTCACCTCCATTCCTCTGGGCATAGCCGTCTCATCCAGAAGCAACTCCAACACATTGAAACAGACCATGAGTACACACATCACCTGAGGAGACATGAACAGTAATTCTAAAACCATTTAAAACCACCATCTGTGTCCATAAATGAGTTAAAGCAGCCTGTGAGAATATATGAATAAATAAGCATGTACAGTCAGTGCGAGGAGCACAAGCATGGCCAGTGGATAGCCCAAGTTCCGCTGCCATGGGGACGCTTTCCTACGCATTTCTGCAAGGAAAGCAAGAAGAAAAAAAAAAAAAAGAAGAGAAACATTAAAAAAGGAGTGTACAATGTCATTAATTTGCAAGAAGCCCAGCAGAGAGCAGCTTGTTCAGTTAATTTTACCTAGGGCGATGCGCTTGCTCTGGACTGTTTGGTACTCCTTTTTCATCACCTCCATTTTCAGCTTGACCCAGCATGACGTACTGCCATCTTCAAAAAACACATGATACAGAAAAAAGTCAAGTCAGCTTTAAATTGAATAATCGAAAAAAAAGGCAAAGGAGTGTGCTCATGGTGACGCACTCACAGTTCAGTTTCCTGGAGAGCGAGTCTTCCTCAAATGTGGTGCAGCTCAAAGTATCTTCTACATCTTCCAACAGCTGAGGGGGATAAGAGACGTCAATCAATTCGGAAACTACATTTCACAGCCATATGACAACTGTTAATGTGAAGGCTACTCTATGTAAAGTGTTTTACTTTAGTCGGTGTGTCTGAGACTCACCCTTGGTTTGACCAACAGGCTGCCAGTTACACTGAACATTCGGGACAAACCAAAAGGAGTGCACACTGAAGAGAAGAGACACAGATGGTGATATGCAAGTGTCATATGCCACAGTGTTTTAGCACTAAAAATATTTGTGATTGAGATATACTTACACAAAAGCAGCAACACTCCCACCAGAGAGATGCCCGAGTACAGGTAGGGAAGGTAATACTCCCACAGGTCTGAAATTCAGAGGAGCAGAGTAGAAGCAACTGTATTAAAAAGCTGTAAAACCAGTTGTCACTGGGGGATCTTCAGATATAATGCATATGACTCACCGTAGAGGCTCTTCCTGGCTATGTTGTCATGTAGGAGTGCTGATGCCACCCACACCATGCCCAGCACAAGCAGAGCCAGCAGCAATAGCAGCACAACAGCTTCATACACTCGGGCCATAACCCCCTACACAAACAACAGATACTCTGATCAACGGGGTGCGCACACCCATGCTGTCAATTTAGATCAAAGTCTTTAAATGGTTTTGGAGGCCAGAGGAGTTATTTGTGAGGGAATGCCAAAACCTGTACCTTTTTGGACCCTGCAAATCCCTCAGACTCTGTGAAGAAGTAGGCAAAGGGCATGAGGAAGACCAGGGACAAATTGGAGAAAAGGAAGACTAGGTTCCACAAGCCTGACACGAGAGGAAGAGAGATGTTCCAGATGTTAGTTTTCAGTGCCATCATTCATTCGGGTTAAACCTGCAGTCAACCATGTTGGCAGTACCACTGTCAACCACTGTGAGATATAGTTCTGCCAAGCAGTTTAGACTGACAAGACTGGCAACCAAGTCACATGTGCTCAATTTAAAAAGCTTCTTTTTTTTTTTTTTTTTTTTTTTTAAGTGAAAAACTGAGATCATTAAAAAAAAAAAAAAAACCCACTACAGGCATGGTTTACCATTGGGATTCATGAATATATACACTTTACATATTAGTTGCTCAATTGAAACCCCCCCCCCCCCCCCCCCCGGTATTGGGCTTGGAGGGCTTGACCGAGATCTTTTAACCATATAATGCACACAGCTAGGTCACAGCCACTCTTCCCATAATAATAATCTGTTTGCACACATGCCTGTAGTGTATTGATTTTGGTGGTTGATCCAGTTTAAAACAGAAATGCCCTCTGTTTGACAGGTTTCTACAATTACCAACTGTTCAGTGTTGTCGACTAACAAAAACAAGATGTACCGTGGATAAGAGATCCATTGAGCCACTGCATGTAGTAGCTCTGTGGGAAGGTGAGCAGCACTTCATTGGACAGAATGGAGATGGGGAGAAGGAGCACAGCACACACTGCAACGGACAGAGTGAATGTACACAACCACAGCCTGGGAGGAGGAGAAAGACTGCGAGTGAGGTTGCATGCGTGTTTGTGCACTGTGTGTCTCAGCCCAACAGCACAGCCTAGGTGAAAAGGCTGGATTGCCCTGGGATAAGGTTAATACAGTGACAGCGTGTAGGGACAAAAGGGCAGAGTGACACAGATGTGCCCCCGTCCCGACCAACGACCACATGAACACACAGGCGCAATAAATCTACAGCCAAATGGCCTCTTGCCACTACACGTCACAGTTACAAAGGTATCTGCTAAATCATTCACACTGACACTAATCCAAGTGAGTGAGTACAGATTGCTGTGGTCAGTTAATCATTAGAGTTTTTCACTTACGCAATTTTGTTGACGGTGGCATCCTCAATATCATCTGAAACAGGAGAGAAACAAGTAGGATTAAATCTATTACATAAGTGATTCAGACTTCTATTTGTTTTTAGTATCTAATCTTATCTTAACAAGGGTAAGTTGCCACAAACATAACCAACTTCTTTTCTATAACTTTAGAACGGAGAAAGGCTTAAACACAGGCCAATCTGATTGTAGTCAGATAAGGTGCTGAAATGTTAGTCCCAGACAGTTTGTGTATGTACTGTATACACATTAGATAAATAGGTATAAGCTGTAATAGAAATCAGTCCACACCAGGATGAAAAACATCACTGGCCTCAAAGTGGGGAGCGAGTTAGGGATGAGCATGTTAGGAACATTCTGTTCAAGCAAGACCAAGACTAGTAAAAACTGGAACATTCAAAAAAATCCTGCTAAGAATCATGCAACATGCTAAACCACAGTACATGAAACTGCTTCATTCTGTGCAATTTGTGGCACAGCTGTTTAATAAACCTAAGGAGTGAAAACCAGTTCGTGGTTCCTTGCTGTCAAAAACAACTCTGATAGGTATTGCACAATCGTTATTTAGCTACAGGGCACAACTGTTCTGCGGTTGGTGATACAACAACATCTTCAACAGTGGGCTAATGCATAGCAGACCCACCAACCCCAAGCAAGCTAAAAAGAAAAAGGGCAAATAAAACACAAACAAAAAACAAAACAAAAAAAAAAAACCTGGCTATCCCCCAGGTTCCAACCTAGCCCAGCCACAGAAGCGCAGAGGGGCCTGGATAGTTGGACATCCTACATCTGCTTTCAATAGAAGCAAGTTATTGGATGCTTGCTTCAGCCAATTTCTTTTGTTTTAATAACAGAACATATTGTAGATCCAAGTGCATGAAGTATGTTGCACTTTTCTAAAATGGTAGTTTGTCAGCTATGAAGTCGTTAAATGTCAATACTTTGTTGACTAAAAACAGATGTTTCTGTCAAAACTAAAAGTCAATGCTTGTTGAAAAACAGATCTCATCGAGATGTTTTCGTCCAGATAGAAGGGCCTTAAGCTACGACTCAAAAGTACACCTATGTTTATCTTCTAACAACATTCTTCACCTTCCCTCACCACCACCCTGACCCACAGGGATGGTGCATGAAAAAGTGGTTACATAACAAGCCTTCTGCACCTCTGGACTGCTCCAGCTAAGGTCACGAGCCTTGGGTTGAAATTTGCAATCCTGGCAGTGCGTAATCATGTAACGTAAGAACGTGTAGTGTCCAAACAAAACACTTGTGCTTGTTTGAAAAGTGGGGTCTGCATATTCTGTGGAGGAACAAAAATTCCAAAACACTAATGTAATCAGTATGCTTGTCAACATCATCAATTCTCCTCCCGGCAATTCTCCATAAGCCTTTGATGAAAATCTCTCTTTATGCGTTGCTCATATTTACATCCAGGAGAGTGTGACTTTTTTTTTTTTTTTTTTTTATAAACTCACCTGTGACAAACTCTGCTGTCTTCTTGAAGTGAGTAAGTATGAGGTAGGACACCATGTAAAGGCATGTAAACAGGAGTACACAAATCTGCAAAAGAGACGGACAGGAATTTTATTCATTTTATCAAGAAAGTGCAGCCTTGTAAAACAAACTGTCCTGTTCTGTCCAGTACTACTGATGAGCAACACATGTGATAGGCTTTAAAAGTGGGGGTGGGTGTGCAGTACAGATATCAAAAACATCCGGAAGTGACAGAGAAGGCATAGGGAGAAGAGGGGAGAGCAAGCATACAGTCGCAGCTGCAACATATTTGTTCCTCATAGAATATTCTGTTTTGTTCTGTGCAGCAAGAAAACAAAAACAGGTTATGTATTGCTACAAATGCAAACAGCCAAAAATCATTTATCATTTTGCCAAGGCGCCAAGAGAGACAGATGGAGTCTGAAGATTACCACTTTATTCCAACAATGGAGTGAAATGGGTGACAGTGATAAACTAGGAAGGATTAGGGGGAGTAAAATAAAGAAGGGTTAATACCAGTGTGACAGATACTGCCCCCATACTGCCTGTAAAGATCATTGTCAGACATTTTACTGGATCTGCCAACAAATTTAGGCTAAACCTATGTTGAGCAATCTGTTGTCTGGCAAAGCTCTTAACATTTTACAGCAATGACTGAAGTAAATCGTGTGTACGACCGTTACACAAAACATCAGAACAGTTGCTATAATGAAACTTAAATACAAAGAACCACATAACGAAAATGCATCTCCACATCCTTCAGATGAACTCAAACCCTGTCTACTCCATGCTGCAGAGTGGACAATCTGCAAACACCTAGTCATTGCTCAAGACTTGCTTTGCTCAGACACACTCAAATATGACAACTGCATGCGCGTGTCAGGATAAAAAAAAAAAAAAAAGGTTATAGCAAGCAAGCTGACAGATGCATACCAAACACAACTGTATACAATGCTAAACTTGTGGTTCAAGAATGAGAGCTACATCATAGAGGGTGCATACACTCCTCTCTGCCACAGCATATTAGGTACTATGAATAGGTGGAAATTAAAACTAACCATGTTAGCGTTTAAGTCTGACACAGGTGCCTTTCTAAGCAAACAATCCCCTAACTATCCAACATGCATCCTACCCACTAAGGCTGTAAAATGCTTATTTCTCACGAGAAAACAAAGCTATTCCAGAGATAAATATTAGAGACAATTTTACTATTTTATTACCAATACTGGACAAACCCCCCCCCCCCCAGCAATTTGTCATCGTTTTAGAAGTATCCAATCATGAACCTAAATCTAGGTCAAGTGGAAAATCTGCCCTGCTGGTGGTGTTGAATAAAAAAAAAAAATAATAAATCACAGGGTCCCTAACGTCGTCAGGATTCAGCTGCTGCGTACTAAATGTCTGTAATAAGTGTCAATACATTCAACAATGGAGATACAGCGCACCAAAGTGTTGGACTGACGAATGATATGACGTTGCCAGATCACAAGCACTGATCCAAACATTTCCACATGGCAGCTCAGAGGAAGCAGGATGTAGAAGTTTGTCTCTGAGGTTAACACCAGCAACACAAAAAGAGGGACTATCTGGAGAATGACAGAAATGCTAACATGCTAACAGGTGCCAAACCAGTTTCTTAAAAAGGATGCTAACATGAGCATAATAAGTTCCTTGAAATTCATTCTTTCAGGTTTCCATGAAAGCTATGTTACAGTCATATAGTCCAATGCATGTACTGTGAACAGTAATATATCCCAGAATAGTAGAAGGCAACGACAAAACTATTCATAGTGAGACAGTGTGCATTTATTGTGTTTCTATATTCTAAATTCCTAACAAAAGGGCATTTTAAAATGACACACTGGGACATATGGACACATGGTACAATAACAAATGGGGTTGGGGAATGGGCATACACCCCTCTTTCCAGGAGATGCAAGATGGTGACCCACTTTGGAACGAAAACAATCTAGTAAAAGAAAAATAACAGAACATACGAGCAGTTGTGTGTCATCTGTGCACATCAGTGTTGACAAGCTCCAAAAGACAAATTCAGCTGTCGACAGACAGAAACTAGTGTTTCTGCTTTATCATATCTCAAGCCCCAACTTGTTTTTACAGTAACAAAGCAAAAAAGTCAAAACATCTTGTAGTCATGCTCTAACACCTACCTAATGTAACTGCATTAGGCATTACATTGTCACATATGGCTAGAAAACTATTTCAAACTGTTGAAAAATACAGTGTTTTATTGTGAGGTTGGATGCCCATTGGTTGCTTCCTAGCAGCAGTCCAACAATGGACTGAATATAACAACTAATCAGCTCAGTCCACAAAATTGGTCAATAATTCAGTCTAATTTGGCATGGGGATTGTTAGTTAATCCAACAAAAAGGAAAAGCAGAGAACAAAGGAAGGGAATTGGGTGAGAAATAGGTGGAGGGGCAGAATAACACCCTTCAGTCAAAGTATGTAGGGACACGTGCTGATCGGCAACGTTGAGAGCTGGCAGCTCATAGCAGGCCAATGAGAAGACAGTTTAAAGTAATACAGCATGTGTTGAGCACGAAGAGTTCACCCAGAGCATTTTAAAATTCACAGAGTAACCTAAACATCTTTGTGCCGATTCATGCAAAAAACAATGAAGCTCTAATGTTTTCACAAGTTGCCTCACCTGGTAGTTCCTGTAATAATTCAAATAGAGCGGGAGGTTGGCAACGGCGCAGCACACCCTTACAAAATGTCAAGTGGACCACCGCAGAGTGCGCTATTTCAGGGGCCACTAGCCTCTTGTCCAGCTAAACACATTTAGGCCAAGCATGACTACCCACTGTTTACAAGTAGGAGGAAGGATTAGGCAAGACCTTTTCAAGATTTATTCAACAGCCAGAAATAACTTTAAAAATGTTGCACAGGCAAAGCCATGCTAATCCAAAAAGCAGGTGGGCAGCTACAACGTGTTGTGTCACACATTTTGATTATTTTACTTGGAAGGTGTCCTGCAATATTTGATGGCTTAGCAATGTGAGATTTCTGGGAAGGAACAAGTGAAAATGAGTGAGGTAATATTGTCAATGAGAACAGAAAATGAATGATAACAGTAGGGCTGAACAAAGTATCTAAGTGCAGTTATTTTAACTTATTTTGCAATATGATTCGAGATATTCGAGGGGATGATCATTTTTACACCACTGGTGTCATTGTTACTGAAAAACATTATATGATGATTATTGGTGAGACTGTTACGTGATCTGTCCCAAACAAAGGCAATTTATGTCTGTAGAATATGATGTGTAGGCCACGACATCTCTGCAACAAAACAATATTTAATTTAAAAATGGTATTTTGGCACATTTCGCAAATCAACAAATATTGCACTTCTTGCTGTTCAGGGCTGCAGCTAACGGTGATTTTAGTACTCGAAGCTTCTACAGATTATTTCACAGATTCATCGAGGCATCGTTTAAGAAGTGCTTTTGCTTGGCGGCGGCGGCGTGTTGCGTGTGTCATGTTCACACAGTGTAAGCGTGAAGTGTGGCAGTAATAAATGTCCGTGCGAAACCGTGTGCTATATAGTCATATGGATTAAACCAAGCATCAGTGCAAAGAATTTGCGTCAATGCTTAATAGTAATCGAATTAATGGATGAATCGTTTCAGCCCTACTGCTGTTTAAAAATTGCAGTAGGACATTTTTTCCTTCAACAAAGCCATTAAACAGCATTTCCTTTAAAAATAAACTAAAAATAAAGTAATAGACTAATTTGATTAAACGCATTACAATGCATTAATGTCTCTCAAAACTCCTACAGAAAGTTTTTCACAAATTTAGTGGACTATCAAATGTTTTAATCAGTCTTAATGTCTTTTATAGATTACATAGCATATGTTAATGCTGATGCTGGGTGTCCCATTTCTCTACTCATCGTGATCTTTTATGCTGCTGATCATTGATCCCTCTGGGCTCAGGGTGCGGGCTATGGGTATGCACTCCTGGCTGTACCATTCACACACACACACTTTACATCCACCTTGTCACACTTGCCAGATGCTCTCATCTAAAGCTGATTTACAAGGCTGCATCAGCTCAGGTGAAGACAGACATTTGGCTGCAATCAACTGATTATTTTGCTTGTCTATTCAAAGAACACTAGGTGGGCCACATCTGAACAATGTATGGATTTTGAGCTACAGGTTTACTTGGTGTTGTCTCTTCCAATTAAAAAAAAAGGTATGATCAGTTCATTTATTCATCGTTTTGAAAGAATTACCGTTTAATGCACCTGATTTGCATACATGTTTTTGGCGTATCTAAGAACCTTTCGTTGAGTGTATAAAATGCTTAATTTTAGCCTCTTAAAATTTTTGCACTGCATCTGTATTAACATTACTTCTTAAGGTGTTCTGCAGAAATGACCATAAACACATTTTGGCATTGGAAAATCTCAAGTAAAAAAATGTAACACTCAACACACAGCTTATGCTTCTCTTACTCTGCAATGCTTTCTTTGCTTTATCTCAATCTAGAGTATCTATCTCATCTTTCAATGTGTTGTGTCTTTATCAGATGGGTGCTTTGCTATGTGGAATACTATGACAGTGTCTACACTGCTGCCACATAGTCTATTACTCAAAATGATTTGATCAATGATAAGCTTGGCCTATAGCCATGTATAATCAAGGATGCAGGGGCAGCTGACCAGCCTGAGAGGTTGCACTGAGAAGAGATGGTAAGCTGGAGACTCCAGGCCAGCCAGTGGCTTAAGAAGGGGGTGTCGACTAATAGCATTAGGTCTTTAGGTGAAAGGGATAATGACAAAATAAGGGCATTAGAATAAATGTGGGCATGTCATTAGTTGCATCATGAAAAGTTAATTCTATGATTAAGTACACGAAATATGTCTAGAGGATGTAATCCGCTCCACCTGTACTGTCATACCTAGTGTGTGTGTTGTCGAGCCAAGTCAGTTTAAAAATACCCTAAAATTGCCTTGGATGATTCAGCTTTGGATGTTTTTACAAATGAAAAGCAATAGACATTTTTTCATGTGAGAATTGCTGAAACTTGTCAAAGCAGGAAAAGCACAGGTGTAACTACTAATGCTGATGGCTCAGTGTCCGATACAATATCAGAGACCTGAAATGGGGCCATCTAATTACAGCATGCAGTCATCCCTGATTTCATTAGTTACTCTTGCGGTTCCATGTAAATGTCCACTCTGAAAAACATATTTTGGCTTCACTAGTTAGTTAATTTCTTCTAGCATATTATTTCTTCTCTGCTGTTGCACTGACTCAGTCTCCCTAGGGGATTATAAATTTATTAATTATTCATTCAACCACAAACATATATCCGTTTCCTGGCCTGATCTACAGCTACACAGGGTTGCTCATCTTCTCTTACAGACTTAGGTTTTGTTCTTATTAACATCTGAGCAAACCAGGACAAACTGAGAAGTCAACCAGTGATCCTAAAATATGCAGCAGAAAAGATGTAGTTTGACATTGTCCCTTAGGTTCTACAGTTATCAGCAATACCTCTAATCTCAGGAAATGAACTAGCTATTAGATCTGTTTGTACTTTTTAGGGTTAAAGGTTAAACTGAACTGATCTTTCTGGCAAGTCTGAAGTTTAACAAGCTATTGGTGTTAAACAAAACAGAGTTAAGTCACTGTGGAAGAACGGCACAACCAAAATGCACTATTAAAAGTATAGTTAAACTAAAACTATGTAGCAGGGTGAGCCAAACCTTAGCGAACAGATAAAAGGAGGATTTGAGAAGAGGTCCAGGCCGCTACAAACTCAATAGAAAAGCCCCAGATGCTGTGTAAGCTCCTTCATGTTCCTGTACCACACCACTTGGTCAACGTTACCTAATGACCGGCTGCATCCGTGCAACAATTTTAACGCCTGTGCAGTAGTTCAGCTGCCAGAACAGCCGTTTAACACGTTAAACGTAACGGATAACGTTACTGTTGTTTAACGCTGAAATATGAGACTTTGACAACTTCAATTTGAGAGGCGAACAATCGCTAAGTAATGCGACACAAACACTTAATTAGTCAAAAGCCGTGAGTTTCTTGTACTGATCAGGTGGCTGGTTGTATTGTTAGAAGCAACGCTCATTATGCATATTAACCGACGGATCCATTAGCCCAGCGTTGATGGTTAACGTTACTTACTATAGTCTCCCGGACACGGTTGTGGAAAAGTTGCTCTCTAACCGACACGTCGTCTGTTTCCATTCTCCGAAACCATAACAGTGTCCTCAGGCTTAAAAGCGCTGGAGGGAAAATGGCTTAAAAAGTTAAAACACGGGGCATCTTCTTAAAAATGTCGTGGGTGTAGCTGGCTAGCCTGGCTGCATTTAAACGACGGCGCTAGCCTGCTCCTACACTCTGATATAAAGAAAACCGCAGGAGGAGGGGTCGGGTGGGGGCGGGGCGGGGCTACACAGAGGGGCGGAAGCCTGGAGAGCGCTACAGGTGGCTGTCAATCATCGCTATAATTAATAGTTGAGAGTCATTATCATATTTATGTTATTCATATCCAAAGGTGTGTGTACATACTAAAAATACCAGACAGGCCAATGAAATGGTACAATGTCCATGTACGTTGGGATGTGCACATGCATCATGGTTGTTGAAAAGTGCTCTATAAATAAAGATTATTATATTATTATTTAATTTCAAGTGTCATTTAAACTGGGGATGCTGGGGAAATTTCCCCACCACTTTTGGAAATGGCTGATTTTGCCCCCGTTAATTTTTTAAAGTGAAAAACAGCAGGAATAAACTTTAAATAACAAATGAAAATGCTTGCAAAATATGCAATGCAATTTAAATATGGAAGAAACAAATGTGTAATGTCCAAAAAAAGTAACTTAAGATAAAAAAAAGATGCATTATATTTTTATATTTTTAAATGTCACCTGCCTGTCACCTGAATTTTCTGTTTCTCTTAATATAAATAAAGACATTTACACCATAAATTGGTGCAGAAAATGTTTTCAAAATGCAGTAAGTTAAGAGTATAATGTGTCATGGAAATTTGTATATTGCTGGTGAGGGATTAAGCAAATAATTGAGTAACAACCAACCATTGTCTCTGAAGAATTTATCAATAAAAAGAGAATGACAGAGAAGTACTACAATAGAAAATGAGCTGGTCCAGAGACCTGCTGCCTATAGGGCAGCTTCGGGGCATCTAGCCCAGAGCAAAGGGATGCATAATCATTTACACAGTCTAGATTTCTATGTTTTGGGGAACAGAGGCCTTGAATGTTCATTCATTGTTCATTCAAGGCCGGTAGAGGAACAGCAAGTAAGGAAAACACTAAAACAATATCACAGCTCTGACCTAAACCCTAGTAAATGTGGACAGACTAACATAATGAGTATAGAAGAAGGAAAAGTTAAGGATAGAAACAATATATACCTTTCAGACATAACAACAAAAATAATAATAATAATGTAGAATGAATATAGGGATGCACATCTCTTGGTGAAGTGGTACACACTTAAAACACTAGTTTTAAAATTATTTCCGCATTTCCTTTCTTAACATTTCCCCTGAAGTAACATGTTTGGGATTTTTGAAGTGGTGCTGTATGAGGTATTTATCCATAGTCAGTGTAGGCCTATTACCTGCAGTAGACTGCGGTTAGCATTTCCTTTGCTTTTTGGACACAGGTCAATCTGTCTGCATAATGAGTACCTTTACCTTTGATACTTCTAGTACAGTTTCCTCATAACACTTGTACTTTTTCAAAGCAAGACTTTTAAAGGTAAATTAATATTTTACACAGTAGTATTGCTACTTCACTTACTGTACATAAAGAACCTGAATAATTCTTCTATCCCTTGTTTTCACATCGTTTTCAGTTTGGTATTTCTATTATATTTATTGGCATTGTTGTAGCACAAATGTACTTTGTTATGGCTCTATGTTTGTTCTATTTTAAAAGGTTTGCAGAACAAATAAGGTACTCTTTGAAGCATTTACATCAGTGTCCTATCTCTCACAAATGTCCCATTAAGACCTTTTCCTCACCATATCAGTTCAAACGATCAAGGGGACTTAATGTTGAAGCACATCGTGTGTTGACGCCAAAGCATAATTTTAATGTCATGATCCAAAGTCCAACTATTGCAACAGCATGCACCAACTTCAACTACAGAAAAGGACAGGAAAGGATTTATCGGGATAAGGATTGAAATTATGGAAAGTAAGTAACCAGTTATTATTAGACAAAAACAGTATTTTAAAAAGTATATAAATTGAAAGGTTAGTCTGATATAGCCTGTTGGAATAACTGTAGATTGGACTAATCAGAAAGGTTTGTTGCCTAGCAAATCAATTTCTGACTTTTTGCACAATGTAATGCACATGTAAAAACTTGATCAGCTACAACCTGATATGTTTTTGGATCACATAATGACTTAAAATGACAATGCCCAGCATGAGCTCAAATAAATCCCTCTTATATAATATATTATTTAACCAGGCGAGTGGATCACAGAGATTAATCCCTTTGAGTGTCCCGGCAAACATACCAGCCGCACACATCATAGAGAAAACATACCAAAATGTATAACACAGCGTAAACAGGATAAAATAATCCAAAGACACTGTCAGTCTCTAAATTATAATTGATATTTATATACTATAGTTTTCACATAGTTTTGTTTAGAGGTACGACTAAACTCTTGTGTTTCCTCATTGCAGGTACTAATACTCACTTGTACAGGGACTGATCCCTGAGGCCAAAGGATGGCAAAAAGTGTAATGGTAGCCTATGCCCTGTGGGCATTAGGTGGGCCTTTGGGCCTTCACCATTTATATTTAAGAAGAGACAGCCATGCTCTGTTATGGATGCTAACCCTGGGTGGATTTGGATTTGGCTGGGTCAGAGAGTTCATACGCATTCCTGCATATGTTGGCGAGGCCAATCAAGATGCAGAGAAAGAGAGAAAAAGACCCCACACCATGGGCCCTCCATCTGTAGGTCCTGTCAGATTTGCTGGACAGGTGTGTGTTGGGATCTACTTTGGCACTGTGGCTCTGATAGGCCTGAACTCCCTCCATTTCTTCTACTTGATTGTGCTGCCTTTATGTGTGGGTGCAGGGGTACATCTGGTGTCCAGTGTTGGCCAGCAGACCTCTGATCTCCATAAAATTTTGACCGCCTGTCTCATAACCTCCCCAATATTCTACGGCAGCACCTTATCACCTCTTCCTATAAGCCTGGCCGCCAGTGTCACTGCTGCACAGCACCGCAGGTTCAAACCTCCACAGACACCTGGGAGTAAACAGGAACTGGGTAAGATGACCTCACAAATATGACAATATCATACCTTGATAACAATGCTTCTCTCTGACATTTAAGGCCTTCTAAAATTACATTTATTTCTATCTTTTGTCCAGTTCCACGACTTTACAGGCTCGGCCTAGCCTGGCTGGCCTTCTCTGCCCCGCTGGGTTACTGTATTTTCCATAACACCACAGCAACACTGTACTACCTTTCTGACTGCGTAGCAGCACTGCTGGATTTTTTCTGGTTTCTGCCATGGCTCAGAAGTGTGTTGGAGTACATTCTTTTAATGCCATATCGGTTCTTGTGTTTTCTTACTGGCGGAGGGTACTATGAAGAGGCTTGGAAGAAGGTGCTGGAAATACTCCTCAAAGAGTACACCGAGGGAGAAAAAGAGGCACTGCGAGTGAGCAATCTCATAACTCTGGAAGGTCTAGTGACAAGTTAAGACAGTTGTAGTTGGAGATAGGTAGCCTACGGTTTGTTGTTCTGGTATAATTTTCAAAATGAGTGGATATGTTTGTGTTGCAGGTATTGTCACTGGAAGTAGAGGCATCTCTTGAAGAGATAACACGCAGCTATAAGGAGCTGGCCAAGACATGGCATCCAGACCACAATCCCAGCAAGGATGCTGAGGCAATGTTCGTGAAGATCCACGAGGCTTATGAGGTCCTTCTACGACGGCACAGACCTCATCGATTCAAATAGTTGCCCTTCATTCTTCACTGAGTGGGGTGAATAGTTGCGAGGGCACAGTAGGACTCTTGATGGCATTGTTTTTCAGTTATTATTACCTTGTATTTGTTCACGGAACATGAATCAAGAGCAGCGTAGACACTTGGATTGTGTTGACAGCCGTCTGTTTGGTTACTTGGCAGAGTTGGTGTCAAACAGCAGTTTGCTGCCACCTTGTGGTGATATCGATGTAATTTCACCATAAACTATTTCATCAAAACAATTGAATTAATGTTTTAATGTGTGCTTTCTTGCTATTAAACGCTTAAGCACTGCCAGTGACATTTCCTGTAATTTCGAAGCATGAATACAAAAATGTATAGGCCATTAGGCTAACTGAATTATGTAAGTTAGGCTAATAGCCTACATGTAGGCCTATAGACAGACGACAAAGAGAAAGATAGGCTACAATGTAAAATAACCCGCCTACTCCATTCTTCTCTGGCACTTCCGGAAGAGCTCTTGATCATCAACAGTGTCTGAATTTTCAATGAATCATTTTACTAAATCTAGCAGGCTTACGGACCAGCTTGTAGCCAGAATTTCTTAAGACAGATATTCATCCGCAGCAGTCTGTAGTCTGGTGATGAGCCTATGAGTTCTTGTAGGCTAATGTTTAACATTTCCCCACATTTTTGCCACCTGTACCCGGAGCTGACACGCATCGATGCATTCGGCAATCACTGAATCAGGAGCTCTGTTGCACAATTATTCGGTCTGTATCCCAGCATGGGCCCGGAAGTTGTTTGGGATTCCCAGGTAAAAAAAATAAATAAAAAAAAATCCCGGAGATGCTGTCGTCGCCTGGGAAAACAAACAGCTATCCAGACAGTTAAAAAAGGAAAACACCGATCGGTCGCCAGGTAAGGAAGAGGCTCGTGGACTTCACTGCGGCGCTTGGTAAGACAATCCATCGGTTTTAATTAGGAAGTACGGCATGTTTTTGAGTAGTTGGTAGGGTGAATGCCATTTGTCGTGTGGTCGGGTGCCATAGCAACGGCTCATGAGAAACATTGTGTAGCTCGGTCCAGTTTGACGTGCTCGATTTTTGGATGACAGCTGCGTTCATGCGGACAATTTGGACAGCGGCAACTCTTGCAACAAAATTGCCGTTGTGTCTCGATCGCTGTCTCGGCCGTCCATGAGCCGATCGGTGCCATAACGGACCAGATCCACCAAGCAGCTAAAACAAGTACTAGTTGTCGCGGGTATAGGATATATACGGAGACGCATGATAGTTATTTGAAAATGTAACGCTGTATGTTTTACTGCACAGTCGCCCATGTCGGGCAGAAAGGATTTTTTTTTTTTTTAAATCGCCGTGCCCTGGTGTGACTGGCGCGTCTCCCGGCTGCATCAGCGCCTGTTGCTCCCTATGCGCGGCCAATGCCAGGATATTAATTTTCCCTTTTCCCTGCGATGTGTTGTCTCCGCACACCCCCTCCCTTCCCCTCCGTTCGCTCCACATTCTGCTCTGTCCATTGTTGTCATCCATTTGAGCAAAAGGTGCAGCACTACATCTGGGTCTGTTTGTCTCCCCCTCTCTTTGCTTTTAAATGAAACTGAATAGAGCATCACCTTAACATGGTCACATAAAATCAACATGAGCCTATTGTATGTGTGCACATGTTGTAACTCAGGACCGACAGTGTTGGAGATTGGTGTGGTGCACATACCTCACTTTGTTGTCTGCTGTGGAGTGACTGTACCATGTCACCTACAGTAAATTTCCCGCATTATTTATTATAAGCCTAGCGAATTGCACAGAGAGGGTTGACAAAATGAACTACAGCAAGTTAATATAACCTACAAACTTAATCTCAAGTGTATAATTACATAATTATTCAATATTATACGATTTGTGAGATTTTAAAGTTTTGTTATTTTACTAATTTGCCTTTTATGTAAGTTTTTTATTTGTGTTTCCTGGTGCCTTGGAACTTTTTATTTCGGTTATATTGTAAATGAGCTCTCTACCTAATATTATTTTCGAGTTAAAATAAAGGTTGATTGAATATGGATTATCAGAAAATTGTCCTAATGCTTATACACACACTGGTGTCCTAATGCAGGCTATATATAAAGCTTTTTAATTTAGATTTTTTTTAAATCTGTATATAGTATTATATAGTGTTTTCTTCTTCTGCTGCTGTAATGATACACTTCTCGGATCTAGTAAGTTGATCTCATGTTAATATTGAATTTTGTTGATATTACTTCAAAGCTTCAAATCAAGGGTGTAGTTTTTGGGGATGTTGCACTAGATTGCTTTATAGTGTAAGGTGTTCCAGCTGTTTTGTCCAACCCCAGTAGTTTTAACTCCACCTCCAAAGCCATTAGCTTTTATATAAATGTTGAGCCTCTCATATTTATTTGCTGGCCACTGTGCAGAAGAATCTACATGATACAGAAATAGCAGGGCAAAATCCAAGTTTAGTAGTTTATTACAGCAAACTTATTATTAGACATTTGGAACTGAAAGCAGAAAGCTATCTGTTATTATTCTTGTACCAACAAACAGCTGGTAAGTATATTTTATATGCTTTGTATCAAAGGTTTTATATGCAGTTTTCATGTGACTAAGATTTGGAAAATTTAATCTTTTCTAATATGATCATTATGAATGGGGAAAAAGTTAGTATCTGTTTTTATATCATATTTCTGTAGGCATCTGGTGAGAGAATGAATGCTGATGACTGCAATGGACGCTTATATGCACAAGGTAAGTTTATACAAAGGAAAAAAACTACTATACATATGTGTGTACAGTCTCCAGATATAAATGTTTACTTTAAAAGCATGGGCATATTTGTGTTTCAGGTAATGGAGGAGAGACATCACTGGAACAGGATTTTCATGGCGGATTGCAGGGTCCTTCAGCAAAATCTCCAAACAGTCAGCAGTCCTCGCCACACCGCTCCCTTAGTGGTCAGTTATTCCTCCCTTAGTTTCATTGTGGCCCCCTGATCTGTATGGAATTGTTAATTTAAATGATGTGTGAAAAATAATAAATGTGCTTTCCCCTCTTCCTCTCGCTACACAGCAAACTCCATCAAGGTTGAGCTGTGCAGTGACGATGAGTCACCAGGTGCTCCACAGCCAGAGAACAGAGAGGCTGTGAGGGACGATAGCAGGAGGGATGACAGAGGGGACCTCACGGAAGAAGGGGGCACAGAGTACACTGGGGCTAGAAGAGACAGAACGAGTATTTACAATGAGATGGCCCGTCCAAACGCTGCTTCACCAGGACCCATCCGGCTGCCAAATGGGAAGCTCCAGTGTGAGGTGTGCGGGATGATCTGCATCGGACCCAACGTGCTGATGGTCCACAAGCGTAGCCACACAGGTGAGAACAAGCCAGCAAGGCAGTGGTCATGACAATGCAAGACAAGTATTATGGACAAAATGTATTATTACCCTAAATGTGAGTAAATAAAGGCAATGATTCAAATGATTTACCTCTAAAATCCTCTGTCCATCCATGTTAGGGGTCGACCAATAATCGGCCTGGCCGATTATCGCCGTCGATATACAGCATTTGTCCAATAATTTGAAACGCTCTTTTTAATATTAGTTTGCTGTATCAATAAATGTATCAATAAAACCCCTAACAATGTAAAATAAATACAATATGGCAGCAGGTAAAGATTAAGTTTATGATAATTTATCACTCATAGTTAACAAGTCCATCTCTGGGGAGATGGGATTGTTAGACCATTTTTGATATGCAAGAATGTTGCTTTGCAGCTATGACACACCGTGTCCTTGTCCTTATGCATTTAATTTTCCATTTATAAAGGTTAAACATAACAATTAACTTTAATCTTGTTATTTGATAAGATACGCTTAAAGCCATTTCAGCAAAGTTCTGTGTTGGAGTTCGTGTTATTCTAAATTTTGACACCTATATTAAAATTTTTACAGCAAATGTAAATCGGCTCCAAATATAGGTCATCAGTCTAATTGGTTACTAATAATCGGTATCAGCCCGGGAAAAAGATACATCGGTCGATCCCTAATCTATGTGCTCATAGGTGAGAGGCCTTTCCAGTGTAACCAGTGTGGAGCTTCCTTCACCCAGAAGGGGAACTTGTTGCGCCACATCAAGTTGCATTCGGGAGAGAAGCCTTTCAAATGTCCCATTTGCAACTACGCTTGTCGCCGGAGAGATGCCCTGGCTGGACATCTACGCACACATGCAGGTAAAATCAGTGAACACATTAAACATACGCCATGAAGAGATTTTTCATAAATGTGCCTATTCTGTTATTGAACTTGACAGATACAGTTGTTTCAATAGCAATATTATTCCTTATTATGATGAGGCATATTGCATGAAACAACAGTATGCATTAACTGGGTATTCATTAGAACTGTCCCTTTCCCCCCTCTGTGAAGCTCAGGAAATCGGCCTTTTTTACCAGGATGTACTGTAAAACATGTGACTAAATATGACATTTAACATTTTTATGAAAACAGGAAATCCTGTTGAACACACACATTCAACAGGTGTTCAACAAATACATACTTGGTATAGCAGGTCTGGATCTCCGCGGGTCTCAGAGGCTGATTTTCGAAGAAAAGCTTCATGCAAACTGGATTTCAGCGAATTGACGTCAGTCTTTCCGATAGCTTACGAAGATGAAACATTGCGGTGAAGAGTTAGGCGTTTTTTCTGTCATCACTGGCAAGGAACATAGTGGTCAATGGGAAAATCCGTCCTAGTTAATAATAAGTTCTTTTTTATTTAAAAATCCCCTCTAACAAACATATATAAACTATAGTAGATCCTGTTTCTCGTCCATTCAGTCAACAGTATCAATCGTCTAGGGAGGAGTTTTGTTAATCATGGAAGAATCAAGTTAAATAACTTTTTCTCTGAATTGCAGTTTCTTCTCCAACGGTGGGAAAACCTTTCAAATGCAGCTACTGTAGCCGCAGCTACAAGCAACAGAGCACACTGGAGGAACATCTAGAGCGCTGCCATAGTTATCTGAAGAGTCTGGACCACCAGACAGCCGTCAACACACAGACAACACAGGGTAACACAAACCAACTGACTTATAGACAATACGCCTGTACGTTTCTGAATTATTCTAAATGCAAATAGACTGGATTCAGCAAGTCATACATATTTACACACATAATGAGTTATTTGGCATGTTGATGACGAGGGGCTTTCTGTTCACAGGTGAAGAGTCACTAAATATGGAGACAATTACTAAACCTGTGCTCCAGCCATCCAATGAAAAAATCCAGTTAGTGGATAGACTGGCTATTAGCATCACCAAACGCAAGAGGTCAACCCCACAGAAGTTTTTGGGTGAGTTTTTTTTTTTTTTAATAAGACAAGCCATATTATTCATATATAGTGAGAGTATATAAATGTATTTATAACCTATTACACATGCACATTTTCTTTTCAATTTAAATTATACAATAATGATGATGTAGCTTCAGCTTGGTAAGGGGCTGATAAACTATAGAAATAATAAGAAAACTGGTCTGGCATTATAAAAACTGTTGCTCCATGAAAATGGACCAAATGGAGCAGACGAAGACAATTCAAGAGACCCTCCATCTTTATTATTGTCCTAGGTGAAAAGCACATGCGCCTTGACCTACCTGAAGCACCTTACGAATTGTCCTCTGGCTCTGAGAAGGAGGGGGACCTCATGAGCTCTCTGCCTGCTGGGGACTCTACCGGGTTGGCTGGTTCACATCTCCAAGGCGGCAGGGCCAAAGGGGAGAACCACGAGCCGCCTGCGCTCCATACTGCCTTCTTATCGGAGCTACGCACAGTTATAGGCTCCATCAACAGCAACATGACTCCTCAGGGCCTCCGAACCCATGGTGGAGGTGGGCCGATAGCAACTGGCTGGTCTGGGCGGGAGGCAGGTGAAGGCCGTGATGACCAACCCTCAGCTCATAGCCACGCCACCTCACCCAACGGCTGCCCCGACTCTACAGACACAGAGAGCACAGCAGAAGAGCAGAGCACAAGGGCTACAGCCCCAACAAGTACCTCCAACAACCACCACCTCCACTACCAAACCCTAGCACTGCCCCACAGCCATCCCACTTCCAGCCCCAGCCAGGCCAAAGACT
Source organism: Micropterus salmoides (assembly GCF_014851395.1). Taxonomy (NCBI): domain Eukaryota; kingdom Metazoa; phylum Chordata; class Actinopteri; order Centrarchiformes; family Centrarchidae; genus Micropterus; species Micropterus salmoides. Next base: position 18,389,405 of record NW_024040707.1, on the reverse strand, counting down.
TAGAAGCAGAGTGGGAGAGAGCATGTCCTGTACCCCCCACCATAGTAAAGAGGAGCCCTGGCTCACTCCTTTCTTCCAGGGAGACTGTGCAGGTGTTAGAAAGTGATGGCCGGCCTGTGCGCTCCTTCCACTGCCGGCACTGTCGCATCCTCTTCCTGGACCATGTCATGTTCACCATCCACATGGGTTGTCATGGCTTCCGCCAACCCTTCGAGTGCAACATCTGTGGCCACCGCAGCCAGGACCGCTACGAGTTTTCGTCTCACATCAGCCGCGGAGAGCATCAGGTGGGCTGAGGAGAGGGTATAGTGGTTCAGATGAGGAGAGGAGGTGATGGCTTCTCTCTCTCAATGTGGGCTCACGTTTGTTCTGCACCAGATAAGTTTGCTTTAAATCCGTAGTGTTAGTAAAAAGGATTTGTGGTTTTATTGTGAGAATATTTATTAAACTTAAGCAGGCGCGAGTGAAAAAAATATTTTCACTGCAACATTTAAAAGTTTAGTGGAGGCAAATTACATTCTATGATTGATTGCACTCCCATATCAAATCATCTGGCAAAACTGCTGGTTTTGCTTCAAAAGTGCCTTCTTTGGGGATTTCCTCTTTACTAAAAAATAAAAGACAGAAAAGAAAACCGGAGTGGAACTGGTGCTCAAAAATCTTGACTAGCCATCTTTTACTAAGTGATTTAGTTAGCACTTTTGAGAGCTAATGTGCACAGGCAGTTAAGAAAAGCATGTACATTTTAAGAATTATATTTGGTATGCTTCATATGCACTAAGAGCTTTGTTTTTGTGGTTGAAGAGGGGATTTTGTGTAGTGTGTCAGGTAAGCTTAAAATGCACTGAGAGCTTGTGCCTCTGGGTTTGGGAGGAGCTTTTGTCACAGACAAAGCACAGAAATGGACTGCCTTAACTCCTGCAGTGGTACGCTGCTGTAGGAATACATTGTTTACAGCATGGTTCGACAGTGTGTGAAGTCACCTCAGAAGAGAGAGTATGTGCAGCAGCACAGCGAGACTATCAGGACAAAAAAAAAAAAAAATCATGAAATTAACTTGAAAACATTCACCTGAGGGTGAAACAGGCGTTCAGGGCTCAGATGTTAAATAGGTTTTCGGATTTTAAAGTGAGCCTTAGAATACTGGTGCAGATCAGACCATGAGCTATGTAGTGTACAGTAAGAGCCTGACTGAGATGGCCCATGGGTGCTATACCTATACGGGATTGCACTTTTAGATTTCCTGCTTATATATGAACATCTTTGCCGAAGCACTTGATGGCTTTACACATTTCTTTTTGTGATTGTTCTACTGCACTGATAAATCGCATACTACTCACAATAACTGATCGTCTAATTTGCAACACCAGTGTGTGTTTTTGAACAGAGCCAGCCTTCTACAGAATCCCACAGCAGTGCACCGGTTCTGCATTTTGTGCTCAAGTTTGCTGCAATGTGTGACTGAGAATTCAACATCAGTTCAACTAAAACAATTCTTTTGCGGTTTTGCACTCAGCAGTTGAGGCTGAGATTTTGGACCTTTTTTTCGCATAATGTAAGAGAATTAACAAACTAATTATTTAAAAATGACTTAGCAAAATCAGTTTGGATCTGTTCAGTTATCACTTGTGATTATCTATTTAGTGTTGTTTGTTTCAGCCTTGGTGTATTTAATCAGCTATATTCCAAATCTTATCCAGCATATTCCTCAAGTCCATGAAATGTTACCTCCTGCTTCTTTATAGCACCCAAAAACCTTATTGCTACAGTATGGTGAGTTTTCTGATAACGTTAATATTGGGAACACGAATGAGACCAAACTCAGTATTCTTACTTGTTATTGTGGGTTTTGCTGCTTCACAGTTTTAACTTAATTTCCTTTAATTGCAGGCAAAAATATACTTGAAACTGTTTGAGAAAAAAAGTGATCGAAAAATGCACTTGGTTTGATAAGTAGAGAAGTGTGTGTGAATGGAAAATAGCATGTGTGCTTGTCGTTTTCTGCTTTTCCCTGAATTGTGAATTATTTTTTGAAATGTGAAGTACTTTCAAGAAGTGAAAATGAGGCATGGGTTTTTGTCTCCTTGTGTGGACTTTTAAATGTTATACGATATTTTGTGAATGATGTAACATGACAAAACACTTTACCTCAAAGTTAAAGATGTACAACTGCCTCATTACTGTATTTCAAAAAGTCATGTTGCTTACCAAGATGTTCTTGCAGTTACAAATGCGTGCCCCTCGATATTCTCAAAACTTTTTACTGTCAATAAAAGTTATGTTTATTGTAAAAGTGATTTTCTCTGGTTTGACTATGATGGTATCCACAGCTTTGTGAAGTTTCTCATTGAGTTTCTCACTGTCTCCTGAGTGGCAATACAAAAAAAAAACAATGCTAAATCATTGAGATATTTATTTATTTCACAAAAATAAGACATTTTAAATTCCATATCATACAGGCATTTGCAATGACTGATGGGAGATTACTCCATAGATACACTAATCAGACACTATTCCCTTAGCTGCGCTTTTACTACCAAAAAACTGCAGAATTACAGTTGGGTAGACAAATGATTTACACTAGTCCTTTAGATTTTTTATTTACATGGCTTTGTCCACCAGTTCATATACCAGTCATATTAGCATGTAAAGAATTGACATTCATGCTCTGGGTAGCTGCCTGTAATCTGTATCATATATGTAGTTAACCATAAGTGGAAGGTTTAACTCACGATTTAACAGAAGGTGCACAAATTCTAAACTTAAAGTATCTGCGCCACACATTTTTGCACCTTTTGGCCCAACAAAAATAATGTACGCGTTTGTCACAGTAGGGAATCACATGATTCAGTATAGCTTGATTGAGTAGCTGAAAAAACATGCAGTATTTAGAAAACATGTTATGCCGAGTGGATCTTCAGCATGGCGCAACTAGTTTTGATAATGACTTACCATTTAAAATGATAATTATTACATTTGGAAAAACTGATCTCGGACAAGACCATCTATCTGGATTGTGGTGTATAGGAAGATTAAATAATGTGAACATACAGCATGGATGTGAGAATCAGTTTTGGATGGTTTACACGTCCAGGACATTAGATTTTGCAAGATTAAAAGGAAAAACAATTACCAAAAAAAACATCAATAATTACATTCTGTCCTGTCCAGCATCTAAGAAGGGAGCCTCCAGTGTATTTATTTTGGATATTGTAAGAGAAGCCCAATCATTTGTTTTGTCTTGAAACTTCCAACTTTATTGTCCCCTAGGGGAATTTAGTCTTGCACAAAATGAATGCACCAAACACACACAGGCTTGAACAGAAAAGATAGTGAATACATAATATATCACAAATATGTAAAACAAATGCTCCCACACACACACAAACCAGACAAACTAGAGATATATTCATAAATAACCCTCTCATTCAACACCATGTTCATGTGTTCAGTATTTAAATTAATAAGGTATGAAATAATGAACATTTGTTTGTCAGTGGTGTAATAATTCTGATTAAAAGCATTTTCACATCCTTGTTTTCAATTAAATACAATTTTACATCTTAAATGAATTACAAATTTCCAATTAGTTCAGTGTTACAGAAAACAGATTTTGTAAGCCTCAATTTAAAAAGTTTAAAATATTGTATATACACACACACACACACACACACACGTGTCACTGTAATAGTATTTAACATTTTGTCACCGTTTAGACTCTTTAGTGAATGTTTACTGTGACTTATGAGACACAGATAAGCAGTTTCTTTTTTTTCTGAGAAACTCACATTGGAAATACAACAAAAGGAAAACAACAAACACTGAATGGGGCTTACCTGAAACTTAGACTGCCTTCACGTGACCTTTTATATGTGACAGGCTTTTGTTCTGTCTGTTGTTTCTGTTTTCCCCCTTCAGTGGAAATTCTGTTTTGGCTGCTCCCACATACATATTCCAGGTGCAATCAAAAAGTACACAAGTAAAGCAAACGCTGCAGTGAATGAAAACATTCAAATGTGCAAATAATTGCACCATATGTACAAAAATCACTGCATGATTAAATTGTGAGTGATTTAGTTAACTGCGATGAATAAAGTCAATCATCAGTAGAAACAGCAAATTCACTGTCTATATAAAAGTAAAATGTGTCTAGACAATGTATTCTATCTTACTTTGACAACACCCACCTAGCAAGGTGCAGACCAGTGTCTGAAGGCAAGACAACATGGCGTATTGAAGGAGAGGTCTACAAAGTGTTTTATTTTTGATAAACAAGGTATTCTGAAAATTTTCTCATCCTTGACTAAATGTGTAATTTAAAACCACTTCTTAATGCACTGCTTCTGTTTGGTTTTGCCACGCTAAGAAAAAATGTTTTCTTTAAAATGTTCAGAGGTTGAAAGTGGTCTCGAGGATTTGGCACAACTTGAGAAACGTGCGTACTTGCGGTAGGCTATATGCCGCTTTTACAATTCTGAGGAAATAATCTGCTTGCAATCCCTGTGTGAATATACTGAGTTTTAGTTGTGAATTTACAAAGAATTACCTACCCTCTGTGTTCAACAGGAAGCTTTCAGAAGGTATGCTCCTCTGATTTATGCTCTAATTTGTTTGTTTTTGCATGTTTTACCCAATTTACATTACTAAAACATTATTTTACAGATGTTTTATGCATCCTATTTTTAGTATAGCCATAGCTTTCTATTTATTTCTGTATGATGTGAAAATCAATCTTCTCCCCCCTTTACGTTGCAGTTTTTGATACTGCAGTGGAAAGCAAGGAATACTTTGAAAAGCCTTCCATCCAGTGCACTCTGTAGTGGGAAGCTCAAGACATCAGATAATTAAAGTTGGTTGACAAACAGAATTCAAAAGCTGTGTTGTTGGAAATCTTACCCAAAAGGAAAACAAGCAATCAATCCAAAACGGCATTCTCACGTTTGGGATGGTGGAACTTTTCTCCAGCACTTACATCAATACATCAAACCAGATGCTCAACTACGGTACATTGCCACACAATGATAATAACTTTGATTACAGAACTTTACCAGTGACAGATTACCTAACAATCAAATTAAAGTAGTGCTGAAATGATTAGTCAATTAATCGATTAGTGGATCACTAGAAAAACACAACAATTTTGATAATTATTTCATTTATGTCAAAACATTCACCATTTGAACTTGTCAAATGTTAGGATGTGCTGCTTCTCTCTGTTTTATATCATAAATTGAATATGGGGTTTGGACTGCTGGTTGGACAAAACAAGCATTCAGAAGATGTCACCAGGGTCTTGAAAATGACAATGGATGTTTTATTAACTAATAAAAATTGGATAATCAAAAAAACTATAGAATGATTCTTCTAGAATGCAAATGATTGGTGGTTGCAGACCTAAATTAGAGTCTCAGCAAAATGACCATCATCTGAAACAAGAGGCTGGTTAAGAGGTAAGCTACATATTAAACAATCTGGAAACCTATCATATGTTTTGGAAAAACAATAGTTTATAATGGGATTTAATGGGATGAACATGCAAAAACAGCAGCATGGCCCTTTAATTTCAAAAGGCTACTTAACTTCAGACAGTTAATTAGATGCGTTTTTTTTAATCTTCATTTTTGATCAATTAATATAGATTACATTGAATACAGGGAGTCAACCTTGCTCTGCAGAATGTTGCTGTGGTATCTACATTGATGCTGTGATTGTCCTTTCTGAGGGTGAATTTCATGTTACTCACAGGTGGTGGTAGCCTCATTGTTTTTGTTCGTTTGGGATACAGGGACGTTAACATATGACCCGATATCTTGTCACCAACGTTATATTAACAAACATTAACTAGTTACGTGTACACAGCTGCACATTATCGACCATGAAACCACCTACTCGGCTTTAAATTGGTCCTTACGTTTAATGTTTAATTTCCCCCCTCCACTTCTCCTTCTCCTTCTCCTTCTGCTCCATCTCCATCTTCGTTTTCTTCTTCTATTTTCTTCTGCCGGCTGGCACACAAGGAAATAGTGCATTGATTGCAGCCACCAGCTGGCATGGAGCACAGACTGTGGTAAGGAGGGAGGGATCATATCCGCCCAATCAACTTGTCTGAGTATTTCAATGAGATCATTTTGTCCATCTCTGAGTGACTGTATTTTAAAGGAATATGTCATGAGCTTGAATCTGAGCAGGATCCTGCCACAGACGTTAGAAACAGTAGGCTATGTTGAATCGATCTACCCAGGATCTGATACTTCCTCTGTTTTATAACTGCTTTCAGTAGGCTAACGTTACCTGTTGTATTTAACATTAACTAACGTTACGATAACTTTGTTCGACGGTCCAGGTTCGTTCCTAACATTACTTTGCTGTTGTCAACTAAACATTGTTTTTTTATTTAATTAATTATTACTAATTATTACTTATTTACTAATTTATTTAACTAATTGCCAAGTCTTTATTCAAATTAATTGTAATTAATTTATATTTACCAGCAGATTAACGTTAATCCTGTGCTGGTCATGAATATAAGGATTTCGCTAATGTTAACAGTTATAGTGAGGATAACGTTACTCTAAGCTAACGTTATGTTAGCGTTAGCTAACTTAAATTTTAAAAGCCATTATTTATAAATAAAATGTAACTGTTAGCTAAAAATAAAAATCAGCAGTGTAACGTTATCTGCCTTTGTAGCCTATGTGTTTGCCTCCTTCTGTATCAATAACAGGGGGGTTGCTCTTGCATGGCACAGAAGTTTGTTTTGCTTGAGCCAACATACAGTTTGTAATTTGAACCTTATTCCACTAGATGGGAGCCTTTTACAATGTCTAAGCTCCTTACAGGTCTGCACTGCTCTTTGGCGCTCACTTCTGTAGGAGGGAAAGTGTGTTGTCTTAAGGCAGCAATAAGTCACATCAGTGATACCTGTGAATACTCAGTAGTAAAAATACAAAATGACCATTTATGTTTTTAGCTTATACTTATACTATACTAGTGCAGGTTCTTGCTGCCTGTTTCCTCACACTCCACAGATTTTGGAGACTACTGTGCATTACTTTGTGAAACTGAAACATTTATAAAATCTTTAATTTATTAATTTTGAAATTGCTGATTGGCTCATTACTTAGCATTATTGTCTCAAGACGTTTTGGGGTTAAACTCCCAAAGGTCAGAGCCACCTTATAAGCTGTTAGAATAGGTCAAAAGCACAGTTTGAATTTCCCCAATGGGATACATTTCTCTTATCCTTATCATTCCTTCTCCAGGGTGTCAGAGGAGCATAGCAGGTCCTGTACAACCTTGAAGATGAAGAAGGAACGACAGGTGTCCACTATAAACAAGGCTGGAGACCCCCCTAAAAAGATCTCTAGACCTCTGCAGTGCAAACACAGGTGAGTACTTGCACACATTTATAACTAGCATAATGTGTGGACAAAAATGCGTACAATTCACTTTACACTTATCTGCCCCCCCCGCCACCCCCACCCCAACCTACAGTCCTTCATAAGTCACCTCATTCACCTATCTTAAAAAAACTGAATCAAGCTGTAATCAAACAGACACATTTACAAAGGAGGAAGAGAGGATTTCTGGCTTCTAAACTAATGTTTTGTAAGTAGACATCAAAATCGTAACAATTATTCTATCAAGCTTCTACACCCCTGTCTTTTAAGTTTCCAGATGCCAGAAAACTGAGCAGCCAAGCTAAACAAAGATGTGTCCCAACATGCCTGCTGTTCAGAGAATCACTCACTGCAGCTTTATCCCTGAATGGGCTACTATGCAAGTGATTAATGCACTTACAGTGCCATTTCCATTACTCAAAGAATGTGCTTATTTTTCAGTAGCTGAGTGTCAACCAAGGGCACATTTAGTGTACACTCAAGTTGTAATTCATCTTTCAGTAGTCTCCTCTGCAAAGCAGTGCTGAGGGCTTAGTGACCTAACCGTTCCTTGATAGTTGTAGCATCCCAAATGATGACATTTACAGAGCAATTTTCATCATTTAACTTTGCACTTTGGACATTGCCCATGTCAACAACATGCAGTATCTAATGTCACTAAATGAAACACATTTGTACATAAAATCACAGCACTTCGGCGGTGCAGCTCATGTATTACACTCACACAATAATCATTTAGGAGCCAGAAGGAACCTTTTAGGATGCAAAATGTACTGAAAGGCTGCTGGCACAGTTTGTAGGACAGCTCTGGCTCTGGAAGCGATTAGCCCTCAAAGCTTGGGTGAGTATATTGCAGAGAGACAAGGGTGGGTGGGAGCAGTAGTGTGTGTGTGTGTGTGTGTGTGTGTGTGTGTGTGTCATGGCGAAAGAACTTGTGTGTGTTTTGAGGGAGGGAGATTGGGGCGGTTCTGTTATGCAAGCTGTTCTCAGTATGCATGTACATTGGAAGATGTGTGGCTCCTGTGGTTGGCTGTCCCCTGTGTCACTGCCTTTAAATAACAGTTGCCAAGAGAAATGTCTTCTTTACAGGCTTTGGCTGCCAGATGCTGGGGATAATGGATAGGACTGCGGAAGGAAAGATGGAGAGGTGTATGCAGCCAGCCTCGCAGACATTCAAGTGAGCACACGCACAATATTAGCACACACGTGCGTGTTAGCACACTTTGCAAGCAGCGATCACCATAGTGCTGAAGTAAGGCGTGAATAATTCATCTTCAAGTCACTGTTGTAAAACTGCCACACACACTCTGTGACACACAGGGGAAGTATTAGGCCCAGTAAGTTGTGTCACACTAAGTCGCAATGAATGAGAATACGGGCTGTGCATGCTTACAGATTCCAGAGGTGCCACATTTAGTGGATGGTTTGGAGGGAATAGTTGTGTAGCTGTCTGTGCAGCTGAGAGCCAACACATGGGGCGCCAAGTATGTGAGTGCGATAGTGTGTGTGCGAGCGGGAGAGCCAGTGACACAGGAATGTGTCATAGTTCCTGCAAGCCACTCAGCTAAACTGCAGCAAATAAACATTCCTCTACTGCTGTGTCAGTGCTGAGCCCTCGCCCACTGTCGCTGTAAAACACAGCTTGTAATTAAAACCAAAAACTCAGCATTTCTCCTTTTGTTTCCAACAGTATTACTACATTAGAGATAATCACCCCATGCCTTCAACAATTTCTCGGCGCGGTTTATTGACTCAAAGATGGCATGTTGTGGTCCAGATGATGTCAAGAAGGGCCAACTGACAATAAAACGATCAGAATCATCTTTATTGGTTAAGTGCAATGCAGATACAGAAATTTTGCCTTGCTGTGGTTAGTCATTTCACTGCGTAGCACAGATGATCTCACATCTAGGCAAGTAAAACAGTACATGGCACAAAAAAACCCTCATCATATATTCAGATCTAATGTTAGACAGTTTCAGGTACATTTGGCTGAAGAGGAGTGTTAACATTCAGTATTGCCAGACACATATTGCTGCGATTTATCACTGACTAGTCAGTTTGATTTGAATAAATGCGGGCTTCATCCCTGCTGACAGGTGAAATGATGCACAGGCTTATGCTGTGTCACATAGATTCCACCACAGTTTGTGCTCATATTTCACATGGAGCTCAGAGCTGAAACGTTGCTGCGCTGTACACATACATTGTCAGATGTCCGTAAACATATTCTGCTGTCGATTGTCCTTCCCCAAAGTCGTTCCCTGTCATTACAGCTCTGTTTACAGGAGGGCTGTTAGCATATGATCTCCCCCAGAATACACAGTGGTTTGAAGTCGCGCTCTGACGCACAGTTTTCCACCTAAAACGCTTAATCCCAGTGGAACCGATTTTGACATGTCACTTTATCTGTTTGTTGTCTTTTGCCTGGTCTTGCCAGGTTAACCATTTACAGATGTGTGACTGGGGAGTTGAACTTTTTCTTGTTGGATAATTTTTCTCACCAAACTACCGCCTGTGGATATCCAGTGTTTTTGTCAAATGGTACTTAAAGCTGACCATTCAGTCTTTGCACTTTTAGGTATTTAGTCAGGGTGATGAGGCATTTTTAAAATATTAAATATCAACATAAAAAGGGGCCAAGAGAAAAGGGCCACCAAGCCAAAACAATCAAGAGGTCATGCTGTGCAGAGGGTGGTGGGGGCTGTTGATAGCTCAAATTATATTATCACCCAGTGCAGATTCACTCACCCTGTGTTCACACGCAGGAGGCTGCAAGTCGTGACGTCTTTCTACACACGTGAAGAGTGCTGGCATATCACATGTGCGTGCACGAACACACAGACGCCGCAAAACTTATATCCCTCCCACCTTAACTGCAGGGCTCGCTCTCCATCTCGCTCCACAGGGGCACAGAGCCTGACCACAGACATCATACTGATTGCTCACCATGGTCGAGTGGTCTGTCCACATTCCCACCCTGATTCACTGTGTGCAGAAAACCCAACAACGGAAAAACAGTGGTTTGAGAGTGTCTGGAGGTTTGCGGACAGCAGTGAGTGTCCGCTCTGTCTCTCCTAAATCTATCCTCCTCTCATCCCTTCGACTGGCCTTGCTGCGTACCCCAAGGAACATGGGAACGGCTGAGAGCTGACCCAAACGTGTGTGTGTGTGTGTGTGTGTGTGTGTGTGTGTGTGTGTGTGTGTGTGTGTGTGTGTGTGTGTGTGTGTGTGTGTGTGTGTGTGTGTGTGTGTGTGTGTGTGTGTGTGTGTGTGTGTGTGTGTAATGTGATTTAAAAGGAAAAAAGAATGGACACTTGAGTGCGTAAATACATGCTTGTGCATTCGCCGGGATGAATGTGACCCGCCCCTCTCTCCTGTGTGTGACAGGTTGTGGCAGGTCGGTAGATGATGAAGTGATGGAGATGTTAGGAGGCCGTGGCCATTGTGATGCTGGGTGGCTGTTACTCTGGAACTGCCATCTGCCGAAAAGGTCAGTTGCTAGGGGACGATTCTCCTGGACCGTGTCTGCCTCCCAGCTGCCATCCACACACTCATTCACTCACTCTCTCACTCACACACACACACACACACAAACCCACACACATTTTTACACATTCACACACTTTCTTCTTCTTCTTTCCGTTGTTTCCTAGAATTCTGAGTTGAATTTGTGTAACTTTAAGTGAGGTTTAGTTGATTATAATTCTTTATGTACTGTGTGTGTGATGAGGCTGTAAATGCATATGTTATTACATAATATCCCTGTGGTCACTAAATGGCAGCAAGCAAATGCTTCCGATTATTACATGAGCAACGTAAGGGTGTTCCCGTTGTAACAATGCCTTAATTAATTGGAACTCAGCCCGCATGCTAGGATTACAATGAATTGTTGGGTCAGCACGGATATCAAATCAGCACTGTGCGCCGGATCCAAGCCGTGCCACATTGTCCATCGCAACCACTGTGAGCAGCCTATCATTCAGTGCGGTGACCCAAACCCAATTCTGAATTCTTTATCATACGCCCTTCAAATTAAAGCCAACTCCACCCAACCAGGGCAAACACTTTTCCACAATTTAGCAGGAATTTTAATATGAAGCTGCTGTGCTTTCATTATGCCGTATCATCTTCTCTGCATGTTCTGTGGTGATTGACCTGATTGCTGCATTGTTGTAAGGAGTTTGGGCAAGTGAAGACTGTTTCCTTTCTCAAGCTTAAATCATGAAACTTTTTTTGTATGTGACCCTCTAACTCTCAGGTGAAAGAGGTCAGTATGTCTTATTGTCAAGTTACTTAATTGGTAAAATGGTTCAGTTAACTTTGATTCTGTACCCCTGTTATGTTGCTCTTGAAGTTAAGGGTCCTACACTTTTAATACAGCACCAGATGGTGGTTCAATTAAGATTTTTTATTTTGTAAATAAAGATTTATCCTGACCATGTAACAGTTGGCAAGCCCCAGGACCAAGTATTTTTGATATGACCGTTTAGAAAGTGACAAAGTGAATATTGCTGCATAAATGTTACACTAACGTGATATATTCTGATCATGAGCAAGCCGCAGCTGAATGTCAGTGTGTTATTATCTTAAGATACTGGCAATCCAGTAGCTGATCCAAGCCAACAGTACAATTTTGTGCCATCCTCCCCGTCACACTTTTCTGCCCCCTTCCTTTTTTCCCCCCTCCTCACGCCATCACCTCCAGCCTGCGCTTCTCCACCAGCCTTCCAGAGAGTGTGATTTTTGTGCAGTGGAGCTGTTGTTTTTGTTTGTGCCCTTCTCACCATGGCTGCCTGCTCGCCGCCTGGCAGCCCCCGTGTGTCAAAGGTGGCTGCAGCAGAACAGACTGTGGGAACAGCCGGTTAGCCTCCCCTGGTCCCCTGCTCCCCAACCAGAGGGGCAGCCATCAATCCAGCGCTCCCCCTGCCCCCTGCACACACAAATGCCCAACCAAACACACACTCACACAAAAAAGCCTACAACGCTCACAACCTCTCCAATAATCCTCGGAAGCAATTTCATCTCGACTCGGGTGGCGGCCCATTGTCGCCAGCCCCTTCAATCTTTCCTTATTAACTCTCGCTTTGTCCCGCATCCGAGCTTCTGGACTCATCTCTCCTACATTCCGATCGGTGCTGCTCCCAGCACTCCCAGGCAACCTCCATTCGCTAATCCCACTGCCTCCCCCACCAGCCGCCCCACCCCAAGGAACTCTTACTGCTTTTTTTTCCCAACCTGCCGATCACCTACTTACAGAGTAAGGTAGGGGCATTAACTCCACGGGTTTTCTGAAGGAAAGAGCGTGAAGGCGGGGTGGGTGAAGGAGGAGGCGGCCACAAAGTGACTCCAGCCCAGACAATTAGAACAATGAGCTGGGCCTGTAGGGGGCTAACTCGCTGCGTCACGCCTGGACGGTGGGGTATTTTGTCAGTTTAATGAATTGTCCGTCAGGCCAGGGCCACATCGCAGGCTGCGCAGGGAGAGGCCAGCAGGGACCCAGACACTAAGTCGGTATTTATTACACTGCCTTTGTCACTAATTGAGCTAATTATCACTGACTCCTCAGCACTCCCACCGGCAGCACCCCCTCCTCTCACTTTCTCCACCAACTCCCATCTCACTCTCACGCCTAGGATTTGAACTCTGCCTTCCCTCTTCTTTTCTTAAATCGGTCTGCCACCTTCTTTTGTTTCTTTCTGTGTATACACGATCGCCTATCAATTCTCTCTCAAACCAGGTTTCTATCATTGTCATGTTTGTGATCTTTTGCTTTCTCCTGATGTTTTCTCACACACATCGCACTTTAAGCCACATCACGTGTTCACCCCTTTTATCCAGTCATACGAGATATTAATTTGTGATCAATATAAATAATAGGTTCTCATCTCTCTGTTATGGTAGGCCATCCACCCTCATGTGACCCCATAATTTGATTACAGATTTCACTACAGATTTGAGATGCTGACTAATGAATTTATTGATTTATTATTTAACTTAACAAGCAAAGCAGACCCTTGTGATCCCCCATTTTTATCATGTAACATCAAGGCTGTAACTCAGAAAATTTCTCATCCCTGTCCTTGGTTCTATGTCGCCCGTTTGCCCTTACCGCTACAACATTGTTGCTCTGTTATTGGGACCTTTGGATGTTTGCAATGTGTGTTGGTGGCCTTACGTTGCCTCCACTGTGCTCTGTCTGGATGACCCGGGTTGCTCTTGTGCTGTGGTGGGCTAAGCAGTAAGTGGAAAGCTTTCCAAACTCCCATGGTTGGTCACATTGCCATGGGCTGGGGGAGACTCGACGTTTTCATTATTTTTCATTCTATTTCTTTATTTTTTTCCGACATTAAGCAAATTAAGCAAAACATTCAATGCAGTAAAATCCTGTACTGTATAAAATAAGGTATGTGGCTGGATAAGAGGGTTGTGAGAGCAGATGCGGGGATGTTTTGTGAGCTGGAGAAAGAGGCTGCTTTGGTGGCGTTAATAGGATTAAGCAAAGGACACCCAGGGACAGGCTTATATGTTCACTTGGTTGGTTGTCAAAACTATCTCAAACACAGAAACTACAGAAACAGACATAATAGCATCTTTTGACTCATTCAGGAGGGCAACTTAATTGAAAATATAGACTTTATTGTTCTATCATACAATACGAAACCAACTGGAACCAAAATCTTTTGATCATAATCTAAAAACGTTCTTCTCTTACATCTCTCTATGACAGTACAAAAATCCTCAGAAATAAATATTTTGCATTTACACTCATCTTAAAAAAAAAGGTAAATATTCAGTGCATGAACACAAGTTTTTTGTTTTTTTTTACAGGCAACAAGCAAAGAAGTGATAAAATGTTCCGTTTCTAGTAAGGGTCGGTTTAGTGTCAGCTACATTACACCAAAATAGAAAAAGGCATAACATCAAAACATCTCCTGACTTGACACTAATGATAGTATATTCTCCAGCCACTGACAGGTGCATAAATCATTCAGCAAACTTACAAATGACATCATGATAAATATATATTCATATATTTTAATATTTACAGCATTTTGGTTCTATTAGCTGTTACAGGATGATTTCTTCTGCCGAGGCTGTTTTCTTCCCAATAAAATGTTTAGCTGCTTTTTACAACAGCCTGGCCTGAAGTAATACACCATTTGCCTACTTTAAACCTGGACCTGGTTGATGCTACACTCTTGCATTAACAGAAATTTAGTATCTTTTTGTTACTTCAATGTACGTCTCAGTATGGCATTAGTTTTCACTTTGACAGCATGGTGAGATTTTGCAGGTCACATTTCATAAATGTTTTTTATATTGACCCTTCAGATTTGCCAAACTACTAGTCTAGTCGTGCCATAAGATTCAGTGTATTGATAATACATTCAAATTACATTGCCTCAGTAAGATTTGTTCAGACACTTTCTATTTTCCTTGGCGACCACTGGTCCCAGTCATGTAACATCAGGACCATCCTGTGGTGAGTCAGAGTGGCAAATCAAGGTTGAGGTGTATTCAACTCCTAAGAATTCCAAATAAAGGGGCAAATGTGGTGAGGAAATTATAAGTGTTTGGGCTACATCCAAGGCCTAAGTACACAAGTTGGGAACAGACGGCCCATCCCCAGAGATAAATTTCACACAGTTTTGTATGAGAGAAGCCAAACTTCAGCAAAAGAAAACAAAACACTGTTGTGTTTTGTTTTTAAAATAACTTTCCTCTTGTTAGAGGTCTTCACCAGTTTATGAGAGCACATGTTTGTGGCTCTCTGGCCACAGAAGCATCTGTGAGACATTGTGTCCAGTTTCTGCCCTCTGTGGGGAAGAAGAAGGCTCTTGTACTACCTGGTTACAGCAATCGATTCTCCGCCACATCATTTTGTCCTTTTAATTTTAATTCTATTTCTCCACAGTGTAAACACTTGAGGCATGTGGATGATTTCCATTCTATGTGGATGGTTGTAGTGTTTCATTACCCTCCTAATACTGTTAAACATAAAAGGCAAGAAATCAAGCACATATACTCCCTCTATACCCTGTTCATATATTTGTGCTTTTCTCCACCTCTTTCAAAAACACTGATTGAATGTTTGTGCTAGAGTTCCCTGTATCAGTTTACCCGCCATGAAGCTTTTCTGGCTTCTACATAAACACCTCAAACCACCTGCGTGCTAGTGGCTTTCTCAGCCAACTACTTGCTTTGCTAAGAAGTTCTTTGCCTTTTCATAGATGCCTAAATATTCACTTGGTTGTCCACCTGTGATCATAGACACTGGTGTAACGTTCTTGTACTGGTGCAGTTCAAGCAACTGACATGACAGCACCAGTGGAACGTGCAGTGGCACCGTTCAGTCACACTCTCAGTCCGGGTCTTAAACCCGCGTCCACAGCAGAGCAGCTCACATCCGTCCAGGCCTGGAGAAGAGCTGTTGCATGTTCTCCCAGAAGTTCCCAAAGTGCCAGTTTTGCCATTGTATGAGCAGAAGTTTGGTGATTTCTCAAAATAGACCAGATCCATGGCGGAAGGAGGTTTGTGAGCCGGGTTTTCGGGCTCCAGATGTCGGGGATCTGCTCGGTGAGAGGCACGGTTGCTTCCCTTGTTGGCATAAACCACTCTGGATGCACCATCAAACCGGTCCTTAAGGAAGTCTCCCACTGTGCGGAAGCTGGGCAGGCGCATCCAACAAGTACGCACGGTGCAGGAGCCTGACATGCCATGGCACTTACACTCCTGACGCATCTCTGATGACACAGTCTGCAGAGAGGAAGACCAAAGGCAACTGATGAACTCCTCCATTGTGGAAATCCCAAATAAATTTGAAGCATGTGGGAATTCGGACAATTATATCATGTTTGAGTGTGAAATCCTTACCATTCTGCCAGCCTCGTTATTGTGTATGTTGGTGAGGTAGCGCAGATCTCTGCCCCTTTCGCTGGAGTCCACAAACTCACGGCTGAACATCCGGCCAAAGTCCACATTGTCACTGCAGCCCCCCCAGTGCCAGTCTGGCCCTCCAGGACCTCTGCGGCGGTAATCGCATGTGCACGACTCAATGGCCCCTTCTGAACAGGAGCGAGCCACAGCATGGGTCACCCCTGCGCTGGTAATGGCAAATACAAATGCTGTCTCTCGGCAACCTGAGGAAACAACATCAAAACTTCCCATCAGACCCTGATCCAGACTTTTAGGCTTGGCTTTGACAGTTTTTTGCCCAAAATTGTAAAATATTTGGAGACAAATCCTTTTAAATGTGTACAAGAGATTACATCCTGCCCAAAAATGTCCAAACATTGCCCCGTAAGAAAGACAAGAGAAGCTCACCACGATTGACAATTTTGCCAAAAACTGCTGGGCTGTGGGTGGTCGGGCAGTTCCAGCGGCGGTTGCGGAACTGCCACTTGCACTCCTTTATGGCGGTGTGCAGCCCAGCGGCGATGGCATGCAGGATGCCAGGATTCTGCCGAATCAGCCGGCGCTGGCGACGACTCAGTAGGGCCAGGCTCGGGTCCAGGACTAACTGCACGTTCTTGGAATTGGTGAGGAGGTTGGACGAAGAGGCCACATTGACAATACCCCTGGCACAACACAAGGACAAAGGAAATCAGAGTCAAGGCTCTGGCTGTTTATGCATGTAGCTCCTTTTGTGACCCTCTAAACTCCTAACTGATGTGTCTTGGCATCTCATGAGTGTTTGTGCCTTTTTAAAATTATGTACAGCAGTGACAAATGCTCTTCCAAGACCGTGGGGAGACAGCAAGTCTCTGAATCAAAATGCAGGTTTCTGACTTGGCAAATAACATGAAACTCTTTTTTTCATCTCTTTATAAATCACTTGGATCCAAACCAAATACAACGACGTGTCAGTTTCATTATTATTAGAATATAACAATATTCTCCTGCTAAATATTTAGCACCTGTCATATTCTCATAGGATAAAAATGTTATCATAGAGAGATGCTGAGTGGACACTCAGAAAATCACCCTTCACGGGTTTGCATATGTGTTGTCCTATTTAATGTCATTCTCTTCTCCACTTGATAAACAAAACAAACAAACAAAAAGACATGACATGAGAGAGTGGGCTCCTGGTTAGAGAGATGATGAAGGTCCAGTCTCCCCTATAAATATGTCCATCCTATCCAAATGTCCCAAGTCATTAAACAGAAGGCCATTGTACAGAAGGTTTGTAAACTGTAAATGTAAAAAGGCATATTCTGTAGGCTATACTATATAAGCATAAGAAATCCTAAAAACTTTGCTATTAAGTAAACCAATAATAACTCAGTTAATGCTGTCACACTGCCACATGATGTATGTAAAATATTCTGGTATTAGGGTTTGTAACCTGTCCAAATTTATGTCCACATAGCACCTGTGCCTTTTCACTTTTATACAAAGTTTGGATCACTGAAGGGCTTACATGCACTCACATTCGTGGTCAGGTTTCAGAACATTTGTAGAATAGTGTTTTAGTACAATGGCTGTTTAATTTTTCACTTTATTTGCTGGAAATTTCTGTGAGATTTCTGTGTCAACATTTTTGGGGGGTTCACTTGTAGTGTAATGGCTGTGTCTCCTGTTAAGCATTATCATCCGGAAAAGCGAGCGAGCCTTGGCCTGTTAGAGGGCTGACCCAGACAGTTGTGCGGTTGAGGCCTGTGAACATTAATAATAATCTCGTCTTTTGGATGTTTTTCTTCATTCCAAAACTCCGCGGCGTCTCTTCTTTTCTTTTTCATTTTTTTCTTTTTCTAGATGTTTTCTTGGATGTCAGCAGACACTTTAAATATTTGAAAACGCCTGACGTTGTGCGCAAATACTGTCCATCTAATGACACCGCAAAAACGACAAAATCTTTCGTTAAATCATTACCTCGACAAACCCAGCCCACAGTTTATAGCTTTTTAAACAAGCGAGGCAATGTGCCCGCTGACGCAAAGCTGTCCAGATCCCATTTATTTATTTTTTGTTTTGTTTTTTGTAACAAAATATTGTGAAATTGGATGTTTTAGTTTTAGGACGCTGTATGGAGGAATGTACAGTATTAGATCAACACGACCCTGTATTAGACCTCGTATGGGATTCCTTTCAGCTATGAAATAAATCCATATTTAATTTATCCCACATTGGACTGAAAAATGTTGTCTCGTGTTCAAACCACACTGTCCAAATGACAGGGAAGCACAGAGACAGAGAGAGAGAGAGAGAGAGAGAGAGAATTAAATCTACCGCAAATAAAAGGTAAAACGTCGTTATTACAAATGGTAGTTCTGTGTTGTTAAATAGATAGTATGGTGTAGTTAATTTCACTGAAACAACAATAAATTAAACTTTTTTTTTTTTATTAAAATACTTGCTCATGAGGAGCAATTTGGAAACGACAGCTAAAATCCCACAAGCTTTAATATCATGCGGTTGCTCCTTTTTTTTTTTTTTTTTTTCAAAGGCTGCACAGAAGTTGTGAACAGTGCCAAAACTAACACTTGGAGCATGCAGCATGGAATGTGGTAGCCCAGTAATACACTGTTTGTTGCGAAGGGTCTTCCCCGCTCAAACCAGCGTTAAATTTAACGTTTTCAGTAGTAGGATGCTGATTACCGAATGGATGCATAATGACATAGCCTACACATTATCTGGTGAACTTACCACCACCGGCCGCTGTTGTTGACGGCCCCTGTGCCCGAGAGCGAAGATACCAAAAGGATGCAAGCGGCTTTCACCCCTAACAGCAGCGCCAGACTCCTCATCGTGTCTCCTTCATGAGGAGGAAAATGTCAAATTTTTTTGTCATGGATTTTTCTCAAAGTTTTAGCCTATAGTTCCAAATATCTTATTCATCTGAACACTTGAGCACAAATATACACACATTTTATAACAAATTAAAATATCGCCACAATCTGCCTGAAAAAAATAAATAGACAAAAGCCTGTCATTGCATGTTCTCGCACATCAAGGTGGCTTACAGGAGATATGATCCTAAATTGTGATCAAAATGAGCGTGCTGCAAGGTGTACGTACTCACCGCGCCACGCTCCGGTGAGAGGACTTGAAAGGTGAGAGAAGCAGGCCCTAATTGACTTAAATGGATCCTGAGTGGAGACAGGTTGCTAAATGATGTGAAGTGTCCAGGCAGGATGCTACTGCTGCTGCAGTCCTCTTCACTCTGTCTCTCTCAGTGATGCTCTGCACGGCGCATTGAACGCGTGGGACAGTCCCGAAGACTTGATCCCCTCGGTGACTGATAGGCAACACATTCTTCTCTTATTGAGCGCTACGAGGGGAATAAAAAAAGGGATTTGCTGCTCTCATCTCCCTCTGTTTTTTTCTCGGAGCCTTTTCAATAGGATTGGAGGGAGGGATAGTTAATGCTCTTCATAGGGCGCACAATGAATAAGGAAACACAACTGGGCAGAAAGGAGAAAGGAAGAGAAAAAAAATAGGGCAATCCACAGTGTTGCGCATATTACTTGTGGAATCTCACGGTCATCACAGAATCGATTCCCTGTAAATGTGTGCGGCTGAAAGTGTTTTCCCAACTGGCCGCGCGCTTGCTTCCACATCCAGTCTTGCAGAAAGGAGAAGTGCCCCTGGAGCAATGATGTGCTGGTACAGATGCTGTGGGTGCGCCCGGTTTGGTGCTCCGCCGCTGCTCAAAGCTGGTGTCACGGTGCAATACAGTTACAGCCATCTAAAAACTGCCCTTTTTACCCGGTGGTTGGATTAGCCTACTCCCTAACCGCATCTCCTCCTCCTCTCTCCAAATGCGCTCTCAAAATGTGCAGTTACTAAGGACATTTCAGTACCATTTCGTTTCCTTTTCACAGTAATCCCTTTACATGTACACCCTTATTTTACATTATTAGCCTATTACACCTAATTATTAATAACCTGATATAACGTGTCTTTCATGACGGTTTCCTAATATATTTAGAAGCTCATTTAGATTAGGCCCAATACACAAAACTGTTATCACCAGTCTTTATAGCCCACGAGGCGCGCACACACGCACAACGAAACTTGAATGTAGAAAGAAGCAATAATGCGCTCTTAGTTGTCATATAACTCACACTGCCTGCTGGGCTACTTAAATGTTTTTTCGAACGCGGAGAGAGATGAATTACGGGTTTCAATCAGAAGTTTGATGTATGATGAACCGGAGAGAGAGGGGGACGAGTACGAATAAAAAACATTCCAAACATCTGGCCTGCAGACCTCCATCGACGCACATGTAGCCCAGTGTAATCACAGCTTGAGCCACTTTGCGGCATCTCCATCTAACCCCAGACTGGGTGCAGGCTTCAATGTCCCCAAACTTCTGCATACATGGTACATAGGGGAATGTTTCATTATGTGACATTTATCTGCTAATTTGCATGTTCCACATTAGTCACTGTAGCGGTCGTAGCTTGAATAATCTCTCTCTCTCTCTCTCTCTCTCTCTCTCTCTCTCTCTCTCTCTCTCTCTCTCCTTTTCCCTTTAGATGACAGCAAAAGGAAGTGGGCTTTTGTAAAAAAAAAAAAAAAAGGCTTTAATGACAGCCATCCTACGTTTATACTCCAGCCTTATATGAAGGTGCTCAAACGGGTTTCCTGGAGCAGTCATGCGACACCGAGCAGATTAGAGCTTCAATCCGGATAAAGGGGGCCTTTTATATACAAATCAACTTCAAATCACTTTTTAAGCCACTTAGATATACACGCCAAGGCAGAATGCTAATGCACTTTTCATTGCCGCAGCTTAGGGATGGAAGGAGATTAGATGAATTGGTGTCACTATGCGAACCGTGTTCGAGGGGGGTTTTAACTTAATTTTATGAAAGTAGCCCACATGCACCTACTTGGTCCCAACAGCAGTGATTATTATTGTTAGTGTGGTTTTCAAATTGTGGGATAATTAGCAGTCTCACTGTATGATTGACCTGTTGATTCAGTAGCAGCAGTAGTTTGGGTTTAATTTGGATCAATATGCTGATTGATTCGATGCCGAGCTGCCACGTCATCCCTAACCAAGTCCTAACAGAAGGCCTGGGCATCTGGTTTCATACGCCTAATCATTACTGAGCATGAAAAACGAATTTGAATAGATAATTGAGATGCTGTTTGGTCATGTCTTCAATATGCATAAGATGTGTTTAAAAGCCGTTAAGGCCCTGCTACCTCTAACGCACCACATACCCATTTTAATGAATCCAGAAGTGTTATTTGCCATTCGATTTTTGTCGGTTTATGTGATGCCATCATGTGACAAATAATCCGAAAAGTCAGGCCTGTCATACGCATAATTTATGTATATAATTTTATACTCCGGAATAAAGACTTTGGAGTGATAAGTGAAGTTGTTTCAAACACAACAATGAAGAACAGCCGCTCTGATGGAGGTGGGAGGAAGGGGGACCACATGACTAAAAACTGTTGTTGGAGGGTCTGGTAGCGGAGCCGCCTGCCTGCTGCTGCCTCCCTGTCGTACAGTGGAACCAGCAGCTCTCCCCTCCCCCCATCCATCATTTAACTCACCCCTTTATGAACAAAATCTTCTTTGACTTCCTATATTTCATTTTACGGAGCGTTTTCTTTGCACTTTCTCTCCAGAAAAAAATGGAAGTCTGTGCTACACAATATACAGACCCCCGAATAAAAAGCCAAATACATTCATTCATATTTCTGTATCTTATTGAACATGTTTATATGATCTAGTGTTTTAGTTTGCCTACCAAAACATGAGGCCGTCGTGCGCACACGGCATGGAATGTGGTGCTTGTGCGTAAAAGTTTGGAGACGTCATTTTACGCTCGGTCGAGTGGCTGATCAGATTCTAAAATAATACAATGATCAACTGGTGATCCGACTCTCATATTTTGCAAACAGCCGTCTGTAGAGGCATCTCCTCCCCTCCCCTCTTTCTCCCCCCCCCCCCCCCCCGTTTACTCTCGCCCCCGAGCTCCTCTGTTCTCCGTCTTCACTCTTCGGTCGTTTGGCGGTGCATCGATAATACTCCACTCTTCTTCTGTTTGATATTCTTCTTCAATACAGGACGCTAGTACCAGTGTTTTAATGTCACGTCGCGAAAGACGCTTAACAAAATGGAGCTATCAAACAAACTCCGTTGGGACCAATTCCTGATTTTGGCAGCAGCACTTATGTCACCTGCATTAACGTGAGTGCACTTGAGAGCGCCAGGAGAGTTGATGTTACATGCGGGGTTTGGCTTCATGGAATTCGGCGAGAGCTGAGGGAAGTTACTGTGTGATTTAAACGAATATTTAACATATTTAGTTAAAAGGTGAAACATCTGCCTCTGCTTTCACAGGCTGATTTAGTTTAATATCGAAACAAAAGCATTACTAATTTTGTAGCATTTGACAACTCTGAACAATGCCATAAAGAAATATAAATCCCATTGTTGTTATTTCTCTGTAAGATGTATTTTGCAATTTATTCTCTGCTTTTGGGACTTCTCAGCTGGAGGATCTGTTTAGGATTATATTTTCCTCTGCTTTAACCAACATCAGTAGAAGCACTGTAGTAAATACTTGTGCAATTGATTAACACATTTTATTGCTAAGTGCAAGCTATTCAGCAATTCCCTTAGAGATGAGATGTATTTTGTAGTATCTCCTTAAATCTTTCCTGGGTTTGTATTTTTCTGATTGTCTTAACAATACAAAACCATCTCCCCATTGCCACATACTTCTCTGGATTTGACTAATGAACTCCTGGCCAGCTCTGATGACCCCCCCACTAATTCTTTCTCTCTCCCCTTCTCTGCAGGGTGCTGTGTAATGATATCCTCAGCCTGAAGGTGGCAGGAGACCCAGTGCTAACCCCTAACTCAGTGTGCCTGAGGCTGGCAGGCCTCAGTAAACGTCAGATGCGTATGTGTGTGCGGAGCCCCGATGTGACAGCCTCCGCTCTGCAGGGGATCCAGGTGGCCATCCACGAGTGCCAGCACCAGCTCCGGGACCAGCGCTGGAACTGCTCCTCACTGGAGGGCCTTGGCAAGCTTCCCCACCACAACACCATCCTCAACAGGGGTGAGAGGCTGAGGCAAGCTATAGGACTGTTTTAGAGCTACACTGTTTATCATTTTCAAGTCTTTGAGCGTGCATCTCTCCTTCCCGCAGGTTTTCGAGAGAGCGCCTTCTCCCTGGCCTTGTTGGCAGCGGGTGTGGCTCACTCTGTGGCCTCGGCCTGCAGCATGGGCAAGCTGCAGGGGTGTGGCTGTGAGGCCAAGCGTCGCCAGGACGATGACAAGATCCGGCTGAAACTCACACAGCTGCAGCTGCAGACCCTGCAGAAGGGTGGGGTAGGCCTCGGCATAGCGCGATCATTACCCTCAGAGCGAAATGGTCACCATGGTGACCTGCCCGCTAACCTGCGCTCCACCCACCACTCTGCCCTGCTCAAGCCTTTACCAGATGAGCTGAGCTCCATGCAGGAGACCTGGGAGTGGGGGGGCTGCAGCCATGACGTCCGTTTTGGGGAACGTTTTTCCAGGGACTGGCTTGACTCCCGCGGGTCTTCAAGAGACATCCACGCTCGCATGAGGATACATAACAACCGGATGGGAAGACAGGTGAGTGATATGCTTATTCACAGTCTTGCCCTTCATTGGCATATTTCATCAGGGTCATTGTTGCGTATCTGATTTGCTTACATCATTTATCTTTCTCTGCGCAGATAGTGACTGACAACATGAAGAGGAAGTGCAAATGTCACGGAACATCAGGGAGCTGTCAGTTTAAGACCTGCTGGCATGTGTCTCCAGAGTTCCGGGTTGTGGGTTCTCTGCTCAAGGAAAAGTTCCTGTCCGCCATCTTTGTCAACTCCCAGAACAAGAACAACGGGGTTTTCAACCCTCGAACAGGAAACAGCGCCAGCGGGGGTTCGGGGGGACTCAACGGAGGTCGTCGTCGAAGCATGGCCAGAGAGCTGGTGTACTTTGAGAAGTCTCCTGATTTCTGTGAGCGCGATGCGTCCGTAGACTCTCCGGGCACACAGGGACGCATCTGCAACAAAACCAGCTACAGCACAGACAGCTGCAGTTCGCTGTGCTGCGGCCGTGGACACAACATCCTGAAGCAGACACGCAGCGAGCGCTGCAATTGCAGGTTCCACTGGTGTTGCTACGTGCTGTGCGAAGAGTGTCGTCTCACGGAGTGGGTCAACGTGTGCAAGTAGGTTCCAGTTCTCCCAGTCCCGACTGCCTTTACCCATCCAGGACTCAAGATGGCGAGCCTGTCCCTTCCTCCTGTTGTTGGAGTGCTTGTTTTGCTTCTTGTGTAACTCTCCCAGAGAATCTGTTTATCCCCCCCTTTGCTTTTTTTCTGGTCCATCATCTGGGATCTATTTTCTCTTTGTAGCCGCTGTTATTCTCAAAATGCCAAGTCAGAGATTGAAGAGGTGACTCATGTCGTTTGTCTTGCCATAGTCTGTTTAGATGCTGCCCTCTCAGCCATGAAAACGTCCTATACCCCACCTTTTCTATCCCACAAAACAACGACAAGCAACAACAGAGGACCGTTTCTATTGAAATGTCTACATGCTGACTCATTTCATTGTACAGTAGCTGTGTATTTTAATGTGTACATGTATATTTGTAAATGTATTATTAATATTATTATTGTGTTGGAGCCTGTCTTTTTGGATCTAGTTAATGACTTGTGCCGTCCGAGTGGCTCAAGATGGTGAAGCAGTGCTGTTAGACAACAAAGTCTTATAGCAAATTAATCTTACAGTTTACTTTTCTAATGATCTCCAAGATATTTAGTCCATTTGTATATTTTGCACCTGTGACTCAGTCAGAGCAACAATACTTAATTGTGAGTCTCATATCTTTCTGGGCAAGGGCTTTACTAATAGAGAAGACAAGATAAAGGACAGTTTTTTTTTGAGGGACTGATACAAATGATAGAAAGCTTTCTCCTAGATGCAACAGGACTGAAAGCACATATGCTTATGAAAACATGCATACTCGTAAAACAAGATGGGAAAGTTAAAACATCGGTTTTTGGAGACAAATACAGCCCTTCAATTCCTTACACTGAACAACTATCACTATGCTTCCTCTTGATATAACTGTGATGTGATGTGTGTCACTTTCCCATGATATCATGAGCTCTTGTTATTCTGTGCTTGCTTTTGTCCATTTCATCAGTCTGAGCACTCCTTAGATTCTTCCCACATGTAGAACATGTCAAAGTGAGAGATGGACCTGCTTTAGTCTTGAACTGATGCTTAAGGGTGTGTGTACGTTTGAGCGTGTGTGCGTCTGTTGCTGTGTAAATGGGGAGCAAGTTCCACGCACCACAGATTTGGGAGGTGAGAGCCTTTTTTTATGGCCGCTTCATGCTGAGAAAAGGATTTTTTATGGCTGCAGGATATTGTTTCCTTCAAGTATGACTTTTATTACTGGAGAGAAGCATCAAGAGAGCAGAGAGTGGGGGGTGATTATACCAGTCTTTGCTGCATGTACATCCGAGGGGATCATCTGTCCAGAGTTCAGAGCCAAAGAAGGGACTCGCTGAACCACGTGGAACACCGTGTCCCTTCCCTGTTACTTGGGTGACAGACTATACAAACATAAACACAGGCACATTAACACATGCACGCGTTTATGTACAGACACTTAACGTGTAGAAATACTGGCGGTGATCTACAGAAACATGCATGCTGAGACCGCACATTTGAACAGTCAGACAGAACTCCTTGTGACCCGAGTGATTTGCATTGCATTCTAGTTACGCTGCAGATTTAGCAACACGTCATTGTCAACACCTGACTGAATTTACGATAACGGCATTCCTAGATATCTTAGATGATCCAAATTGTCTCCATGCTCAGCCTGCCGGGAAAACCTCTTCTGCCATATAGGATTTAATGCCAATTAAGTCTTGTTTGGATGGACTTTGGTAAATATCCCTTGACTCCTGAGGAATGGCAGTGCCAGTGGCTGAATCGACTGCTCTGTCTGTTTGGTATTTAGTGCGGGAATAAAAGGGAGACAGTGACTGCTGTGGAATGATAAGGGAATGGATTTCTGGTTTGCATTTCTTCATTCCTTTATCATTTCACCCTGGAGCTGCTGCGAAAAGGGAATTTCCTGTCACTGTTTCTCCCATGTGTGAGACAGAGGCTGGTGGACAGTCTGGGATTGCTGTCTCTCCCTCTCTACGCTCTTTTTCTCTCTTCACCATTCTCCCCCTCATCACTGCAGACACAGACGCATGCATAGCAACACATCAACTGCCCCCCGAGTAATGACAACCAGACCGGGCTGAAATTAAAGGGAGGGAGGCAGAGAGAGGAAGTTAGGAGAGATAAAAGTTACCCACTTTGATTGACAGGATGATTATATGTATAAAGTAAGGCGATTTAGTGTGTTTAGTTGGATATAAAGATAGGGAGATAGATCCTTGCTTCACGTACAGCGGAGAAAGGACAAATGGGGTATGGAGAAGGGGGTGAATAAAGTGTACTCTGTATAAATACATGCCTCAAAACATCTGCTTCTCAACTCCCCTTTCATTTTTGATGTGGGACAGGCAGGGAAGGAGAACGGGAGAGAAAACACAAGGAGCAAGCTACCCAGAACATCAAAGCCCCTGCCCTCAGATCGCAGGCCCTCATTAGTTCAGCTAGCAGAACCAACGAGACTTGTGATTGTGTTTGCTGGGGTGCACGCTGGCAGACACTTCAGAGGAAAAAGGCTCCTTTAAGTCATAACTCCCCACCCCACCTCTCCTGCCACCAACCCGAGCCCGCTGTAACCCCCCTGTAACCCTCTCGCGCGCACAAACTCGGCAGGCTCCCCCACCATCCACTCCACCCCATAATCTGGTCTGCAGCTGCAAACATCTGCTTCCCTCTTTATTCCTCTGCCTCCACCACTGAATTGATAAACACATCCATCACCGGACCACTGGCTAACACACAACAGAGAGGAAGAGGGAGGCAAATGTTGTATTCACCTGTGGCTGTGGGTCTGGTCTTGGGCATGTCATTTAATCACACTGGGTTGGGGTTTTGATGGTAACTGAGTTAAACCCACATCTAGGAGGGAGGTGAGGTTCCTTCCTAATTCCTATGTATTGTCACCTGTAGGCCTACATTTATAGTATCAGCTTTTTAAATACATAAAACCTTCACAAAATCAATATTCAAAGTTAGTAACCTGCTATAATATTGATTCAGTTTATGTTTGGTTGCCTCCTGTCACCTCATTATAAGTGACACACAGAAGGCTGCTGCCAGGAAGTATCACTTGGCGTCCTATTACATTCAGCCCTTTACTTATTCATTACGATGATTCCTGTTTTAATTATTCAAGCATGTTCGCCTGCAGACTCTCTCAGTGGTTTGGTTGTCCGGCTGTAATAGCACGCAAATAACATTTAAACACATGCAATGTGTATTTGTCAAAAAGGACAGCGTGTGAATCATGTCTTAAAAGCTGCATTTGATCTCCCAAAGGAGCAGGTTAGGTCTCAGGTTGATGCTGACGTTACATCCAAATCTTTTTCACGTTTTAAAAAAGGATCGTTAATTTACATTTGCCCGTCAGCACGTTCTCTGCTTTTTAGCAAGACATCGGCGACAAACGTGAGAGGTGTTCTTAACAATTCCAACTACCGCGAGAATTCACAGTATCACAAGCGCAGCTCATCGCGAGACTATCATCCAGTCCTTTTGCCTGACTCCAGCTGGTAGCCTGCCTGCCGTTGACGGGTAAGTGTGAATGAGATGCAAATGGTGAAAATGCTTAAAGATGCATACAAGTAGTAAAGGCAACCGCAGCGGGTTTGCCGCGGTTTTAACGGCTTGTAACGCTCAACGTTAAATGATCGTCCGCTAATCGATGACATCAGGCCGACGGGTGCGCTTGTCGTGACTGTACAAGGGGATTACAGTAACGTTACACAAATTGACCCGGAGAATTTTCTTCCCCAATACTCTAGACTTTAGCTAATATTGTTGCAAACTAACCGGCTCGGATAATTCTCGTTTCACGCTGTAAATACGTAATTCGGCTCATTGAAATTCATCGCCTGCTTGGACTGCAGCATCAGCCGACTTCCCCTCGCATTATGACAGATGTACATGGATGTGCGGCCACTGCAGCTGTAACGGGCTATGCTAGCAGCTACAGCCTGTGCCTTTGATATAAATGAATGGCAGCATCTGCGACAAGCGCTGACATGGCCAATCATACAAAATAAAAGCATCCCAGAGAAAAAGGTGATTGCTCTAACTGCCGCACAGTAGGCTGTGGATGCATCTTTTGCCAATTTAGGAATCTCCTTGTTAACACAAATGCACCTCAGGTAGAATAGGTTTGCACAAGTTGACAGCAGAGGTGGCCTGTTAAAGGGGCCATACCAAGAAAGCCTACAAGAAAGTAAAATGCCTCCTACCTTAATGCCATAGGCTATGTGCACCGTGCATTCTCATAACCTTTGGTTATGTGTCATTTAATGTCATATGAATGGATTGTTACACTGGCATTTATTCAGTTGCCTGCATAAAAGGTGGTTAACGTTACTCTGCACCACATGAAAGCTGATCCACAGATCAGTATAGCGGCCGGTTTCCACAGCAAGCTGTCAAAGTGTAAAGCAACAGCCATTAAGTCAGGTCAGCTGCCTGCCGAGGTGTGAAGAAAGTGTTTAGTGGCTTTCCTCTGAGGTGGCTTCCAGCCCTAACGAGGTGGTAATGTTAAGAGCTGCTTTTGTCTCAGCGCGTGGCGTTTTTAAAAATGTGGTTTTGACTTTCTAATGTGGTTCACAGTTTGTTCTGGTTTACTTTGTTGCTATGTATGGAGAGTGGTCTCTTCAGTTCCCTGTGTGACAGTTCCGTTGCAGTTGAGGTGAGAGCCGCCAGTCATCATGGGAAACATCTTTGGCAACCTGTTGAAGAGCCTGATAGGCAAGAAGGAGATGAGGATTCTCATGGTGGGGCTGGACGCCGCTGGCAAAACCACCATCCTCTACAAGCTGAAGCTTGGGGAGATCGTTACCACCATCCCCACAATCGGTGTGTGAGAATCATCTCTGACAGCATTAGGTAAAACACCTGCCACTGGGTTTGTCCAGCTTGTGTCACTCATGTTGGTTTTGCTTTTCGATTCAGGTTTCAATGTAGAGACAGTGGAGTACAAGAACATCAGCTTCACCGTGTGGGACGTGGGTGGCCAGGACAAGATCCGTCCCCTGTGGAGGCACTACTTCCAGAACACCCAGGGTGAGTCAGACCAGCAGCCTCTTTAATGATACACTGTTCGGCCATGTTGGAGTTAACCAGGCCGCTCAGTCCTGTGGCCTATCCTGCAGCACACGCTCGCCCCCAGCACCTGAGGGCACATCTGACTAATGCTTCAGATGAGGTCAATTTGCATACAGCCTCCAACTGTTTCAAATTATTATCGTCTTAGTCATGTTGAAGGCCCAGACAATGATTAAACTTGGTTCAGCAATATGATTTTTTAACAATATGATGTCAGCATATTGTTAGAAAATGGGATTAAATTGATTCTGGCATAGAAGAGCAGATGGTTTGGTTTTGTTTAACCCTTAAAAAGAAAGGTCTCATCTCTTCCTGCAGGTTTGATCTTTGTGGTGGACAGCAATGACCGCGAGCGGGTCAACGAAGCTCGGGAGGAACTGATGAGGATGCTGGCTGAAGACGAGCTGCGGGACGCTGTTCTTCTCGTCTTTGCCAATAAACAGGTACCCGCTTCGTTTTGTCTCCTCCTTCGCGTTCCCTGCTTCCTGCACCCTTTCACCCCGTTTTCTTACCAACGTGAGGCTTCACACCTGATGTGATTTTGTTCAGGACCTGCCCAACGCCATGAATGCTGCAGAGATCACAGACAAGCTGGGCCTGCACTCCCTACGCCACCGCAACTGGTACATTCAGGCCACCTGCGCCACCAGTGGGGACGGTCTCTACGAGGGCCTGGACTGGCTGGCCAATCAGCTGAAGAACAAAAAGTGAAGGGGCCGGTCGGTAGAGTGGGGAAGAGCCTGGGTGCCAGCTCCAGGTAGTGGTTATAGTGGATCCATTGTGTTTACATGGAGAGGCAGTGCTGAAAAGCTCCCAGGGGGTGACTCTCAATGGCTTTCTCCCCCCAAAATACTTTCATTTCATCTCTTTATTTAGATTTAAATAGTTTGGATCTGCTGTGAGCGTTTTTAAATATTTACAAACCAATGGTATCAAAGTTGACCTAAATTACTTACACTCTTATAAAGCTAAATACATGAAATTTGGGATGTAGTATTATAATGTTACTGTAAAGGCATATATACTTCCCCTTCTTTGCAGTCTCTTTTGACTTCCATCACATTTTAATTTGTTCAGACAAAGGTAAGATGTAGACTCATGATGGCAGAGCAACTTTCCCTCAGATACTCTAAACTTAATGTAAATTATAAAGAATCACCTAATAGTATAGTGGAAACAGTATACTCATATAGGCTCAGACTGAATTGTAATTTTCTGTCCATTCCAATGTTTTACCACCACCAAATTATGCGTTCAAATTATTTTCAGTTTTATTTAAAATTAGTTGTTATTTATTTTATTAAACACAAAATCTGATGACATACTGGATTGGCTTAAACAATTTATATTTTTGTTAACATTTATTTATTGATTTGTTTGTTGATTTTAATTTCTAAGTGCATCACATGGTTTCTCTCCATTTTTCGCAATGTGCATTTACTGCTAAGGCAGCTAGTGAAAAAAAGCAACCCTGGTATCACTCTATATTACCACTTCCCAATCTGCATGGAGATATTCCAGTACTGGCTCGTGGGCTTGTAAGAGCTGTGAAGTACCGCAGGCTGCTGCTGTAAATACGTTCTTGGTCGACTTGCCTGGTTCAGGAAGGGTTAAAACAATTTGTCTGGCATCGAAGAGGTGTGATAGCTGAACTCATACAGATGACAGAACAGGTGCACTGTACCAGCTCTGTGAAAGAAAAAAAAACGCTGCTATCTACCTGCCTGTGGAGAGTGATGCAGCAGAGCATGTGACTGGCAATATCAGAGAGCTTACATGGTTTTGAATGTTTATTTTTTAAGTTGGTTTGTGCAAGCAGCTGCACTATATCAGTAAAAAGAATTCATAATGCTTGTCATCTTAATTTAATCATCCCTAACTGGCGTGACATTATACACGTTTCTTGTGTTAACCATATCTCTGTGTACCATCTTGCACAAAAATACTCCTAGATGCATTATTGTTGTACAAAAATGTAATGTCTGTTTTTTTCTTGTATTTTTAAATGGGCTATTTATTTATTTTTGGAACAAAAGGCAAGCGTTGATTTTAGTGCTGTTTTTCTTAATTTGCTAACTAGATCAGACCGTTGTCTTTTTGAGTGTTCAAACAAATTACATCATTTGAAAAGATAGGAGAGAGGATAATACTGCATCCTAAGGCATGTTAATACTGTACAAGATCTGTAATAAAAGTGAATTATAATAGCCTGTTTCCCCCAGACTATATTTCTTAGTCTAAATTACTGCTGCTGGTTGGAACAATGCTGTACTGATAAATGTTATAGGTTTAGTGTAAAGTTTACCGACAACCTCCTAATATGCAAAAGCATGCTTTTCTATGTCAGCGCAACTGTATATATGTTTATGTAACAAGAAAAAGTATGCCATGGTATTCACGTACAAATTGAAAGTGTTGTTGATACGCCTGTAGATATTGGGGTCACTGTGTTGGCAGATATGTATAAGACATATGACATATGACAGCAGCTTGTGTGTGTGTGTGTGTGATGTGCCCTCTATTACATTCGGTTTGGTGTGAACATTGTTTTTGTGGCCTTATATTGCCAGTGGTTAATTTCTCTTTGATAAAAATAGGTTTGTATATATGTCCAAGTATCTCACCCATGATCTGTAACACTGATGCACTCACAGTACTGCTGTGGCAAAACATCCTTCTTTCAACGACTATTGACTTTAACTTGCAAGACTGCAGAACATTCCAACTGATAACGTTTATTCATAAAAGGGTAAACTGAAAATGGATTTATTTAATTTAGTGGAATATTATCAAGTGGAGGAAATAAAAAACAACACAAACTGGTGCAAAAGTGTTGAATGGTTTAATGATTCCTGGCACTATATCAATCAATCAATAAAAAGACAGAAACACAAATTTGTATAACTCGTTTTTTTTTACCTTGTTATCTCACACACTTTTGTCCTTGTGCTTATTTATCTGTTTGTTTTCCCCCACTTTTGATCAAATGCAGTTTAAACATCCCCTCCACACATGTTTTAATACTAAAAATGCTCTCTTTGAATAATCAGCTGTATCTGACATGTTTTTCCCAAAAAAATTCTTCCACTCCTCCCTCATTGAAAAAACACAGAATCCATGAATATGTACATATTCATTTCAGAGGATTTAACTACTGGGAACAAGATGTCACTCCTACTTCCCTAAAAAGTCTATTCTCAGTGTATGCGCACTGGAGGCTTTAAGTTTCAACATCTCACTAGTGTAAGTTGTCTACTGGACTATGACTGTTTTTTATACTATTTGTAATGTCACAAAAGCATGCACATACATACACGCCTTAAACTCAGACTTAAAGTGAGAGACACAGAGAAACCTCCTTTAAGCAGATGAATGTGTAAACAGCCTTTTAATGTCGAACTCTGCACTTATATAATCCTGCACAGTATAGTTCAAACATGGAAGTGAAGTAACAAAGAAGCAAAACAAATTTATTGAGTGGAGAAGGACTTGTTCTGGAGTCGGACTTCAGGATTAAGTTTAACTCGGAAAATGTTCATCTCATCAGTTGCCAGCTGAAGACTTGAACAGCACATATTACAAGCTTGATTATTGAACATGCACTCGGGAAAGAGCAGGTCAAATAAGTGGGAAGGACATGGATCTATGTCGTCTTTCCCTTTTGGCCTTTCCCAGATGCTGCCATCGA
This sequence comes from Micropterus salmoides, assembly GCF_014851395.1. Taxonomy (NCBI): domain Eukaryota; kingdom Metazoa; phylum Chordata; class Actinopteri; order Centrarchiformes; family Centrarchidae; genus Micropterus; species Micropterus salmoides. The sequence continues at coordinate 18,356,033 of NW_024040707.1, read as the reverse complement.
GAGAAGTTTGGCACAATCAGATAGTTTCCCTGTGGAATTGCTGCACTGCGCAGAGTCATTTAGTCTGAGCCAATCAGAGGTCCATGCAGTGGAGAGTGCTGCTGTGTCTCCAGGGGTGTGACAGCAGTATGTGGGTCAGAGCTGCTCGCGGGGCCACCAGCCCCCAGGGCCCCCTGCAGGATGGCTACAATAGTAGCCCCAGGGTGGATGGCATAGCCGGGATTCCCACCCGTAACCGGGACGCCTTCGCCCAGGGCACAGACACACTGGCAGCAGCCCTACAATCAATTCATCAATCTCTGAAGGGAGTGGCAACTGCAAAAGGCCACAGCAGTCACCCCCACAGCTCGCCTTAGATGGGACAGGGCCACCAGGGCTGACACCACGGTTGACACCATGGTGGCGTTGTGAAACTGCCAGACATGAGGCCTTCATGGAGGCCACTTCTCCTGACCTGACAACAGAGAAACCCCCCTGGGAAAGTGAAAAACAAATAACCAAAAATGTTCATTTCCTCTATGATATTTAGACTTTATACTGTTTTACTGAGCAAGAGTGAAAAAAACAACCACACTGCCTGCTGATAACTACACAACTAACTCAAGTTGTGAAAATTTCTTACAACTTACTGAGTAACGTTGCTCTGTGAAGTTTTGCATCATTCAATTGGAAAGTGGACGCGTCCCAGCTGGTCAATTCATTACAACAGATTAGAGGTTGTACCAAAGTCTATGAGTCAAAGCACGATAATGTAAAAACAGCGGTGTAGGTGCAAACACTCACTGAGAGTCCAACTCCCACAGGCCCTGAGACAGCTCTGATATCAGAACACCAATCCTCAGACTCTGTCTCCTCCTGCTGGACAGAAAACTGCTGGTGGAGGGCTTATGAGTTCTACTTAATGGCACAGGCTGATGCACAAATAATGAATGTGCGTTTAAACCATGTCACAATAACAAAACTGTTTTTTTTTTCATGTGAAATTCTGTTTTTTGGTGTCTTTTATTGATGAGCATAGCAGATTGATGAAGAGATCAATATTACAATCGCATGTTTATTGAAAAGTGATAATAATGATTAAATAGTTGAATTATCCATGGAGGGATACTCTCAAACAAACAGCAACGTTTTATCTCTCTCTCTCTCTTTCTCTCTCTCTCTCTCAATCTCTCTCACAAAAACAAGATTAACAGTACATCTGTTAGAAGCAGTTACTGATAGCCATCCATTAGCACATCGTCCCCCTTTTTTCACTCCATGTTCAGGAATCTCGCCTGCTCTGAAGCCATTTTCTCAAATTAAGCATGTTCTTGTTTTGGGGTTCAGAAGTCACTTGACCGTCTGACAACGTGCCCATTGTGACAGGCAGCTCCATACGCATCAAAGAGGTGATTAACCAGTTGACAGGGCTGTGGGGACAATACTGCTCTTTACAGGGAAAAACAGTGCAGCCACTCACAGCACTGGGTGCTGGCTGGGAGACCACAGTGCTGCCTCCACATGCAGCAGCTGACAACATGAAACCAAAATAACTGCACACAGAGGGACGTATAGGGGACATGGTGTTCACACTGGTACGCATGCAAGAGCCTTAGATAACAAGTATGTGTTTGCCATGTTAGAAGCTGCATATTTTTATCACTAGTAGGCTATGCATTTATACAGAGAGGCAATCGAATTAAAAAAAACATTAATGTAGACGTTATTTAGCTTTAACTTCTCCATATAGGCCTTTTTTTGCTGTGAGGTATTTTATTTGTGCGAGAGAAAATCAAAAACAATTCATACCCGTTTTGGATGCTCGTAAAAAAAAAAAATGACGGACCAAGCTCTGATTGGTGAACAAATCGGGGTACTGGCCAATCACGTCTCTCTCCCTCTGGGAGGGAAAACCCAGCATCAAAATAAACTGCCACTTGTTTGCAGCTTTTCGTTTCGCAATTAGCGCGATTTATCTGCTCTTATTACAGTTGTTAGTAGCATTTCTCCTTCACTTTCACTCCGTGATATTGGATTTCCCCCTCTTTCATCTTACAGAGCGTGGAACCTAAATATTGTTTTTTTGTTTTGCATTGGTTACACGTTTCCTTTATCTTTTCATACATTCATACTTTCTTACGCAACGCTGGCTGTTCAGAAGACTAAAATTATATAATATGATAATACCTCATTAAATAGATTCGACATCAACATGATCCAGTGGCGAGTCATTTTACTGTGTGTGACATTATGGTGGAGTCTACAAACAGCATCCTCCCAAACTCATGAAGGTAGGGGAATTTAATATTCCACATCAGAAATATTGTCTAGCATGTTTTGCATTGAGGATTTCTGCTACTGTAAGAGACATTAACCAGGAACTTATTTTTTAAATTAATTCACCTGTAGGAAGCTACTCAACATGTGCCTCTCTTGAAAGGTCACAGCTTCTAACATGGTATGCAACTATATTTTGTGGAATAGAATAGAATAATTAACATGGATGCTATCTAGACGTGTTAGGAGTCAAGAGGGCTCTATTTTTTAGATAATAAAGCCAAATCTCCTCTTTCCTTTGTCTCAGATTATACAGTACTTACTGCACTCTTCTCCTTGAGAGCTTTTTTTACTGCTATTAGTGGACTCAAGGCCCTTAATGCAGCAACATCTCACTACTTTATATACTGCTAGTGATGAATGGCAGCAGGATTACTGCCCCAGTGGAGATAAAGATTGCCTGCATGGCAATAAAATCCAAATTGTAAAACGCTACTGAGGACAACTGGTCCTGCTCATGTTGATATGTGCAATCTGCAGGTAATTGTTTTTATTTTGGTACACAATGACACTCACTACTTGTCTTTTCAAAAAGTTTGGATTATGCAAGCGTGCTTCTGCATGTGTTTGGTGAGTGCATGTGAGTTTTAATTGCCCTCATAGTCAGAATTATCATGCAACTCTCCCTAGTTGCACTTCCATTCACTGCCTATGTTTACAAAAGAGAGCCATGAATACATGAGAACATGCATAAAGATTCAAGTTATGCTACAGTCATCTGTGAACATGCAACTGTCCAATGAATGTTCAATAAAAACACAAGTAACAAGCCTCAAAGGTTTATGGAGATTCTGGTTTATGACTCTCCTCAGTGAAGAAGGAAATGTGACCTGTGTTGATTGCTGCAGGTGCCTAATCTTTGCACATAAAGGGCCAGCGCCCCTTTTCTTTTGTGTTTGTCAGTCCGAGATGGTGTGTGTGTCTCCTTCCGTCCATGATATTTCCCTTCCCTCTGCCAGAATGTCCCACTCACACATGACCCATTGTCTGTTGGTATGATCTCAGCGACGCAGACCCCTCAGACGCACACATACGCACATGCACACACACAGAAGCACTGTCTGTCAGTGCATCACTCTTCACTCACTGGGACACACTGTCCACATTTATAGCTTCATCACAATGAGACACTTTGTCTGAGAAAAGCCCCGCTCCCTCGACCCTCTGCCTCCACTCCATCAGCCCCAGGCCTGCACTGCTCCATGTACCAGGGTCCCAGTCTGCCTGTTTTACTCTGCTTCACATCAAACTCAACACAAGCAGCACACACAGAATCAGGAAGACTCACCAAATCCATAAATACTGCAGCAACAATGTAACCCTAGCACTCGAGTATTCACCATTTGTTTACCTTTAAAGGACTAAACTAGTGTTTTTACATGTTTTAGCTCCTTAGTTGCAAATCATTTTCGACTGCCAGCTATGTTATAGGATTTTTGTTGTTGTTGTTTGTTTCAAGCTGCCGTTGTTTCCTTTCATCTCTGTATGGCATTAAAACAAATCATTAATCTTTGTCAAAATCACATTATAGGAGAATAATAAAATAATTACTTTATTAATTCCCCTTGGGGAAAATTACATTTTTCCCTCCATTTATTATTTTTTTACACACACACACACACACACACAGGCCCAAAATACACATGTGGATACACAGGACCATGCTGTTACAGAGAAATGTTACATTATTATAGCTGCATAATGTTGCAATGGCAGTGTACCTCTCTGGGCAGTTAGGAAAAACACACCCAAAAACACAAGGGCATAATTTGCAAATGAGTTTGATGTGATGTAAAGTACATGTGATCTGTAGTGAATAGGCTGAACATGCAAAACCACTGGCATGGTCCTTACACATGTAGTATGGCAAGTAAAACTGATACATTGACCCACAATTCTCTTCATCAGTCTCTAAATAACCCTTTGACTACCCTGTGTTTTTGTCAAACTTAGAGTAACATGTGTCTTTCTTCCCTGTATATGTCAGTGGTGTGTCCTGGTACGCAGAATGGACTGAGCTCCACAGGTTCTCAAGAGAATCAGTACAACCTGATTAAGGACCGGTACGATGGCTGCGAGATCATCATGGGAAACCTGGAGATAACTCAGATTGAGAGTAACTGGGACTTCTCCTTCCTCAAGGTAAAAATCGTTCTTCCTCACTCCCTCGTCTTTCAGCTGATTTGTATGTACAAGGTGAAGAAGTGTATCCCCTTTTTCCCTCCAGACAATCCGCGAAGTGACTGGTTATGTCCTCATCGCTATGAACCACTTTCAGGAGATTCCTCTAGGGCAACTACGGGTGATCAGAGGAAATAGTCTTTATGAAAGACGCTTTGCTCTCTCTGTTTATCTCAATTACCCCAAGGACGGCTCCAACGGCCTGCGGCAGCTGGGGCTGGTGAATCTGACAGGTAAAGAGGGTTAATGGGAAAACAGTCGCATGGGCAGAAGATGCCCTATATGCAAGGTGTAAAAGGTGCTTTTCTGAGATTTTAGGCATCCAAAACCATAAGAACAAAGGCATTTAAACTCAATAGCGCCAAAAAGAAATCTAAAAAATGCAGGTCCTGCTGCTCTTCTAAGTAAGCTTCTTTACGTTTTGTTGTGGATAGAAACATAAAATGTGCAAGAGAAAGATGGATTCTGAAAGATCTTATAGCTGACAGTTGCTCATTCTTTGTAGGTGTAGCAGGACATAATGTAGAAAACAATGAGGGAAACTCTGTCTCAACTTATACTTATTGTCAGCTATTTATTAATGCCCTCTTAAGTGGCATACAAAATAGAGGTGGCAAGGAGTGCAGGGACTTTAGTCTCCCCGCTTCTGTCCCCAAAATCTTTGACAACCTAGGATAGCAGGTTATCCAAGGTCAATCTAAGAGGCCCTTTTCACAGCAGATTGTTTGACTTGTCATAGTAAGAAAAGCACAGGTGTTACTAATAACATTAACGATAGCTCTGTTCTAAGCCATGAAAGCCACGACAGCAAGCCAGCATGAACACCAGGACCCTGAAACTGGAGCTGCTAAATGGGATTCTGCCAATACTCCTTTTATTACACATCTGTGTTTTTTTTTCTGTGACATGTCAAGAAAAAGGCCTGTTATGAAACAACAAAACGTAACTTGTAATTGGATGGCTGGAAAATAGTCAAGGTATGATCCCAGCCCTGAATATGTTTCAAGTAAAAAAACAAATTAACTTGTAAACACACAGCAAAGTACACTCTAATCCAAAGCTGTTCCAAATTCTTGTGAGGGACTGTGCCACAATTATTGGGGTTGGAGGGGCTCTTGTATTTGTTTATTTTGTGTTCTCCCAAGCGTTATAAATATTTTCTTAGAACCTTAAACATTTAGTAAACAACTGCAATACCCTCAAACTAACATCGCAAAAATAAGATTTAGGGCAAATGTAACTGATGACACTACCTCCCACTCTCTATTTATTATATATATATATATATATATGTATAATATATAAGAGCTGCTGAACAGGCAGTTAATACTGCCACAGAATGATAAATGCAATGTGTTACCCACTCACTGCCTGTGCTTCTACAGTATTTCATGTTTTACCCATCATGTGCAAAATATTGACACTGCAATTTGTGCACTGAAATGATAATTTCTCACTAATTACTTCACAGAAATTCTGGAGGGAGGAGTGCAGATTATTAACAACAAGTACCTGAGTTATGGCCCCTGGATCTTCTGGCAAGATATCGTCAGGGACAACAGTGCTCCCATTGACATCCAGTACAATAGAGAGAGAGGTCAGAGATAGTCCTCTTTCACATATCTTGAAATTATCTCTAGATTGTCTCTTACTCATGTCTTTCTATCTCTTCCTGTATTTTCCTCTTTTTCTCTCTCTCAGGTCCATGCCACAAATCTTGTGGAGATTACTGCTGGGGGCCAAATGAGGACCAATGTCAGATCTGTGAGTGTCCAATTGTTCTGTTTCCCCTTTTCTCCCTGATTTTCTCTCTGGCCTCCTCCTCCTTTCTCTTCACAGGACGTCTCTCTTCGCAGACAGAAATACACAGAGACAGAGAGAGAGATGCACACACAAAGACTCAACACACACACACACGCAGACACACACACACACGTGCACATTAGTGACCTCTGTTCAACTCGTCTCTCCTATGTGTCTCAGTGACTAAGACGGTGTGCGCTCCACAGTGTAATGGCCGTTGTTTTGGGACGAGTCCCAGGGACTGCTGTCACATTGAGTGTGCAGCAGGATGTAAAGGCCCTCTGGACGTGGACTGTTTTGTAAGTAGTAGTTTTTTCATTCTTAAGTAACAACATGAAATAAAAATAAGGCTTTTCCAAACTACCTTGTCTCCATTATGGAAAAACTACTTGGCCTCCTACTTTCAATTCTATGCTTCCAATAACATTTGATTTTATTGCAATACACACGTCATACACAAGTCAATGTTATTAAGGATTTCTCTTTGGATTTAATTCTTCAAGTCTTCAAGGCATCTATTGGTTTTTGCCACAATACTACTGTACAATAGTGTGGTATTGAAATCCCATTGCAGACACTTGCTCCAGTATAGTTTTTTGCTATTTGCTGGTATCAGTGTATATTAATTTGTGCATACAGGCTGTTTTCAAAACGTTTTTTGTTGCCACATCTAATATTTGAGAGTTAATGACTGAAGAGTCTACCAAACAGCAGAGCTTTGAGCTAAATACTAACTTTTAACTCACATGTCCACTATTACAATGCTAACGTGCTGAAGTTTTTCAGGTACAATATCAACCATCTAAGTATAATATTTGCTTATTAGCACTGAACATATGGGAATGTCATAAATGGCTACTCAAATCTTGACCTGTTGGTGGTGCTAGATTAAAACGTCAACACTAAGTATCACTAAAGTTATTACAATTCATCCTGAGGGGAACATTAATATGTGTACCACATTTCAAAGCAATCTATCCAATAGCTGTTACATTCAACATTTCATTCAAATCCAATTAATTCAGAATTTCAACCTATTGGTGGCTCTGGAGGAAAAGTCAGGGGATCAGCAAACTATATAAGATTTGTCCTCTAAGGGCCATAAATGTCTGTGCAAGATATAATTGCAATCCATATTATAGTAGTTGACATATTTCATCGCCATCCATAGAGGTTTAAAGCTAGCACAGTTAAACATCAACTTAAAAGCTTGTGTTATTTTGGAAAGCAATCAGAAGTCATATTAAACATATTAAACACATTATAGAAGAGGAATATAATACTAAAATCTGTATGATTTGAGTGAAAACATGCCATGGTTACAGATTTCTTTAAAATGATCTCTTTACTCAGCTTACCATAATGGACTTAAATGGCAGCCAGAACTTTAACACACGTATGTGTTTTCAAGTCGATATCTCATTTTGTAAAGAAATTGCTCAAATGTGTGTGTGTGTGTGTGTGTGTGTGTATGTCTGTTGGTGTGTGTATCTAGGCATGTCGTCATTTTAACGACTCTGGAGCCTGTGTGCCCCAGTGTCCCCAGACGTTGATCTATAACAAGCAGACGTTTCAAATGGAGACCAACCGTAATGCCAAATATCAGTACGGATCCATCTGTGTCTCCCAGTGCCCCAGTGAGTGGCCTTTATTTGTTTGTGTGTTCGGATACTCACCATTTTTTTCTTGTTAACTCTGTGCATTGTGGAATATCCTTTAACTGACCTGTGTCATATTGCTCTCAGCACTGCAAGACATGATGTTATCAGAGCTGATGTGATGCTGGGTCTTGCCAGTGGTGCTTCTGTCCCTCCTGAGTTTATCAACGGTGTCTTTCTTTTCTTTCTCCTTGTAGCCCATTTCGTGGTGGACGGCAGCTCCTGTGTGAGTGTTTGTCCTCCAGACAAGATGGAGGTGGAAAGGGAAGGCCAGCGGCAGTGTGAACTCTGCAGTGGACTTTGCCCAAAAGGTTGACACTAATAAACACTTCCCACTTTTTTCCACTGACTTTATTTTTCCGTCATCAAAGCTAATTATGGTGTTTGGTTATCCCTGTAGTGTGTGAAGGCACTGGGGCTGAACACAGACAGACCGTGGACTCCAGTAACATCGACAGCTTTATCAACTGCACCAAGATCCAGGGAAGTCTTCACTTCCTGGTCACAGGGATTCTTGGGTAATTGTCTGTCCCTGTTTGAAGAATTTCAGAGTACCGTGCCATGCAGTCAGCTTGTTCACATTGTGTGTTTTTATTCTTCATAGAGATGACTTTAAAAACATCCAGCCCCTGGACGCCAAAAAGTTAGAAGTGTTCCGCACCGTCAGAGAAATAACAGGTTTGAATGTTCAGTAGAGTTTGTACAATATTTCCAGCAATTTTAAAGGCATACCAGTAGATTTTAAACCAATTTCCTATCTTTCTGGTGACAATTTGGTGACAGAGTTATAACATCATCACTGTGTCTTCATTGTCAGATATCCTAAACATCCAGTCGTGGCCCAAAGAACTGGATGATCTGTCTGTTTTTTCGAGTCTCACTACCATTCAAGGGAGGTCGCTCGACAAGTAAGGCTTGTTTCCGCGCCAAATGAAATTGCTGTTTATATGCATGTTAGATAACGTGCCAGTTGGAGCAAGTCCTGATAAAGTTGATCTTTCTCAAAATTCAATAAATCAGTAAAGGACACTAAATGAACCTGATAAAACAAATAATATGTTAAAAAGATTTTCATTTGGAAAGAGTAGATATTTAAACAGTACTACAGCCATTATGATTTAATTTTGACTTGTATTTAACTTGCTTAATGCCTGAGGCTGGTTCTGCTGCTTGTGTTCTTGCCTAAACTAATATCTATCTGTATTACATGTCAAGTGTGTTGCATAACCGTGTGTCATCACTGCTCTTTCACTCGCTCTGTCAGCTGCTCTTTGTCTTAACACCTCATGACCAGCCCCCTGTGCATTCTAACCTCTCTCTTCTCTCTCTGTGCTTCACAGCTGTGATCAGGTATGGACTGTGTGTATTTATGTGTGTGTGTGTGTATTATCCCCATAATGCAGACACCCAAGTTGTCAAGTCATTTGGCTTAGAACTAAATCATAATCTGCAGATACAAAACCCATGTTACAAATTTGGAGTAATTCTTTGACATTTGCTGCACATCAAATCTTTCTCTGGCTAACTTAAATACCCCCCCCCCCCCCCCCCCCCCCACCGTTTTCTCTCTGTCTGTGTCCTCCTCCATCCTCAAACCCTCTAACCAAAGGCGTTTTTCTCTGATGGTGATGCGCGTCCCCACTCTCACCTCACTGGGTCTGCGCTCTCTCCGGGAGATCAGTGATGGCAGTGTGTACATCAGTCAGAATGCCAACCTCTGCTACCACCACACTGTAAACTGGACACAGCTGTTCAGAGGCAGCCGACTTCGAGGCAACAACCTTAACAACAACAGGCCACTGGCCGAGTGTGGTGAGACGAGCTTGGGGTCTGCCACGAAAAAACTCCTCTATAATCCAAATGAAATGTTGAATTTGTTATTCTTTGAACTGAACAAACCATACTACTCTATAATGATACATTACATTTACTATGTTCAGTTAATGCATTGCTGCAGCAGTTTCCTGATGCTTTTTTTTTTTTTTTTACATGGTTGTGTTTTTAGTTGCAGAAGGCCATGTGTGTGACCCGCTGTGTTCAGACTCAGGTTGTTGGGGCCCAGGGCCCAACCAGTGTCTGTCCTGTAGGAACTACAGCCGAGATGGCACATGCGTGGGCAGCTGTAATTTTTACACTGGGTCAGTGGACATGTATGTGTTGATATTCGGACTGTTGTTGTTGAAGTTGTTTCTGGGTTGAATTTATTCATTTTATCTAGCTATATATTTTTTTAATACTGTCCCCAGATCTCCTAGGGAATTTGCGGGACCTGGTGGCGAGTGCGTCGCCTGTCATCCAGAGTGTAAGCCTCAGAGGGGAAAAGCCAGCTGTACTGGACTGGTAATCACTTCCTTTGATTGTACAGTGTGGACAGTGCCTTCAGATGAATTCTTGCATTTGGTTATTTACCCACTAATAATATTTTGAATTTGAATTTTATCAAAACCCTATTTATGCCCCCTTTTTTACAGTTTGTTTGTTTACTGTCTCCCCACCTCTGAACACAAGCATACACCTTTGATACAGTAATATCAATACTGTCTGGACATGAATTGCTGTATGCCCTGCATTAGAACATTTAAGTGATAACCATCTGAATTATTGAAAGAAATTTGATTTGTATCTCAAGTTTAAACCTTTGATGCCCTTGTAAAATCCACAACAAAACCTCAGCAAAATGCTGGTACTACACATATGTCTTGATTCATTGTAGGTTACAATGCATCCACATAGAGTTATACATAATCTCTCTCACTCCGTCTCAATTTCGCCCATGTTTTTCTGCCTTCCTCTCATCCTTCGGAAGGGTGCAGACAAATGTGTGGCATGCGCCAACCTTCGGGATGGTCCTTACTGCATGTCCTCTTGCCCCAGCGGAGTGAATGATGGACAGAGGGGACTGATCTTTAAATACCCCAACAGGGAGGGTCACTGCGATCCATGTCATCACAACTGCACACAGGGGTGAGACTAGACTCATATGCAAAGCATATGGGTGTATTTTCATGTGTCCATCCATAGATGTGTAACAATATTTAAATCGATGGATGCTGAAGATAATTATGTATTTTTGTTGCAGATGCTGGGGCCCAGGATTAAATGATTGTTTAGAGACATCCAGACTGGCAGTTAGTAGGTAAATGTTTCCCCCTGCTGGTGAATAAACACTCCACTCTAAACACAGCACTGCAATATATATAATCTATCCACAACCCACTGTGACACAAAGAATTGTGTTGCCAATAGGCAAATAGAATTGCTAATTTTGAAAACATCACAAAAAACTGCTGCATCTCGATAACTTAACTCAGCTCTGTGTCAGATATTTGTATCTCCACTCCAGCATCTCTCTCTGCTTCTCTCTGCAGTGGTCAGATCACAGTCATAGCTTTAGGTGTCCCAGCTGGCTTAATTTTCTGCCTGGTGTTGTTTTTCCTGGGCGTGCTATACCACCGAGGCCTGGCCATCCGCCGCAAGAGAGCCATGAGGAGGTACCTGGAGAGCGGGGAGGTGAGGCTTTAGAGACCATCCGACCTCAAGAGCTGCAATAAGCTGCCTTTGTTTAGTTTGCTACATGCATTTGTTTTCAGAGAGAACAAAAAACTCATTTGGGGATTGTTCTTGTTTTGTGGCAGAGCTTTGAGCCACTGGGCCCCGGAGAAAAAGGTACGAAGGTTCATTCCCGCATCCTGAGGCCCTCAGAGCTGAAAAAAATCAAAGCCCTTGGCTCAGGAGTTTTTGGCACAGTGAACAAGGTATTCATCAACCTCTTTGTCTTTTTGGACACCTGCCGATTACCCACAGATTTTGTGCACAAATAGTTTAGAGATTTAGAATCTACAAGTCTGTAGGCTCATATGAACTGATGTGACTGCTGCTGTACATTTCATTGCATTTAAGGGTTTTTGGACTCCGGAGGGAGAGACAGTGAAGATCCCTGTGGCCATTAAGACCATCCAGGATAGCTCAGGCCGACAGACCTTCACCGAGATCACTGACGTGAGAATCTGAGCTTCTTACACTCTTGAAAGAAGTTAAAACGTCACAAAAATAACAATTTGTGTGACACATAATATAGAATATGAATGTTTTTTTATATTTACAATGACGCCTGTAACTTGTCATTTTCAGGATTTTTTTTCATACAAAATACATACCACAAGGATCATAAAATTGTCAAAAATGTATACAGTGTTTGACAACTTACTCTCTGTGTAGCACATGCTGTGCATGGGCAGCCTGGACCATCCCTACATCGTTAGGCTATTGGGCATCTGTCCAGGCCCCACTCTGCAACTGGTGACACAACTTAGTTCACAGGGCTCCTTACTGGAGCACATCAAACAACACAAGAACAGCCTGGACCCTCAGCGCCTGCTCAACTGGTGCGTGCAGATTGCTAAGGTCAGTGCAGCTCGAATTACAGATACTTTTGCGTAACGAAAATGTTTTGAATAAGTTGTTAGAGTACATATAGGGCATATATGTTTGTGTCTCAGGGTATGTACTACCTGGAGGAGCACTGCATGGTCCACAGGAACCTAGCTGCCCGCAACATCCTGCTGAAGAATGGCTACCAGGTCCAGATCTCTGACTACGGTGTAGCAGACCTCCTTTATCCCGACGACAAGAAATATGTTTACACTGACACCAAGGTTGTTATGACTCATTCAGTTTGAGATACACCTTGAATTGTTAAATCACAGTTAAGAGGTTTTCGCTGTCAATCTGTATGGCTTGTTTGCAATTTTGCTCCTAATCCAGACACCCATAAAATGGATGGCACTTGAAAGCATCTTGTTTCGCAGATACACTCATCAAAGTGATGTTTGGAGTTATGGTAAGTTATGGTTGTTTGTGTGAGCGTGTGTGGTGTTTTACAGCATGTGCCAATAAATAAACTTTCCTCTTGAAAGCTGCTGTTTGAGGATTTTGGCATGGAGAGCATTTAAATGTGACATCCCTCTTCCCGGACAGGGGTGACAGTGTGGGAGATGATGTCATTTGGTGCGGAGCCGTATGCATCGGTGCAGCCTCAGGAGGTGCCAAGTCTACTGGAGAAGGGCGAACGACTGTCTCAGCCCCACATCTGTACCATAGACGTCTACATGGTCATGGTTAAATGTGAGTGCGGTAAAACATTGCGCCAGTATGCACAAACACACAAAGACGCGATCTGAATTGTTCTACTTCTTCTCTTCAGGCTGGATGATTGATGAAAATATAAGGCCTACCTTCAAAGAGCTGGCCAGTGACTTCACTCGCATGGCAAGAGACCCACCTAGATATCTTGTCATCAAGGTGAGGCTATCATTGTCACTTATTTTACAGCCAAAGAACACTTGCTGTTTGCTTTGACCTTAAACCCTGTACTTCCATGTAACTCTGTAGCTGGAAGGAGCAGAGACGTCCTCAGGAGAGATCCATCGAAGAGAATCAGAGCGAGGGCTTCTGGAGGCAGATTTGGACGACCAAGACGAGGAGGGCCTGGAGGATGGTTTGGCTACTCCTCCTCTCCAACACTCTCCATCTTGGAGTCTGTCTCGTTCACGGATTAATTCTTACAGGGTAATGAAATACACCTTAGGTTTGATACATAGTTCGGACCATGATGGCTGTATCAGAGGCAAAGGAACCAGTGCATAACACTTTTTATTTTCTGATTTGTAGAGTGGCACCTCTCAGGCTGGACCTGTGGGATATCTGCCAATGACCCCCAGCCCTGTGGACAGTATCCGCCAGGTGATACAGACTCCCACTTTCTCATGAATGCATTCAAACAAACACACAACCTGTAAGACTAACGCTGTTTGATGCTTGCATTGCACAGGTAATAAAGTAGATTTATCTGTAACTCTTCACTGAAATCAGCATTAGTACTACATTTTGCCAATATTTCATATTAAAATAAATTTTATGACCCAGCACTGTTACCTCAGGAAGTGAGACAAAATGTGTCACCAGTCCAGTCCCACTGGTCTAATTTTAGGGTGTCCCTGACTAAGTATTTACATAGTTGAATCAGAATCGTCAAGTCCCGCCTATAGTCGACTGATATTCGAATCATGTGTGTTTTTGTGTGCACGGCGACTTCGATGGGGGTGGCGGCTCCACTTTAATCTTGAGAAGCTGCAGAGCTGCAGTCTCTATTCATTCAATGTACACTGTAAATTTCCAGCTAAACTGACACTTATTGTTGACCATTTTCTCTCTCTCTCTCTCTCGCCTGCCATTCACCGGTCATGTGCAGAGACATCAACAGAGATAAATTATCCGAAAGTCCCGCGAGGTGCGGACAACTCGGCACAACACTGGTGAAACTGGTCTCTTCAGCAAGCGTTCCTCTTCCGCCACTACACATACATGCTATTGCCTACACATGCGCACTGACAACCCAGGGTTAGGGTTACAATTTTGAATTTATTTACACACTTAAAAACATTTTTTGAAAGTCGTTTTTCTTTTTACATGTTTATTTACAGCATTAAACATTGAAATGTAAATGCTCCATATTTGCCTTTCTAGTCTTTTTGACCACACAAAGCGCTTTTACACTACATTCACACACACTGAAACAGAAACTAACATTCACACACTGGCGGAACAGCCACCAAAGGCAATTCAGAGTTCAGTATCTTACCCAAGGACACTCCGACACGCAGCCTGGAAAAGTCGGGAATTGAACTGCCGACCTTCCGATTAACTGGCAACCCGCTCTACCTCCTGAGCCACAACCGCCCTTAATGTATATTGTAATAGGCTGTATATTAAGTTAGTGGGAGAAAACTGGTAGTTCTATGTAAAATCAGGTTGAGCACCCCCATATCGCCAAAATGGTATGACAATTGTTTCTCTGCGAAGCTTTGACTGTGAGATTGACAGTCAAATCAGGCTCCGCCCACTGAAGCATCGAATCTTCGACTATTCGGGGTCAGCCCTAGCTAATTTAAAAAATATTGGATGCATTTCCGCTGCATCAGTCCAAATGCTTTGCTCTTCTGTCCCAGCTGTGGCTTCAGAGGTCTCGACTAAGCTCGGTGCGGACACTGCCTGAGAGGTCAGAGGTCAGGGGGAGTGGCAGAGAGGCAGAGCTGCATGAGGAAGGTTCACGGAGCGGGAGTCTTCACAGGGCCAGGTTCGGCTCCGAGAGGGGTAATCCTCACATATCAGTCAGCCGGCCGAGGAAACTCTCGACAGCATCAAGTCCTTCCTCGTATAAGGTGTGGACGGCAGAGGAAGAGGAGGAGGTGGACCACTACGGCTACGTCCTGGCTGGGTCACCTGTTGTTACTCCAGAGAGAGGTAAATTAACAGGACTAAGATGGGAGCATGTGGCACATTATTTGCTTGACTGTTTTGATAATTATTGGTAAATTATGGCATTAACAATACATAATCAAGGCTTATTCTCCTTCTACACACTCTCTCATGACTCACAGTCTGTAGAGTCTCTCATCCGGGACGAAGAAACTCAAGACTCAAGAATAATCTGTCTCTCGTGGTAATAAATCCCTCCCAGGAGTATGAAATCATGAGCAAAGAGTCTGGTGCTCCTCTGTGCTCGACCAGCGTTGTCTTATCACAGGCAGACCCACCTTCGGTGGCACTTCATCGTAGAACCTCACCTTTACCTTCTCCAACCCTCATGGCTCCATTACCTGCAGAGGACACAGCACATGTGGAAACTCTGACACCAGTCTCATCTGTGAGGAGTACGCAAGTAGATGAGGATTATGAAGGAAATGTTGCAGAGCAAAGAGACTCCACAGACAAGCGTCAGCTCACAGAGTCCCCCTCTGCTAGTGGGATCAGAGCTGACCAAGGAGAGGCAGCCCAAGAGATAGGCAGGTATGAATACATGGATATTAGGCGATCCGACTCACCAGAGGGAGAGGATACAGCAGGGGAGAGACGTGGGAGTCAAACATCTGCAAAGAGTGCAGAAGAGGCAGAGGAAGCAGACCAAATGGTGGAGGTGTTGAAAAAAGAGCACGGGGAGGAAGAGGTGAAGTACCACAACACAAATAAACAACCCACGCTTCAGGGGAATCTGAGTGGTATGCTCATGCCCAGGCCAGATGTGCTCCCAGCTAGGGGAGAAAAGATGGAGGAGGAGTATGAGGAGATGACCAGACTTGGAGTGGTGCCCAGTGGGTGGGAGCAGGTAGACTACCAGAACCTCCCAGTGAAGGGGAGGGCTGTTTCTGAGGAGACGGGCAGTGGCAGGTGTGCAGGGATTGGGGGATACATCAAGGTGTGTGCTGGCATCAGGGAGCCTGGCAGCAACACATCATTTGACAACCCAGACTACTGGCACAGCAGACTGTTCCTCAAACCAGATGCTGTACGCACCTAACAATGTGGACTGGGACATAACAGTTACTTTTCATCCTGTCATAAATTTGGGAAGTTTTTCATCTTTTACAGCTTTTTTTCTTTAAATTCAAGCACGCAACAAACTTTGAAAGATAAAAATAATAAAAAGAAATACATCTCATTACACTGTTTTATGTAGAAAATAAATGTTTATGAAACCAATTGTGAATTGGTAGTTGGTACAGAACCATAAATTCAAGTTTATACTGTAGCAGTACAATGAAGTGACCATGTTGGAGGCCTATTTCTGTAGAGCAGTCTTTTTGTACAATTTATTATAACATGAATTATTAAATACGATTATTTTGCAAATATCAAATCACTTGTGTCATTGATTTGTGTGGAGTAGTCTTTCTTTTACATTGCTTTGTTTATAAAATAAAACAATAAAATACCGTGTTTTTATTTCTTTATTCTTTCTTTATTGTGATATGTTATATAAAACGAAAAACGAGTTATTATTGCACAGCTCCACCTTGTATTCGTTCATATCATGGTCTTATTATACATCCATGGGTCATACTTGCAGTACATAGGCCTACCATGAGGCCTACTAACACTATGAACAGCGGAAAATGAGATGGAGGCATGTGAACGCATCGGTGCCACTCGCGCGCGATTTGGTCAGAGGCAGATCAGAGATGATCAGAGAAGTGAGAGGTTAACATTAACATTCTTCCGTTTTCATTCAAATCCAGTTTTGGGACTAACAGGTTCACAGAATTATTGTGTAAATTAAAGAATAGATTTTAAGTACTTTTGTAGTTGTCTTTAGATGCATTAATGCTAATGCACTTTGTCGTAAAAAGTAATGTGAACTCTATTAACTTCATTCGTGATGAATAGGTTGGGTGGAACATTTCATATCTAGGTACATTTCACATCTTAGAAATCTTTCCCTTTAATTATATTCTACTTTGTCCTTAATAGTATCTCTGAAACATAAAAATGACATACGACTTACAGAAAGTATCAACTTGTCATCCTCTTTATTTTATCTACTGGCCATGTTGGCTGCTGTTCTGCAAGCCTTGATATTTTCTTTTAAAGTAATAAATACAGAAAGCATAAATTTGCAGCTATATATATTTGCAGACTATCCTGTTGGCTATGACCATTAGTTCATAGTCTAATTGTAAATGCCCGAAATGCATATCACTCCTGCCTTTTTCGGGTGTAACACCCAATACACCAAGCTAGGCCGATAACTATCTTGACTGCGGAGTGTGTCTTTGGCAGCAGCCAGTCGAAACGGGCGGGCCGGTGCAGAGAGCAGCGTGGTCTATCCTGTGACTGACACCCGTCGGGTAAAAAGTTACTCTGAGTTCGCGGACACACTGCCAACATGTCTGGAGATGACGAGACACAGGAGCAGACCATCGCTGATGACTTGGTGGTCACCAAGTACAAGATGGGGGCCGAGATTGCGAATCGTAAGTTAAATGCAGCGTTAACGTGCCATTTTGACTTAACGGTCTGTACGGATCCGTCCGATGGTAGCTAGCAATGTCAGCTAATCGTACCCAGCAGCAGCTGTGCCATGTGCCGCAACGATAGCAACGGTAGATCACATTAGAAAGCGGGCTGTGTTTAATATGAATGACACTGTACACCTTAAGCTTGCAATACATTTAGGTATTGCTTTTCTTTACAGTAGCCCGTATTTGTTTAACGTCACGTTGCTGTCATGTTAGCCTGGTGAGCTAGGAAGCTATGTGGCAGAGCTCCTTAGTAGCGAGCAGTTAGCTAACCGTAACTGCTAACGCAACCGATAACAATGACAAGTACGAATCTGAATGACGGGGTTGTTCCAAGTGAGTGGCTGACATTTAAATATATAGCGTTTTCAAATCGAGACAAATACAATTATCATGCAAAAGACCTGACTGAAGATCTGGTGTAATTTAAAGTTATAATCAGAGTAAGCAGAAGCTAGTTAAAACACTATGCACTCTGCTATGGTAAATTACCTCAAAGATAATGTTTTCACCTGTACTCTAACTATATTACTATTTCAGAATTTTTTGCATTCTTTAAACACATATGCCACTTATAATTTGCATTAACCCAGCGGAGGCTTGGTAAGCACGCACACACGTTTTCAACCACAGTCTTGATGTTTGGCCATAATTTACCTGTCAGATGAGTGTTAGTGGTGCCATGGAATCAGTTCATCAACTTCCCAGTAAAATGCTGCCTCAGAATATCCTCTTTTCCAGCAGTTATCCAGTCTTTCAAAATAAGAGCATATGGTTCAACACCATTTTCCAGTGCTTGGTATTTTTTTATTTAGTCTTTTTATTACTGCATGCTATAGGCGTTTCACACCAATGACACTCCGTGTCCTTGCGATTTTGTGTTATAGCTCATCACAGCTGACCTACATATCTTAAGTTAAGACATCTAATTTACTACTAGCATTATGCTGTTTCAAGCTGATATACAGCTGTCAGACAATCTGTCAAATATTTATCTTTGAGCTAATGCAGCATCAGCTTAATCAAATGAGTTCTTCACAGTGGAATTTGCTGTCAACACTCACAAGCCAGTAATTGAGCCTTGAACAATGAGCAAGAGTTGTTATTCATGTCAGTTTTTCTGATATTTTATGAAACAAACCATCAATAGACCCAGAAAATAATAAACAGATGAATCAGTTATGCAAATAATGGTTAGTTGCAGCCCAAATCCCTTTACCTTCCCTTACTGACCTGACATTTTAATCACACCGTGGCTGCGCTTATGTCTTGTCCTGCAGAGGCTTTGAAGACGGTAGTTGGGGCAGCTATGGCTGGAGTCTCCGTGCTCAGCCTGTGTGAAAAGGGAGACTCCTTCATCATGGCAGAAACTGGGAAAATCTTCAAGAAGGAAAAGGACATGAAGAAAGGTAAGTCTTCTGTTGTATTTGCATCTTTCACCATTAATGATCTGACTCCGCACATCCCTCATGCACTCTTTCTCTCGCAGGTATTGCTTTTCCTACTTGTGTGTCAGTTAACAACTGTGTATGCCATTACTCCCCGCTGAAGAGTGACCCTGATGTCATACTGAAGGATGGGGACATTGTCAAAATGTAAGCTGCCGAATTTATACCTGTGCGTCCTGTGTACTAGATAAGTTTTTAATGAGTCAGCAGTTCATACTTTCTTTACCTCATGTTTCCCTATTCGGTTTGTCCACAGTGACCTGGGTGTGCATGTTGATGGCTTCATCTCAAATGTGGCTCACAGCTTCATTGTTGGAGTGACCAAGGTATGTCATGACTATCAGAATCAATTATAGTTGCACGGTAGCACATAATGTAAGTTAATTGTTGACTGGTAGTCGCACCCTTAACAGCTCATGATACTTTGCTATTTCATGTCTTGTAACTCTTAAAACGTTCTCCCTGTGTCAATTCAGGACAACCCGGTGACAGGACGGAAGGCTGATGTTATCAAAGCAGCTCACCTCTGTGCTGAGGCCGCCCTGCGCCTTGTTAAGCCAGGAAATCAGGTAAAGCTCTCCCACCGTCACCGCTGATTTGACCAACGGGCTACACTGCTCACACCACATCTAATAAACATCGTTACGTCTCTTCCGTCAGAACACACAGGTCACAGAAGCCTGGAACAAGATTGCAAAGTCATTCAAGTGCTCCCTTATTGAGGGTGAGTGTTTGTGAACGTTTGGCACCTTCCACCTCTGTGATTCCAATGGTATACATTTACTGAATGCAGTGTGACATGCTTGACTCAGCTTATTCCATCAATGTGTACAGGCATGCTGTCCCACCAGCTCAAACAACATGTGATTGATGGTGAGAAAACTATCATCCAGAACCCAACGGACCAGCAAAAGTGAGTTCACTCAGAGTGCTTCTTGTCACTGACCTGATGAGTGTTTAACCAGTGGCTGATCTTGTCTCTTTGTTTTTTTTTTTTTTTTTAGAAAGGACCATGAGAAAGCGGAGTTTGAGGTGCACGAGGTATATGCAGTGGATGTGCTTATCAGCACTGGAGAAGGAAAGGTGAGAGGAGATTTGGTATAAATTAGATTTTTTCTGCTTAATTTTTAAATCTCATCAAGTCAAGGAATTTAAAATACATGTTTCGGTTTGCAATTCAGGCAAAGGATGGAGGTCAGAGGACCACCGTTTACAAACGAGACCCCAACAAGGTGTACGGCCTGAAGATGAAGACATCTCGGACATTCTTCAGTGAGATGGAGAGACGCTTTGATACAATGCCTTTCACTCTGAGGTAGCATCTTTTAACTGTTTTTCTATTTTATCATACATTATATAAAAGCACCTCCCAGGCCCCCCCCCCCTTATTTTCTTTTCTTCTTTGCTTTTCTCCTCAGAGCGTTTGAGGATGAAGGCAAGGCCAGGTTGGGTGTGGTGGAGTGTGCCAAACATGAGCTGCTGCAGCCATTTAATGTGCTGCATGAGAAAGAAGGTGAGTGGAACAAAGAGGGATGAAGTTACGGGCTTTTATCCAGTGAATGGCATTTTGTCATTTACTAATCACATAGCCAAGACAGTTTTCTTTCCTGTTCCATGCAATATAATGTAATCGATTGTAGGGATTTCCTCAAAGATTTTGTGTCAAAACCTGCAGCCTCCAATAAAAATGAACTGCAGCAGTTCATTTTTAATTTAAGTTAAACCATGCTGTCCAGGACCACGCTTGGCCAGTCAAATACGTCCAAATACGCAGAACCTGATGATTAACTTAATAAAGTGAAATGCATAAAATGATTGTTGCTGGGGAAAAAAACTTTACAAAGTTGTAAAGTATTATAAATTGTGGTGCAGTGTTGATTTGCATGAAAGCTCACCTATGAATTGTAGTGCTATTTTCAGTCTGAGCACTTTAACTAATCAGATAATATATCTGAAAAAATCTGGCAAGTTTCTCCAGCATTATTATCTTTCTGTATAAAAAAAACAATGCAGTCATGCAGATGGGTCTTTTTAAATGAGAATTTTAAAGAGAGAAGCATATTTTTCACATCCTGATGCAATTTTCAACCCCATATTTGTCCAGGTGAATTTGTTGCCCAGTTCAAGTTCACCGTGCTGCTCATGGCCAATGGACCACTGCGAATCACAAACAGCCTCTTTGAGCCAGAACTCTACAAGTCCGAGCATGAAGTGGAGGACCCGGAGCTGAAGGTAAAATGTGTTTTGATGGATGGGATATTGCGTTGTCTTCCAGAGAAGATTAGATTAGATTAACTATTATAGCATGGTGTTAGCTAAAGTAGCATTTTCAAAACCATCACATATTGATGTATACTGTGTGCTAGACCTCATGAGGTTATGAAAGTAATTGATGTGTCCTCCTCCCCCACCCCCACCCACCCCATATAAAGGCTTTGCTTCAAAGCTCAGCCAGCCGTAAGACTCAGAAGAAGAAGAAAAAGAAGGTGAGCAGTATGTTTTATGGAGAAAAAACAATATTGCAGGTTGCAAATGTTTCCTCTTATTTCAATCTTTTCTTTTTTAAAGGCGTCAAAGACTGTTGAAAACGCAACAGGACAGGCAATGGAGACCGAAGCTGCAGAATAAATTTTTCTCTGCAAGAAATTCTGACAGACATCTGACGACCCAAAGAACAGACGTCATGAATCCTTCTGTCCCAGCTGTCTGAGGCACTTGCGGGCATAGCCGCTGTGAATACCTCTTCTGAATCTAACTGATGTCAGTCTGGGATGATGCTGCTCCTAAATTCTGTCAATCCACCTAAAACACACACATACGTCCCTAATAAATCTCACTGTCCTTGAGACAGCCTTCTGTGTGGACAGTCCTGCTTCAAAAGAGGGTATTTTGTTCAAGGGCATAAACTCACTGGAACATTTAACCAATCGAATGACCGTGAGCCTTCGCCCCTTTATCCACAATAACTAGTGAAAGATATGGAAAATAAAATGAGTTTGACAGAGCGGCCAAGGATGATGAATGCACAGTACTGTCACTGTAGTTGTGTGGCATAAAGATAACTTCCTTGAGGTCATAAACCTGAAGCCATGCCTTTTGAAATGAATGAATAACTTATCGTGGGCAGAAATGTGTAACACTTGTCTTGAACCCTGATGTCGTATGACATTCGCACACGTAAGCATGAAATCATTAGTTACCATTCCCGTTTATTTCAGCATAATTACTGCATTTATACAGCTCTTGCTTAGGTCCATCTGTTAGTACATTGTGTATACTTCTAGGCTTCTACTGTAGGTTAATCAGCTAACAATTTCTAAAACTGACATTGTAAGATTTAAAGGTTAAGTAATTTAACTAGTAAAAAATGAAATTATTTTTCTCGGTTGTGGATGGTCTAACTCCTGCCAAGGGTTCAGCATTCAGTCTTCTGGTACCGCTACCGAGTCTGACAGTCTGTGTTTACATAAGAAGTCCATACCTGTTAAGATACATGGATGCTTTTGTAAAACAAGTCCCAGTTTCAGAGACTATTTTTGGAAACATTAAAAAGCCACCTGACATCATTTGTGTGGTTGTGTTTTTGGACTGTGTGAACTCAACAGATTGTCTTGAGATGAGTGAAAGTGTGTTTTTCACGGGTATGAATGTTAATGAATCCACCCTCAAGTCATTTTACTGTCATTGCATCACATTTATCAAAAACCAAATTAAACAGTTTTTAACAAGTATAATAGCTTGGTACAGACAGGACTGTAGATTTTAGAAAGACTGACATCATGGCCCCCAGTCACCAATAGAAACTAAAGTCATTCAGTTAAGTGCTTTCATATGTATGTATTAATAATTTATTTAGTCAGATAACTGTACATTTACTTTCTGTACATTTTACCTTCCAACATGAACCGCAGTTTCAAAGCTTTCACCACTGCCAGGAATATACACTGGGGAGAACTGTATTTGATTTATTATTGGCCTAAGTCTGAGTCTAAAAATACTGGACCTCTGAGGACATGACTCCAATGCTCTTAAGGGGAGCTGGGGCCCTGATCACAGATAACAATATATCAATCCATACAGTATCACCAATGACCTGTATACAATATATATGGTACAATTCTCTTCTTGAATATGATCAGTTTATTAGAGGACCCGCGAGATCTGATGCATATGTGCAAAGTACAAAGTGCTATACAACTTACTGGAACAATGAATCGTAAAAACTCACAAAAAAGTTGCAGCAATGGTTCGGTGCGTTCTCTGTAAACGCTTTCACCTTCTAGAAAACTACATTTCCCATGTTTATGGCGGCCCAATCAAAGTGACGTATTCAACCCATATAAATTCGACGTCGCCAGATTATGACGTTCTTCATAGAGACGATTCCTTAGCGGTCGGTACGTAGCTAGCTGTTGGTATCACAATCCAAGTCAATCATCGCATTTTTAAATCAATCGAACTAATCCGTCACAATTTCTCTTCTGTTTTCAGCCTTCCCGTGTCGACATGAGGGCTAAGGTTTGTACTTTCTGTCTTTATGATCCAATAATCGTAGTTTCCCGTGGTGCTAAGAATAGGTAGCTGGATAGCAAGCTTGTGCAGGTCGACAGCACAGCACGCTTGTTAGCATTCTGTAAAACGCGTGCGTTGTCATGGTGTATGTATAACGTTATTTCAGTTTAGTATATTTTTGTCTTCAGAAATGCAACTATCAATTTTAAAGTAATTTTAACGTTGTCTTTATCTTACGCAGTGGCGAAAGAAGCGCATGCGCAGGTAAGAATACAACGTTGAATGTGTTTTACAGTCGTACAGTGAAGTTGTTCAAGGATTTTCGGCTGATTGGCTCTTGTAATTATCACTTTATAGGCTGAAGCGCAAAAGGAGAAAGATGAGGCAGAGGTCCAAGTAAACTGTCCTCCCCGCCATGGCTGTTGCAGCACATGTTGTCAGCACCCAAACCGGTGAGCTCAGCTGGAGACCCAAGACCCCCTCCCATCTGAAGTCCGAGGCCCGCGGCGGCAGATTGATGCTGGAGAGCGGGTTTCAAGACCTGCTGGATGACAGGCTTTCCCTCTGGGACATTCTGGACTCTTTGTTAACTCCTCAACTTTTGTCATTTGTTTTTGTTTATACTCTGATTAAAGGTTTTGGTTTAAAAAAAAAAAATGCAGCTCTTGTGGGGTTTTTTTTTTTTTTTTACTAGCTGTTTACAGTCATTGCTGTACTATTTTTATTTTATAGTATGGTTGTATAATGAGAAACTTGTAGTTGTATTTGTGCTCACAAAAAGCAAATGTTATATACAGAAATCAAACTATTTAACACTGTTCAGTGCTGAGCAATTTAGGAGTAGATCCCTATGTCTTGCCAGATGGCAGCAGGCTGGAGTAGGTATCCTTTGGGCCCTGTACAGGCACCTTACCTCACACATCGCTCATGCTCGGCTGTATATCAACAGTACCAATGACCTAAGTGGGTTTTAATCACTCACTGCAGAGCCCTCCTGTCCAGGTAGGTTGTCCCCAGAAAATATGCCTTCTAATGTAAAATGACCCATTCTGAGCATTTCAGTGTTGTAGATCAAAGTGACTCTAACTTGAATTACTAGTTAATTGACAACAGTGCATCATTTTATTTGATCATGTGGGGTGAACAGTAAGTTTCCAATGACTAACAATAGTGGAGTAGAAGTATGAGATTCAGGTTTAATTACTGAAAGTTTGGAACATTTTGAACCTGAATGGCTTGACACATCTGTAATGGGATGTTCTGGGCAAACTTCAAAAAAACAAACATTTTGGATTAAGTCCACATCCCATGACTTCGGTGGGGGGTGTGAGTGATGTAACCTCTACACAGAGCTCACTTTAGACAAACAACTCACTAATATATCTTGTTTTTACCCTTTAAAGCACTCTAATAATTCATCCTGTCCTTAGCAAAGGTGATTATGATTAATAGTGTGTTCCAGGAAGATTGCTGTAGAGGAGTGTCCCCTATTCTCTTTCACAACATTCTCTCATGCATTTGTGGTTACAACCCAACCTTAATCTGTAAGGAAATTTCTGGCAGTATCACTCTATATTTAATACATTCCACCTTATTGAACCACAAGAAATACTATTCTTTTTCCTATTCAAGACAGAAGTAGCAGTTATGGCACAATAAAAACATAGTGTAAACTACTTCACAATATATTGTTTGAACAGGGGACAAAAATCACTTCTAAAACTGAGTTCTAATGGGAGGACCAGCTTTCAATAAAACTGATCTGTCATAGCAAAGTCCTGTCATGTATCACTGACCTTAACTAACTGGAGGATTTGGGCTAGGTCAACTAGCTGGTGTAAATTAAAGGCACCAGAAAAACATGCTCACTCTGTCCTGATCAGTGACAGGAGGATGTAGTTTTAAAAAGGTTGGAGAACATTTTATTAGTGTAGATCCGGCAGGGTGGAGAGGTTGGTGACTCGTGTAGACTCGGTGTAACTGACTACAACCCCAAGTCTTAGGCTTTTCAACGCCCAACATTCTTGCACTTGCACCTCAATGGTAACTGAGAAAAATCATAATAAACTCAGTTCAAATAGCCTCTACTGAGTTGCTAAAATGTCCAACAGATGGCGTAGTGTGCGCTCTTCAAAATACAGAAACTGGTGTTACAGTAAGATACACACATTTCCCTCACTAAACAGCCTGTCATGAACAATTCACAAGTCCCACTTACTTGACTCAATATATTGAGCAAACATCGAATGTTTAGACCATAGTAATTAGGAAAGTGAATATTTAAACATAATACATAGACATTTATAGATCATTCAGTTAACAACTTTTTGTGTCAGGGTTCAAGTGTCAGTTTGATCTTAGACCTGTTTAATATTACTTGGGCGGCATCATTTCAACATCACAAGACTCATCATCCTGTGACTGCTACTTCTGCTTCTTAGCACTGGAGAACCAAACAGCTTATTTCATTAGTCACTTTCCATCACTGAGATGCAATGATATGGTTGTTCATTGAAATATGTGTGTTCTTTATTGTTGACAACCTTGCTAAACATGTAAACAAGAGTGGGTTACAGTTGCATCATGCAGACCAGCATCAGAGCATATTATCAAACAAATGTCATAGTTTGCTGACAGTAAACTGGTCTGTGAGTTGATTGATTACTTTTAAATTGACAGACAGCACATGAAAAAATTCCATCTCACTTGCAAAAAATACTGCTACTCATTTTCTTTCTTGCAAGGAAATATCCATATTTTGTGGACACAGTCAGTTGTAAGTCAGAGAAACAACAGATTGTAATACCAGTTTAGAATCTAAGTAGGCCTATATATCAATAAAACGTGTGACAAGCCACTTTATATACTAGCACATAACTGTTGTGACTTAGGTTATTTAGTGCAAGTGCAATTTTGGTATCAGGTCATAGGATGTTCCAACATTCAATAGCTGTACAACACCTGCTAAATCTTTATTTGTAAATGAGCGCATTATTCCTATAATTAAGTAAACCAAAAGAAACACTGAAATTAGAATCTTGAGATTCAGGATAACTTGTTCCTGACAACAAAATTAAGAGATATATAATGCCAAGTAATTCCAAGATATACAAAAACCATATAGAAAATACCAGCCTATACATGTAAAAAAAATATAAAAGTGCCAAATGTACAATGACACTTTTAACAAGAAAGACAGCTACTTAGTAGAAAGAAGGGAATGTCATTGGTGTAAAAAGGTCTACATGTCCAAATGTAGGCTATGGTAGGTTCTGCATTGAGTTGTGAGAGAATGGTTCCAGTATGGTAGGCTATAATATGTCTCAAATAATAAAAAATAAGAATATAGTGGTGCTTTAGGCCGTTTCCTGTAACCTGGTTATTGTTGCTTGACTGACTTCAGTAGGCCTATTCGTTTATATAGCGGTTCATCAAGCTGTTCAGCCTCTCAGCAAATACAGCTAACTCCCTGTTCCCAAGCAACCAGGAGGGCGTTTAAAGCCTGTTATTGTTGCCAAGCATGAAGCTAATGAGAAACATGTTATAAACCCACAGGACAGAACGCGCCAGAATGAGGCCGAGCTCAGTCTAAAGTGCTCAGTTTACCTGCATTTTGCTGGTGCGTATACACTGCGTTAGCCTGTGACATTTGGTGCATCCTGCTGGTGTCACGATCCTGCATATTCTATAGCATATTCTCTGTCGTAGAAAGTGAACACCACGGCAGCTGATAAATACAACTTGATAAAGCTGCAGTCAACACACACCTTTTTGTCAATTAACCTATTTGTGCTGCCATGCTCAGTTTTACGAGCTACTGCAGTGGAGATGCGCGCTTGCGCATGCAGCAGGATTTAATCCGGTTATGAAAAAAAAGATAACGGGTTGAGCAGCCTGTGCACTGTGACAGTATTTTCTAGTTTCCACGGTGATGATAATATTATTCTGAATAAAAAGTGTCCTTGTGTCTTTGGGTAAAATGAACATTCGGTCACTGTGCATAGGTCGCAATAGCCTACGCTCCGCCCGCCAGTGTGACGCTTCAAGTTAATTCCAGGGTTTACGTTTCTACTGGATTTCATGTGAAGGAGGGCTTGAAGCAGAGCCCGCCCTGGTCTCTGCTTGCCCTGCTCTGTGAGAGAAGCTTCACACGTAAATGAAACACGGAATAACCCATTCTAGTGCCCTGCGGAACTGAGGGGGTACCATGATCTAACCGACAGAAGCCCGCAGTTTATCGGTGCGTTCTCGATGGTTTCTGTAATAAAACGGTGGTAAGTCTTCACTGGCGCTTGCCACTCAGTCGTAGAAGCAGAGAAGCTGAAAGCCAGATAGAGCCAGTGAAGTCAAACGGATCTTGCGATGCCAACCACGGATGCAGAGCCAGGCATGAGCAGAGGCACGGCTGCTGAAGCCCCGGCCTTACAGAGCCAGCCCCCCGGTGAACGCGCAGTGAGTGTGCTGTGGTCATTCGGAAAGTGCCTGGGCGCTCTTCTACCCGTGTACTTGGCCGGATATTATGGCTTCAGCATCAGCGTAGTCCTCTTCGGTCTGATGATCTACATGGGCTGGAAACACAGTCGACTGGAGAAAATGATGAGGCTCAAATCTGCAATGTACCTCCTGGAGAACGAGAGGGAATTCACCACTGAAAAGGTTTTCAGGACCAAAAGGGATTTGCCTCCCTGGGTAAGGACTGGCTCACCACCTGCCACGGCCATTATCTGCAGTTTGTATCACCTGTCACATCTGCAACATCTGTCAGGCTGAACTTGTGCTGCATCTCAGCTACTTTGCATCACCATGATACTTAGCCTACATGCATATTACTCATGTCGCTTGTCATTTCTTTAGAAGCTCTAGACTTCTTAAAGTGAACACATTTGCGCATGAAAGATGGGGAAGCTATTGCTTCCTGGCAACCCTCAGACAAATATGAGTGCATGCATGTTGTTTTTCACAGTATTTTCCTCTGGTCCCTGGCCAGCCCATGTTCAGACATGCAGTGCCTGGGGTTTATGTATGAACTGCTGCCCCACTGAGGAGTGTGATTTAACACATCGTATGAGGTCTTTTTAGCGGAAAGGTGGAAAGAACGACACTGATATTGAAGAGGTGATGCTGACAAAAATAATTTATCTAGCATTAGGAGAGATTCTGTGTGTGTGTTTCCTCTTCCC
The DNA here is from genome assembly GCF_014851395.1 of Micropterus salmoides. Classification (NCBI taxonomy): domain Eukaryota; kingdom Metazoa; phylum Chordata; class Actinopteri; order Centrarchiformes; family Centrarchidae; genus Micropterus; species Micropterus salmoides. Next base: position 18,327,081 of record NW_024040707.1, on the reverse strand, counting down.
TTTCTGCCACAGTAGAGCTGCCGTTGACCTTATCTGGCTCCGTAAACTCTGATGACTCATAAACATTCTTCAGAGCAGAGAAAAGGCAGTGACCAGGACCACCATATCTGGATAGAGCCCGCAAGAGATTAAACTGTGTGTGTGTGTGTGTGTGTGTGTGTGTGTGTGTGTGTGTGTGTGTGTGTGTGTGTTTAGGGCAGATAGGCCTGATCTTAGGTTCTCGAGTCTTTGTGGTTAGGAAGAAAGGCTGATGTGCATGTGGTTAATGATTTCCTGAATATGTAGAAATTATCAAACTAGTCTCAGTTGTTAGGCTTGTGCTCCTTGCTCTCTAACGTAAACTAGAATATGATACAATATATATCATAAAGGTGGAAAGGTGGGGAAATTGTTTAATCAAGTTGAAATATTACCTTGTAATTAAACTCAGAATTTCTGAAAATGTCTTGTTTGAAATAAAAGGACCCTGTTAGAACTTTACTTTTAAGTATCCACTAGTAAAATATTACTAAAAGATTTATCTTAAATATTTAACTTTTCTGCTCAGAGCTGCAGGTCATTTTACACTAACGTGTAATATTTTAGCTCATGCCTGACCAGTGTTACTTTTCCACAGGTCAACTTTCCAGATGTGGAAAAAGTGGAGTGGCTGAACAAGGTATGTTGCTTTCCTATCAGACTTTGCACATGTGCAGCTGTGTATTTCTGCATCAGGAGCTCAAACATTTTTGAGAATCATCTCACAATGCAGCACCTTGTATGATGTTGGACAGCTCCGCTTCATTTGTCTAAACTCTTAGCAAAGCAAAGGAAACAACAACGATTTCAAGTTAAGGTGTTCATGTTTCACTTGAGCAACTCCAACATCAGCCCCAGTGCCTCGCCTTTAACATGAAGATATAGAACACTTGTGTGGACTTTAAGTGACCTGGCTCCCCGATGCAGCCTCTCCATCAGAGCAGATTATCTACTGGTGTAATTAAGAGGCAGGGAGAGTGGCCCAGATCATATCGCAGGAACTCTTTGTCTCTGTCAGTACAGTAACCTTGCATCAGCATAGGGCAAGTGTGGATATGAATACTAATAATGCAAAACTCCCTTCTGGAGCGAAAAATGTAATGAACTCAGTGACAGAAACCCAGACTGTAGGTTGGCAATTTGCTGACCTCATCTTTCACCAGCCCACGTCTCTCCTTCAGACTTCTTGACATGTGATCCTGCTGCTCGCACTCAACTAAACAAACATCCATCAGCCCTGAAATGTTCTCACCTTTCACTATGTCTGACAACTTGTCTAACTGCAAAGACAAGGAGCTGGTAATGTCTGTGAGTAACGCATATGAAAAAGCCTGTGAGGAGTTGTAGAATGCATCATTCCTAATTAAATGTCTACATAATTCTATCATAAATAACGTGTAGGATACTCTCCTGTAGCAGTAGCCTGTTAGCATCAGTCTCATGAAGAGTTTGGAGGTCAGAAGATCAGTGGACTTGGCGCCTCACTCTCACACCTCACGCTGAAATGCTGAAAGTAACACCAGTGTTGAGGGTGTGTGGTGTGATAACACTGTTACACTGATTCAATCATCACATAGAATCAATGCAAATTAATATATCAAATTAAAGCTGCAAGCAGCGTTGAGCGGGCCCTCAAACTTGCGTCCGGGTGTGAGCCGGCCGCGTTGCATATTCTGGAGCTCTGCCGGTGCGGCTGTGAATTTGCTACGCGGTTCCGACGCTGCACGAAGGTGTTATATGTCACTTCCTGTGTCCCCTATGTGGCGCTACATAGCACTTGGCGCTATGAATATAAATCGGTATTGGCATGTAGATGTGTTCGGGGCGGGAGACTTATCAAGCACGTAAATATTTGTGCAGATGTGCGGCGGGGGCTGCTGTTGCCAGCAGGTGGCGCTATGACTGTGGGTGAATGTCGGCATGTACATGTGTTCAGGGCGGGACTCTCATCCTACATGTACAGTTTGGTGCAGATGTGAGCATGTACACTGAAGTTATAATAACTTCCTGTTTCATGGCGAATCATCGACGCCACGGACACGCCCATTGACGAAAACTCACAGATAGCACAACTGTTCATCATCAATGCCTTTAGAAGGCACAGCAGAAATTTGAAGTCGATCGGACTAAACACCTAGGAGGAGTTTGTTAAAGTACGGAGTGTGTAAATCATCCAAAAATAAAATAAAAAAAATAAAACGTAAAATTCAAAATGGCCGACTTCCTGTTGAGTTTAGGATATGGGTTCTTGAGGCTTTTTTGTGCGTCTGGACATGATACATGTCCCCAGAATTTCGTGCATGTAGGTTGAACGTGGACGAGGGGCTAATTTTCTCCAATTCTCTAGGTGGCGCTAGCGAGTCATTTTGCCATGCCCATGCGCGAAACCCATAAAAAAAAAAAAGTTTTTCACCACTTCTGACATGTGTGCAAAGTTTGGTGAGTTTTCGAGTATGTTTAGGCCCCCAAAATTGAGCTTACTTTGCAGAAAAAAGAAAAAAAAAAATTTTTTTCACGGTCGTGCTCGGGCCCTAATAATAATCTTTACAATTTCAATAGGGACCTCGCACGGTTCGTGCTCGGGCCCTAATAATAATCTTTACAATTTCAATAGGGACCTCGCACGGTTCGTGCTCAGGCCCTAATAAAATGCGTTGCTTTAGTGGTTTGGATTTCAGGGTAACACTTTATTTTATGGAGCCACAATTTCTGAAAATTGCCTTTACAATTTCATAGGAAGTTTCCTGGAAAGAGTTACCTTTCCAGCCCCCGCCGCACGTTTTACCTACATGTATGAAATTTCTGTGGGCACATGTATCATGTCCAGACGCACCAAAAAGCCTCTTGGAGCGATGCCCTAAACCCAACAGGAGCCAGCCATTTTGGATTTAATGCTAATTTTTGGCGATTTACACACTCCTCCTAGGGATTTAGTCCAATCAACTTCAAATTTCTGCTGTGCCTTCTAAAGGCATTGACGATGAAAAGTTGTGCTATCTGTGAGTTTTCGTCGATGGGCGTGTCCGTGGCGTGGCGTCAAAGATCAACTCAGGACACAGGAAGTTGTTGTAACTTCAATGTACATGCTCACATCTGCACATACATTGCTTGATAACTGTCTTGCCCCGAACACATCTACACGCCAATATTAATTTATATTCATAGTGCCAAGTGCTATGTAGCGCCACAAAGGGGACACAGGAAGTGACGTATAACACCTTCATGCAGCGTCTGAAGCGCGTAGCAAATTCACAGCCGCACTGGCAGAGCTCCAGAATATGCAACGTGGCCACCTCACACACCGACGTGCTACACGTGCGAGGGCCCGCCCAACGCTGCTTGCAGCTTTAATGTTGAATTATGCTTGTAGACACATTTTACATTATTCACTGTGCACTGACTACAATACTCTCTAGGTTACACTAACAGTTATTATGAATTAATATTTAAGTGGATGTGTATCAATTGTACACAGTCCCTATAATATGGAGTGGCAGGGTCGCCGGTTCGAGTCTAGCTTGGACCAGAGGTGTGTGGACTGGTAGCTGGAGAGGTGCCACTTCACTGAAGGTGGCCTTGAGCAAGCCCCTGAACCCTTAACTGCTCAGAGTGCTGCACTGAGTGGCAGCCCCCTCGCTCTGATCCATGTGTCTGTGCATGTGTGTGGATGTGTGGACATTGGATGTGTAACAATTGTACACAGTCCCTATAATTTGGGATGGCAGTAGCTCAGTCCATAAGGATTAGCTGGTAGTTGGAGAGGTGCCAGTTCACCTCCTTGAGCAAACCCCTGAATGTGTATAATATACTGACATTAACAACAGAGTGAAAAAACATTGAATTTCCCCTTGTCTAAGTCTGTTGTCTTCTTCTATGTCTTCTTCTTCTTCTATAATCAGCGCCAAATAAAGGGCTTGCAATTATTTTTTCTTTTAAAATTTAAATTCAGTTGCAAGATGTTCATTTTGCAACTGGATGGCAATTGATTATTTATTTCATAACCACTCTGCTGAATTATTATTTAGATTTCTGCCTCTATCAGGTGTGTTTTTTTATTGCTAAACAGTCTCTGAAAAGCCTTTTAACTACAAGGCAAACAGTCTGTGGTCATGGCAATGTGTGTACCTGTGTTGATGGTTCTTTCTTATTTGCTGTAATGTTCTGGTAAATACGTTCACAAGAAGTGCTTCGCTATGACTAAGCATCTACACAAATGCTAATTCATTGTTACTCACAGAATTATACTACCATGGATGTAAACATGAACCACATTTGATGACTTGTATTTATTCAACACTTTACACAATTGTGTCATTGCCACGTTCAAATCTGCCTAGAAAAATAATTAATGACCATATGTTCTGTCATGTAGATCTTGCAGCAGGCTTGGCCCTTTATAGGCCAGTATCTGGAGAAGCTGCTGGTGGAAACCATTGCTCCTGCCATCCGTACCGCCAACATTCATCTGCAGACTCTCAGCTTCACCAAGGTCAACATAGGAGACAAGGTATCTTAATGGCCTGTCGTAAAAAGGAGCAATTTATTCTGTAAATGTTCCACGACCGAGAAAATACAGTGGGACCCGGAGTATTAATGTGGGTAATATGTATGTGGTAATGCAGGGCTGGTATTACAAGCATAAAGATGGATGATTTCATCACAGCGAATGATAATCTTCATGTGTGTCTTTGCTAATGTGGTTAGCCTTATTTGCTTTGTGTAACAGCTGCTGTTGTGTTCACAGGCTGTGAAGGTAGTTGGTGTAAAGGCTCACACAGAACACGATAAAAAACAAGTTATGTTGGATTTGTACCTGAGGTAATGCATCACAACTTATTTTGTTTCATTATTTCATACTGTTACTAGTATGAAGTGCGGTACTAGTACTACTGAAATATTCCTGTGTTACTATAAAGTGTCTTGCACTAGAGCATGGTTTGTTCTTATCTCAGAGAAGATCATTGTTTACTTTACACAAAAAAGGGAAACGACTCTATCATAAGTCGTATCAGCTGATTCCCTTGGTTAAACATGCATCTCTAGACTTGTCACTGCTCTTCTACTTGCAGCTATGCCGGGGATGTCGAGATTAATGTGGAAATCAAAAAGTACTTTTGCAAAGCCGGAGTGAAAGGAGTACAGGTATAAGATGAAATATTAAGATATTCTTATATTAGTCATTGATAAGCGGCCTGAAAACATCCTTTCAATATTACATTTTATGTTTGTAGCTCCATGGGAAGCTGCGTGTGATCCTCGAGCCTCTGATCGGAGACATGCCACTGGTTGGAGCCATCACAATGTTCTTCATCCGCAGGCCTGTGAGTGTAGCGCCAGTGAAGCGCATCTGATTACTTTCTGGTTTTGCACTGCATCACTATCTGAGGTGTAAATGTATGTATTCATATGCATTTTATACTTGCATCTGTGTCATAGAAACTGGACATCAACTGGACTGGGCTGACCAACCTGTTAGACATCCCTGGGTTGAAGTAAGTCTATGTGGTAGAGCTCTGTGTAGATCTCTGTTAGGGTGTGGCCACATTGATCCGTCTGGTGTTTGTTTTTAGTTGTTTTTCAATGAGGAGTGCCTGTTTGTGGAGTAGGGCAGATGAAGTGTTGGCATGCAGAAACGTTTTGGGGGGCTGCACTTTTGGAATTGATGGATGCATTTAAGATAATTTATTATTTATTTAGCCACTAGGATCTTTTCTGTTCAGTGACGGATCTGTGTGCTCACATCCTTAACGGGTAGGTGTGGCAATATCCTATATTTTTGTTTGTTGTCCACAAATCCTTTTGCAAAGACTAAAACCAACAATGAACTGATCCTAATAACAAGTTGCCAAAGCCTGATATATCTTATTCCTATGTACCACAGAGCTCCATTGTTATCCAAAAACGATTGATAAAGTCACGCTGTTCCACTGGGTGACATGTTCCTTCATTACGATGAACATGGGCACTGTGGTTTATTTTGAGTCAATCCCCCTCCCACACACACACACACACACACACGCACACACACACACACACACACACACACACACACACACACACACACACACACACACACACACACAGTCCTGCTGCCTTAAATATTCAGTAAAGCACCAACTGTGTGTTAATCTGCATCCAAAAATAGTCTCCACTACTTACTCCTGTTTGAGTAACCTATATTAAAAACTGTTTTAGGAAATTAACTTTCCTTTTTTAATAATAAAAGTATAAACTTGTGATCCCTTTTATTAAAAATGTACGTCTGTAGTCGAACTAAATGGTGTTGGGGCTGAGAGTACCACAGAGAGGGGAGAGTACTGACAGACAGAAAAATAAATTGTTGGTTTTGTTCTTTTCACAGCGTTTGTTGATAATAAGAAAAATATTGAACAATGCCAGCCTTATCCTGTAACTTGTTAAACTCTATGCCATACTTGTGTGTTATTCAGTATGTACTGTATATTATGACATTGCATTTATATCAAGGTAGTTTTAGGGCCCATTGTCTAAGGTCAGACTGCAGACAATATAGAATCAACGATACAATTATAAATAGAACATGTATTCCGTGTAATGGTATTGTGGCTGATTCTACACTGTGTGTGTTATGGTCTTATTCAGTATACTTCTGTGCAAATACAATTAAAGCATTGTCAGAGGTGTAACGTTTGTTGCTGACACATGAGTTCTCCCTGGCAATACTTTCAATGACAGCTTGTCATTATTTTTTAATTGTATTCCTCTTTTAGATGACATTAGCCAACATGATTTCACAGAAAACCTGTCCTCATCTTTAGCCAATGGGTGCTTCCTGTTGGTTCTGCTGCTGAGAACCTGAATATCATGTTGTTTATGCATGTTCATATGACCAGCAGTAGTGTATAGCCTCTGTCTGTCTGTGAGTTCCTCCCATTGTGTGTCCCCAACATCATCCTGGCATTCATTTGCAGTGCCATGTCGGACACTATGATAATGGATGCAATAGCCTCCCACCTGGTGCTCCCCAACCGTCTCACTGTTCCCCTGGTGGCCGACCTGCACGTTGCTCAGCTCCGCTCCCCTCTCCCAAGGGTAACTGTCTCAATTATGAATGGCCTGGAGAAATATGAACCCACACAGACTGAAGCAGATCTGTCTCAGCATGTACATTCTAAACAAACACATAGCCTAAAAAGTCATATGGCAAATTCACATTCGAATCTAAACAATGGAACCATGTTTTGTAACAAAGCTTGTTGACAAACATTTTGCTTTTCTTTGTGTATGCATGTAATTTGCTGCATGTGTATGCACATGCTAGGGAGTTGTGCGTATCCACCTGCTGGAGGCTGAAGACCTGACTGCCAAGGATACAGTCATCAAAGGCTTAATCGATGGGAAGTCCGACCCGTATGCCGTTCTGCGTGTAGGAACCCAGATCTTCACCTCTCATCACGTGGACAGCAACCTGAACCCACAGTGGAGAGAGATGTATGAGGTGCGAGGGGCTGGGAGGGGAGAAAATATAGCAGTAACTGAGCTGTAAGAAGCACAAGATATACACTATGGTTTTGTCTTGATATTCAAATGCTGCTCTCCCCACCAGTTTGTGCACTAAAAGTTGTAGCTTGGTGTTGGTGTCCTGGCTTTATACGGAATGCATAGGGAAGTATTTGGTAGTAAATATGTCATTGGCTCAGAAATAAACAGTTTTGTGGAGATTTTATCTACTTATATGGTAGCAGGAAGCCCCTGTTTCTGAGATAAGCAGCACTTGCAAAATTTGCTTGCTTGCTTAATGGTTAATGAAATTTGAGCCAAACAGTGAATAGATATTAAATTATTTACTTAATTATCTACCAATAGTGAAATGTTCTTACCATTGTGATTCTGTTTGCATGTCCTTGTGTTATTGTGTCGTGGGTGCTTGTATCTTTATTTGTATATTTGTTGTGTGTATTGCGTATTGGTCCATTTATATGTGTGTGTGTGTGTGTGTGTGTCAGGTGATTGTCCATGAAGTACCTGGTCAGGAGTTGGAAGTGGAAGTGTTTGACAAAGACCCAGACCAGGATGACTTCCTGGGGAGGTAGCTTATACATTCTCATTCATTTACTCTGTCTCTACGTGCTTCTCATGTCATTTCCATCTCTGCCATTGCCATGTTGGGCCATGATTCTGTTGAAATTTGAACTCCTTAGTCTCTTTGATTCATGGCTTCATTGATTCCCTGTCTATCTCTCTGTATCTGTCTCTCTTTCAGGGTCAAAGTGGATCTTGATATTGTAAAGAAAGCAAGGATTGTGGATGATGTAAGTAGGAGTGTTTGTATTTTTTGGACAAGATTCAGTATTTTATATACTACATTTATACATTATTTCTCACTCAGATCATATAATAAACAGCGAGCACAAGAATGCAGTTGTTATTTTGCCTCACTCTGGAAAAGATCTGAGTAAGGTTGCAGCAATCCTGTAAGCATGTGACTTTGCCGACCCATGTGCCTCCTCGTGATCTGCTCTGATCTTTTTCTATCCTGCCATCAAGTCAAAGAAATCAGCCAGATGAAAAGAATGTCTGCTTTATGAGCCCTCTGCTTTTGTAAACAGTGGTTCAATTTGAAGGACGTCCCATCCGGCAGCGTTCACCTCCGGCTGGAGTGGCTCTCTCTGCTGTCCTCTGCTGACAGACTGAGTGAGGTGAGTCTAATGGTAATGTTTGCCCAGTCAGCAGCAGGGCTTTGGGTAGTGACGTGGACAGACATGGTACACTGTTAAGTATCATATAATTATTTTTATATTTTGTTATATATTTCTTTATTTATGGCATTTGACAGTTTGTAAATGACCAACTTTTACCCAAATTTACAAAAAGCTGTAATTTGACTTTAACTAGTTTATTTAACCAGAAAAGATTCAATATCTCTTTTTCATGAGTGTCTTTGACGGGATAGGCGGCAATAACGAGTAATGGAACATAAAACAGACACAAAACATAAAATATGTTGCAGGTCAGACATGTTATGTAAAATCATTAATAAAGAATAACATAAAAATTACGTTCTAGAAATAATCTATTGGGTTCAGTCTGCTTGGGTTGGGTTAAGATGGCTCGATGTACTCCAGGTTTTATGATGGTTGGTGTAGTTGGTTTTAGCAAGTGTTTTTACATATTTCTGTCATATGACTTATGGATTTTATCATGCTTTATTTATTTTATGCCTGGGTGTTGTCACCTGATTGCATGTTTTGTTTTTGTTGCTTTGAGAGGAATCTAAAAACATCAGTCAAAATAAATAAGACCAAAACTGTCAAACAGTGAATCAATAACACATTGATTATATAAACAGTATAATTGTTGGTGGCCACTGGTTGGGCTTTTACTGTACTTATATCATTGTGTTCGTTGTTCTTCTACCAGGTGATCCAAAACAACAAGAACTTGACCAGTAAGACAGCTGATCCCCCATCTTCCGCCATCCTAGCCATCTACCTTGATCAAGCTCACGAACTGCCTGTAAGATTATCATTATTTAAAGAACTCTATCATCAGGCATGTATTACATTTTCATCTGTTACCTACATCGATGGATTTCATATGTTGTAGATGAGAAAAGGCAATAAGGACCCCAGCCCAATGGCACAGATTTCCATTCAGGATACAACTAAAGAGAGCAAGGTAAGGATAAAACTTTGTCTTTGTACATTGAACCAGACTCTGAGCGTAGTTAACGTTTTCCCCTCTCTTCCGAAGACTTGCTATGGAACCAACAGCCCTGTGTGGGAGGATGCCTTTACCTTCTTTATTCAGGATCCCCGCAAACAAGACATCGACATTCAAGTAAGTTATTATCAGTAATGACTGAACACACCAAGTAAGATAGCTGCAAAGATTGTACATACTATTACACCCAAGGTGTCGAGATAATTTGTTAACTTAACACCTTCCTGATTTTCCTTCTGATTTTAATTGTTTCCTCTCATTCTGTAAAATGCACTCTCCTAATTTTAACCTGTTTATTTTCCCTTCATGATGTTTGCCTTTCCTGCTGCTTTTATCCTAACTCCACATCTTCTGTTCCTTTGTTTTTCAATCAGGTGAAAGATGATGACCGTGCTCTGACCCTGGGCAGCCTGACCATCCCTCTGAGCCGTCTTCTCGTGGCCCCTGAACTCACAATGGACCAGTGGTTCCACCTGGAGAATTCTGGTTCTGCCAGCCGCATCTTCGTCAAAATTGTGCTTAGGGTTGGTATTTCACACATATTGACATAGACAAAAGTGTCGGGTAGTGTAGTAAATATGTAAAATGTGGATTCAAGCCCTGGACAACAATCAACCCAGCTAAAAGTGTCTGTGTGAAAGACAGTGAAATCTGACCAGCTTCCATAGGACCGCTTTGGCCTCGAGAGGCTCTCATGAGGCACATGCATAGGTACCACACACACACACCCACCCACCTGGGACTGAAAATGAGGTGGAATATGACAACTGGAATGGTTCTGGTTAATGTTATGTATTTAATTAACCAAGAGAGAGCGCTTGCACAAGGAAATGCAACAGAAAAAGGGCTATACAGGTGCTGACAAACAACCATTTACAATCCATCTTCCAGTATCTTCAACCAAGTCCAGTTGCCCTTGACTTTAACCTTCGTTGGATAACTATAACCTGGATGACTGAGAATCATCATAGACAACCATTTACAAGTAAAACAAAAGGTGTTCTTATCCAAAGACTTTTAAGTTAGCTCTTGGCTCAAAATATACTAAGGAACAAAAAGAGGTCAGCACCCATAAGCTTCCAAAAGACAAATAAAGAAAACAAACCAACAGTTATTCTGCAAACTCAGAGATCTCAAATTAAGGAGTGTCCAACATTTGGCACACTACAACAAACAAGGTGAATTACAAAGGGCCAAAAGCACTGACTGAAGTCACTCTGACAGGCAACACTACAAAATACAAACTCTCTAAATACTCTCTACTAAACACAATGAAATGCAACCAACAGCAAGGCAAACTGATCACTGGTTCACAGCCGCCCTAAACTGCAGACACACAAACTATTTAAGGTGCAGCTGGGGTTGATTGGAGACTTCTGATTGACAGGTTCAGTCAGATCATAGCAACACCAATCACCGACCCCAGTGAGCAGCAACCAGGAAGTAGGCGGTCTCATCTCCAGAGGGACCAATCCTCGCCGATTCACGGATTCACACTGGATTAGCATAAACAGCTAATGGGAACAACAAAACTAATACACTCTAAAGGGCAGCCAGCGGTGGCCGTAACAGTCATAAAGTAGCATGTGCACCCACAAATTTGCAGCACTAGATTATGACCTTCACTACATGGATTCCAATTCCTTAACTCCTTAACGTTACGTGCCTGAAATTAACCCTAACCCAATAAATGAAACCTAAAGTACATCATCCACGTTTCTTCTCTCTGCCTCATCTTTCTGTCCTAGTGAGGACAAATACTCCTCATAAATTCTGAGACAGAAAAATAGGGACACAGAAACCTGCATTTTATCTGTCTGTTGGTAAGAAGCATGAACAAGTGTTCTTCTTCTGCTTGACAGTTGCTCACCGTTACTTGTTTTTTTTCCACCTAGGTTTTGTGGCTAAGCTATGATGCCACCCCTACAACTCCGTCTCCTCGGCCTTCAGACTCTGGGCCCGGGATGGGTCAGGGGGGAATCGCATCAGAGCTGAACCCTATGGGCCCCGGTGGATTAGGTAAACCTCAACCAACACGACCACAGCACACCACGCCCGACCCAGAGTTTGCAACAGAGGTAAAAACTATTACTTGGAGTCTAAAAGCAGCACCACACCATGCCTCTCACACATAAAAACTATATTAGCTTTCCTTGTCCTTTTTCTGCCCACAGGGAGTGCTGCGTATCCATCTAGTGGAGGCCCAAAACCTGATAGCGAAGGATAACTTCATGGGGGGCATGGTGAAGGGGAAGAGCGACCCCTACGTCAAGATCCGTGTTGCTGGTATCACTTACCGTAGCCACACCATTAAAGAGAACCTCAATCCCATCTGGAATGAACTCTACGAGGTATTACCTTTGTTTAATGCTCCCTCATCTGATGAAATTATTTGGTTTCAAACCATATTTTCCCCCCTCATGATTTAGGTGATTTTGACTGAGCTTCCAGGTCAGGAGATCCAGTTTGAGTTGTTCGACAAGGACCTCGATCAGGATGATTTCCTTGGAAGGTGCGCCCTGACAAATAACAAATACAAATAAAACTTTTGCTGTATATCTGGCTACATGGCTCTTAGAACTTAAGGAAAATTGTTACGTTTCTTAATTCACAACAACGTGCTGGCATAGTGAAGGCAGCATTGGCTGTGGCAAAAATATATAAATGAAAAGGGGGAGAAAGTATTGATTGAGTCCTGTTTTTGCAGGTTCAAGCTTAGCCTACGAGACATCATCAGCGCACAATTCATCGATACGGTGTGTGACACATAGTTGAAATAATTTGAACAGATAATTTAACAAACAATATTAACATTTATATTTAAATCATACACTCTTGGACTCTTGTTACAGTGGTACACTCTAAATGATGTGAAGTCAGGTCGAGTTCACCTGGTGCTGGAGTGGCTGCCCAGAGTCACTGACCTACCCAGACTGGAGCAGGTAAGATATTTACCTATTTATTTTTTAATCTCTTTTTATTTGGATATACCAAGCTGACATACAAATAATGTAGCAATTGTAACAATACTTCTTGCCTGTCCATGCCTTTTATAAACATTTGCAAAAAAATAATAAAAAATTAAGTAATAATAAATAACACAAAAGTAAATAAGTACAAAAAAATTAATGACTTATAATAAAGACGCAGGTATTAAATTTAAAGTGCATAATAAAAGAGCAAAGCTAGGTAGAACCACAACCTTGGATGTGTAACTTACCTTTATGATACTAAATTCTCTTTTTTTTAAATGAAGTTACTCACATTAGAAAGTTACTCACATTACAAATATAGACTTGCAGGATTTATATACAAGAACCAACTCCCCCATAGTTTTACAAACCTAACTTAAACCTGCAGTCGTAAGGAGAAAGTTGTTCTTTCGTAATAAAAATATCATAAATTATATCAATCCAATCATCAGTGGAAGGTATTTCTTTCTAATAATGCAGTTTCTGCATACAGCACTTAACAATCAAATCTTAACAAGTGCAACTGCAAAGCAAAAAAAATCCACAGCAACGGTTCAGTGCAATTTGTATTATATGATATTTGAATTTGTACCAAATCAAGTATAGTGTTTAATTTTTTTAGTATGAAATTCTGTGTTTCCTTGATGAGCCTCATCTGATTGACACTTTACTTGTAGATTTGTTTCTGGCTGTGACACAATAAGATACACATTTGATTTGTCTAACGCAGTCTGCTGAAGCCTAACTTCAGCTGAACTTTAGAAAGCATTCTTTGCACAGAATGGATACTGGGGATTTTGTCCCCCATCATTTACAGTGGAGTTGTGCTAGGAAGGCACTGCTTCACAGCCAGTATGTACAGGAGGAATGAAACAGCAACATGAAAAACTTGTACTGTTTTGTAATCTTGCACTGTGAGAGCCTGGTACCTTATTTTCTAGCATTGTTGTTTGGTTGCTGTGGCAGATACAAACAGTTTTTAATAAGCACGAAAGTGAAATTATCTTTGCAGATGCTTTGTGTAGATTAATTTTTTTGTGTTTATATCTTCATTGATAGTGTTGCGAAGGAAATTTCAACCACAACTTTCTTTTTGCACACTAAGCCTTAATAAAACTCTCACTCTCTACCTCTTATTATAAATATACATAAACAATATCTTCCCAATTCCCACAGATCCTGCAGTACCAATCCCAGCAGTCGTACCAGAACAAGGTTGTGCCATCAGCGGCTGCACTATTTGTGTATGTCGAGCGTGCCCATGGACTGTCGGTGAGATGAAACCTATGAGTCCTTGCGGTTCTATGAGTTGTTAATTGTGATGTGTTTTTCCTCACAGTACAATAGTTGCTTTTTACTCGTAGTGTATTGCATTAAACACTGTAGTGTCCCAAATAGCTTCATGTTCATTTATACATTAAGTCAGGGGTGGTGTGTTGTGTGTTTTAAATTTAGTAGATGCTGTTGACAAAATTTTTGTATTTAAAATATTCTTTCTGTGTAATTTCAGCTGAAGAAGAGTGGAAAGGAGCCAAAAGTTGGGGCTGAAGTTATCCTCAAAAGCGTTTCAAACAAAACCAAGGTAGGACGACGACTTCGACTTAGATGACCTTCCGAATGCAACACAAAAAAGAACTGCTGTTTGAAAAGACATTCAATTCTCCTGTTTTCCCAAGGTTTGTGAACGTTCCACATCCCCTCGATGGGATGAAGCCTTTCACTTTTTGGTTCGCGACCCCAGAGATGAAACACTCACAGTGAAGGTCAGAGTCCTTAACGGCATCTGTATTTCCACTTTTTGTCTGAACCATGTAGCCTTAAAGCAGATGAAATGAAATCATACCATTTATTACATATCTATGTGTTTGTGTATGTTTGTATCTAGCTCTCTCACAGCTGGGGCCAGGCCCTTGGGTCCCTGACACTTCCTCTCAGAGAGGTGTTGCTTGAGCCGGGCTTAGTGCTGGACCGCTGGCTCAATCTGGATGGAGCATTGCCAGAAAGCCAGATACTACTGAGGGTCACCCTCAAGGTACTAACACTCTATCTTTTATGGCTCATTTTCTTCACATTACCAACATGTTGCAGTATGTGCCCATGTAAGTAATGCCCTGATTTGTTATTACTTCTGTACTGTATCACCTTTTTGCAGCTTAAAGGTATTTCCCTGAATAGAGCCAATATTGCAATGAACTGAATACTGTACTTAACAGCATGCTGTAACAAAATCTGCTCACAAATAAACAGCTGTGCAGCACTTCTTCCTGACTATCATGTGACATAGACAAAAAAGATAAGAGATTTCTTGCACAGTGCCTCTGAATTTATCACTCACTTTAGTAAAGTGAGTTTTGCTAAGTAGATAAGGTTGAAGCAATAGTTATAGTAGTCTCTCATATCGGTAGTTTAGCTTAGCACAAAGACTGGTGACCTCGTTGTGACGATGGTGACAGTGAAGACCACTGGAGGTTACTAACTTTAACTTAATATTTACTGTTCACACATGAGAGTGGTATCAATCTTATAATCTCATAATCAGACATCAAATAAAAGATTATTATGCGGCAGCAATGTCATGCTTAGCTTATATCTCCGTATGTCTTGTAGATCTTGGACACTCAGCTGGCTGTGTGCCGTAGGGCTCCAGGGGAGGTAGGTAATGACGCCGGCGTGGAAGAGGTCGTTCCCAGATGGGTTCCTTCCCATCTGGACCTCAGACACCGAAGTGGATTCGCCATGTGAGTCACACATGCTAGCATTAATGCCCCATTGTGTAGTCATCAGAGTTTCCTTTGTGGACTGTTTTCCAGTTTAATTCATCCTGGTTTGTGTCTGTTTTGCCTTAAGTATTTAAATAATCACATTTCCTACACTGTTTCTTTAGAGCTGGTGATAACGGAAACGCAACAGGCCAGGTGAAGCTTACCATCGGCTACTCCACAGAGGAGTGCAGGCTTTTCATCACAGTTCACTCCTGCAGGTCTCTATATGACAAATGTTACCTCTTTATCAGGACATGTTTGACCTGGACCACTCTGTATCATGTTCATAATGCATGTTGTGAATGTGATCACTGTATATACCCACAGATCCCTGGCAGCCTGCTCCAAGGACGGTGCGGACCCGTATGTTTCCTTCATCCTGCTGCCTGACAAGAAGGCTACCACCAAGAGGAGAACTACCACGAAGAAGAGAGACCTCAACCCAGAATTCAACGAGAGGTTAGATAAACAAACGAGACACTTATAATAGCAGAGGAAAAGTGGAGACATCAATTTACTTTCCCCTTCTTTCTCTCTCTTTCCGTAGGTTTGACTTTGATTTCTCTCTTGAGGAGTCCATACAGAGAAGACTGGATCTGTCTGTGAAGAACAGCGTCTCTTTCATGAGCAGAGAGAGGGAGCTTATCGGCAAGGTACACATCATCAGTCCCGTTAGTTATTTCTTTGGTATTGACGTGGTGATTATGACTCTTCTCCTTGTTGTCCTCAGTTGCAGCTGGACCTGGACCAAATTGACCTCAAGACTGGTGTCACACAATGGTAATAATCTTATCAGCTACTGAACAAAATTAGGAATTTGTATCAACAAATTCATGTTCAAATGTTACTTTCTTCATGATTTTTAAACAACAAATGATATCCCTTCTGTTTTTCCAGGTATGATTTGGTAGCCGAGACCAACTAGAAGAATCAATGGCTGGTCTTAAGTAATATATCATTAAGTGTCGCTTCCGTGGTCTGTGATTTGTGTGTTTGTGTATTCAGCTTAAATTAAATTTCCACCATCACTGAAGAAAGAAACGATGACATATCTGCTCATCAACAACACAGTCCATCAGTATTTATGAGAAGAAACTTTACATGTAGCTTGTCATCCGTAAAGCGTTAACTGTGGTGAATCCATGCTGTCTTGGACAAATTCTTCAGTAGAATATTTTGGCTGAATAGATATTTGATAATAATGCAACTATGTTGCGCAACCTACCAAGTTTATATATTCAAAAATATGTCAAAGTCCTCTTTGAATTTAATTATAAAAGGGCTTATGATGTGGTTGATATTCTAAGGTATGACAATGTTTCATGGATTTACAGCATCCAACACAATTAAAAGAGATTCCTTTACAATTTATTTTTTACAATCTTCAAATAATTCCCAAATATTACTTTGTTTATATACGTTTATATTATTGCCTTAAGTATTACAAAACTGTGCACAATTTGTCTGTGTTTATGAATTATGTTCCAAATGAAGTTTTATATGTTTTAACCAGAGCTCTCTTGAAGTTGCTTTTATAAATCAAAAGTATTACAAACCTAGACCCTCACGTTTACCACTGAAAACAGAGGTATTATACTGTAAGCAGAGTCTAAATCACTGTGCTTTTATGAAGAGAAAACTTTGTAGATACTGAAAACACATTGCTGGTGTTCTTGCACCCATGCTTCTTTGTGTTAGTATATGTTTGTAGCGCTAAATGCAGCAGGCTGACTCTGTCAGCTGTGTTTATTCTTAGTTTTTCAAGCAAAACAGTTATGACCTTACAAGAAGCAAAGCAAGCAAATAGTGTACACCAGCAGTGTACCTCACCACAAAGGCGCGGACACTGATTTGGGGTAATGGAAAGAAAATTGGTGTCGGAACTGAAGAAGAAAACTGCTGAGCTTTGACATTATTTGAAACATATCATCATGTATCTGCTGAAGTTGTTGATTAAAGTTTGCACTCTCATGAATCAAACCAGTTTTGTGACTTTTCTTGTGTGTAATAGTTGTAAAACATAATTGTGACATATTTCTTACATATTTGGAGGTTTTGGTGGAATGCCATACTCATATTTTCCCACCAGGTGACGATCAAGCGCTGACAACCCCTCACTTTTCCATCCAGCTGGGCTCGCTGCCTACAGATGTGAGGGGGCGGGGCGGCAGAGATGACGTGATTGACAGGTCTTTTTGCCAACAGGGGCGCCGTCTCCCCCAGCTAGGGGCGGGACCAGAGAAGAAACCCCTGCCCTCTGAGTGGAGGCAGCAGCAAAGAGCTTAATCAGGATCACACAACAATAATGAATGGAAACACGTCGTAGCCAAGAAAGTTGAGCAGCAACTAAAAGTAACTGTTAGTCGGCATTTGAAAGTTATCTGTCTCAAGGGGAAATTTGTTGTAAGTAATGGCTTGGCCGGGCAAATTAGAAACCACTTTCTGGAAAAGAAAGCAGCTGTACTTGTATTACTTTTAAAAGTAAGTTTTTGAAGGGAAAGTACAGTAAACCTGAGCGCGTGAGTACGTGTAAATGGCATTTTGGGACATTAATACGAGACTTCTGCACTGTCAGCTGTTATCTCGGTTCGGAGAAGTGGATTCTTTGGATTAATCCGTTAATGAAACTTTTGGAATACTTGGGTGATTTTTGTTGGATTGTTTTTAACTTGGATTATCATCACTGAAGAAGGCTGAAGGATTTCGAGGTTTGAAGCTGAAGAGGATACAGCACATCTGGGGGAAAATGGGTAATATAGAAAGTGTGGACGGGCAGTCGGAGATGAAGCATCACATCATGCCCCTGAAGGTGCCCATGCCTGACCCCACCGAGCTGGAGGAGAAATTTGCCATTGTTTTGGTAAGTTGTGATCACTCATCTCAGTTTTTCAAGAGATAACTAACAACTTTCAAGTTTGGTCCACTTTTAATTCTAACTTTTAACTCGGATTGAAAACGGTGCCAACCTAAACATTCCCAATGATGGATGGTGTTGTTGCTGTAACAAAAGAGTTGATTATTTTATAACTTATATGAATGTGTACGTGTATTTGCGTTCTTTAATGTCCATTATGAGCTGCTGATATTTTCAATGAAGCGACCTGTGCTGTCCCGCCCCTCATTCTCTGTCCCCCTCTCTCTCTCCTGCGGTTCTTTTGTCTCCCCTAAAGTCAGACAACTCAGCGTTTGGCTGAAGTGGCAAACGGCATGGTGAGAGCGGAGGAAATGCGGGGGTGCATTATAGGCCTACTGTAGATCCTTGACAGAGCACACATCACGGTATTCTCTGTCTGGGTTTATTTAAAATTTTCTCGCTGCAGGCTAGTCATCTGAAAACAACATTTTCTGAATTCCCCCAAAACTCCCACACCCGAAGAAGAGTTTCTCTACTCCCGTCCCCGCCCTCCTCACTCCACATCAGGCTGGAGTTGAGCTGTCTGAGCACTTTGTAATAATGAGCGCATGGTCAACACCCACTTTTGCGACTATCAACACAGTCAAGTGGCTCTGTCATCCTATAGGCCCACGTCAAGGGGACATTTCTTGTATTGGTGCGTAAGGGAATGTACAATTTTACATAAGGAACAATCATAGTCGGAGTTCTAGTCTGTCAGGCTTCCTTATTATTAATGACAAAGCCAAGAAGTCGCTGCTGCAGTCAGTCATTGCTAGGGGTGGAAAATATCTAATGCTGGGTCTATAACTGCTGCAGCTGAAACGATTAGTTGCATTAAACAGTCATTCTACACAAAATGAATAATAAAAGTAACTATTTTCATAAACAGAACCACTTTTATTGGCCAGTTATATGTTGGCCACTTAAGAGGAATAAGCATAATTAACATTGAGGTGATAATTAACAAGCTCAACAAAATAGATAAATAACTACTATGTACAAATATAAATATAAACAAAAACAATATTTCAACAGTAAGACAACAAGACAAGATCATAGTGCAATGGAACAGAGTGCAAAGGATGCTGGTATAAAAGAAATATGATTATGATAATCTATTAATCATTTAAGTCTTTTAAATATCAAACATTCTCTGGTTCCACTCCTGCTCATGATTTGCTGCTTTTCTTTCTCTTATGCAGTAGTACACGGAATATTATGGGGGTTTTGGACAGTTGGTTAGACAAGACAAGACATTCAAAGGTGTCACCTTGGGCTTTAGAGACTTGTGATGGGCATTTTTACCTATCTTCTGACACTTTATAGACCAAATTATAAATTGATTAATGAACAAAATAAAAAATGAATCGATAATGAAAAAAATCATTATGTTTTTTACTTTCACTCAAGACTGTCGGATCCAAGTCTTACTGTGAATGAACACCAACACCACTATTCACTTAATTCACAATGTTTTGGTCCTCAGACCTTCATCAGGTGAAGTTCATATCAGTTCATTTGAACTTTACCTGATAAAGGGTTAATACAAGTAATGAGCAGTGGGCTTTTTTCTTGTGATCTATTCCAAATCTTCTGGACCTCATCTTGGGGTAATGTCTGAGAATATAATTACAGTATCATTGCCACTTTGAAGAGCATCACTGAAGAGGACCCGCCTGGACTAGAGATCTGGTTGATAGTTTGTAGAAATTTTAGTCATGCAATATTATTCACAGGTCTCGCATGTGAGTTTCTTATTCAAGTATTCTTTCCACCCACCCCTGCTTCGCTCCACACTCCATATCCAAACAGAAAACAGAAAGCTCAAAAACATCCCTCCAACTTGTTCCTCTGCTACATTGTAATCGAGTAATCCAGCACCACAGAGGCTTTAAATACACAGACAAAATTCAAAAGGGGTTTTAATGTAGAAAATATTCAACTTGTTTATTTTTTCAGTGGCCTGCAGGTTTCTCACAGGTGCTCATTTTGTGCTCCTCACTCCACATTTCAACATAACACCACACCCCAGCCTTGATTTTCAGCTGTTTAAGACCTTAATTATAGTATCAAGCAGCAAAGAGCAGGGATCTTCACAGCATTACTCAGATAGACTCATTCTTGAACACTTTGTGGACTCTCTATGTTTCTGGAATAAAGCCATCATTTGCTTTGCCAGAGCTATCAGCAGCTACAGAATAAAGCCCTCATATGAAGAGACTAGCGCACCAAGAAGCCATTCACAGCTTGTTTGTTGACTGCTGTGATAAGTCTCGGCTATTATGGCAATTGTACACCGTACTACATGGCATGCACTTTTATGACAGCTCAAGTTGCTTCTCTTCCATGCAGATGACTGATTTTTAATGAATGTAAGGTTTTTCCATGTGACTTATGGGTAATGATTTGTAGCTGTAAAATATCCCATAAAGAAAAAAAATCGACATACATTCTGCCTAGAGACTGGAACTGTCTGCAGTTGTTTGACTGCCCTGCAACACAAAGTCAGTCCCTGTTATTATATTCAGCCTTGCAGAGAAGATGATTTCTATGCAAGAGTTGTAGACTCAACACACTTGTGTTTTTTACTGGGGAAAGTTTTCAAGCTCTCCAACCCCACTCCACCCTACCCTATAGCAGCTCCAGATTTCCTTTACTTTGTGAGAGAGAACAACATGCTTGTATATTTTAGTGTTCTTATCAGACAATGGTCTCCTCTCCGCCCTGTTGCCCCTTGTTGCGAGATAAACGTACATCAAACGCTTCTGTCTCCATGGTTGGAGCTCCTCAGGAAGACAAGGCCATCTGTAGTCTGGCACTGACTATAGATCAGGGGCTGGTTTCACAAAGAGATTTTAGACTAGGCTGTAGTGTTAGGCCAGTCCTAAATTTACCCATAGATTAGTCTAATGCTAGCTAGAGAGTTTCACACAAATAAAGACTTATTTTAAGCCAAAAACTTAGCCACCCTACCACAAGGCTAACTCTGAACCAAAACCCATGTTTCCGTGGTAACAATCAGTGACACCTGAGCGCCTGGGCGCTCCTTCCAAAGTATCATACATGCCAAAAATAGTCTTCACTTTGCTGTATTTGTTAGCAGATACATAATTGGCTTCATTGCTGCCTCCAAAATAAAACACTTTCCATAAATTATATTTTGAAATGGGTAATTTCCCCTCTTCTTGACCGCTGTGCTCCCTCCTGCATGATGGCATGCTGGTGTTAACGGATGTGCCTGCATCTGCGCGGTGAGACTGCCCACTTCTTTCAGACACAGCTCACAGACGTCCCACTGGACTGACAGCAGCCCATAATGATGTCATGAGTGCAGCAGCCATTGCCAGTGTAGTAATATCCCGGGGCTAATGACTTTAACAGGGCCGCTCTACTGTAGATGGTCGAGGGGAGTGGAGGAGGGGCGAGACCCCTGGGTTTGCTTCGACTACTTTATGTGGTCTGCTAATAAAATGGTCAGTTCTAACCGGCAGCATGTGCTAAAGGCATCGTCTCCTTCTCGTCTCTTTTGTCCAACATCCTCAGAAACAGCCTCTTCTCTGTCTTTTGTGGCTGGAAACAGCTGCCTGGCATTTTGCTTTCTTCATTTTACAGGGGGAATTGCATTGTAGCCAATGGTCGTTGTGGTTGGTTCGCTTTACAATAAGAACTGTGTTCCTGCAGGCTGCTACTCGTGCATGACATGTCATTAGTTCAGCTAGTGATACAGATCTACCTAGACCTCACAGATAGAAAAGGTAGATGCACAACATAGAAGCCATATATATAAAATTATATCTTGGTCATTGGTAGTATTCTCTTGATAATTTTGACTCTTTCCCCCTCTTTTTGTCCTCACTCTCACTGTGCATGTGTCCTACAGTAAAACCTTCTCCATATGACTCTGTCCTTATGAAAATTATGTTAGACGAGTGAGTGGCACTTTCAAGGGTGCACGTCTGGCCCAGGGATCCTTTTTCAAAGTGCCCGAGCACCAATCCACCACTGGATTCCTGCGGTCTCGTCTAGGCTCAGGCCACAGGAGAACTCAGAGAGGGAAAATTCCCTTTGAACTGGCGGTCTGCCACTGTTCTTGGTCGTAATGACTTTACCAACATTTTTAAACAGCGCACACATATTTAAGACCTGTTATGGGAGCAGCATAGTATTATTTTTTCACCACTTGATTGCACTGGAAACCATGCGATTTGTCTGGCTCTGCTCAACTCCCCACTTCTTTTCTACTCTGACATCGACTTGCATCATGCGTAGATGTGCTGTTGAAGCCAGTCTCACCATTAAGTGGCAGCAAATGTTGAGAAAACTACAGTTGTAATCGTTAAGTCAGTGTTACTGATATGCTGACAATATGACTCTAGCGCCATGTCTGACATCACTGTTTCTTGATGGCTGAAGTCTAAAGAAAGCTGCAGTGTCTGATAGATGCCACTCAAGTGGAACTAATGGAATCAAGCTGTGCGATTGTGTTTATTGGACATAAAACCTAAATCAATTTTATTTGTTTAATGGTGGTTGCAGTTTATTTATGTGCCTTTTATGTCTACCACTCCCTTTCTCACACACATCATCCCCACCATTACTCTTTTCTAAAGAGAGAAACTGTGTGATGTCACTTAAGTTCGAATATGTGCATCTGGCTCAGCCACCCACCACTATGCCCCAGGAAGAGGGGGATTATGGGAGTTGGGTACACACAGTTAACCTGGTTTTAGAGCAGCAGAGCAGGCAGGGGGGTTGAGCACAAGGCTGTCCACCTGGCTCTCTCCCCCCTCGGGCTACAATTCCCCAAACTGGGCCAGGCTTTATGGGGAGGTTTAATGCTTTTCCACTTCTCTCCTTGCAGCTATTTTGGAAAGCAAAGGTCAAGTTAAAGACCATGACTGAACAGATGTAACATGCCCACATAGATAGTATGATTTTATTAAAGGAATAGTCATAAATTTGGAAAATACACTTTTTTTCTTGCTTGCCGAGAGTTAGATGAGAAGATTGATGCCACCCTGATGTGTTTTTGGTAAATATGAACCCACAGCCAGTAGCCAGTTAGCTTAGTTTAGCATAAAATTTCAAGTCACCAGCCTCAGAAATGGCAATTAGTAAGATACAAGTTGTTTGCAGACATTACAAAAAAGTGCGTGGATCTGGATTTATTCATGTATGCAATGCATGTGTGTGCCATTTTTTTGTTTTGTTATGTGCATGTGTGCATTTGTACATGGCACTGGGGGTTTGCATGCTGCTCTAATGCAGCTGCACCAAGGCTGTAGGTTGGAGAAGTTGGTTTCCTCCTCAATACAATGGGGAGTCTGTCAGTCAATGTTGTTTTAGAAAGGGGGCCTCATCCCCTAGTGCCTTTTGTACCGCTACACTCTTTTTTACGTGGATGCCCAGAAGAACTGTTCTAAGCCCATTTAAAGAGCCACCAGATTACGACTTCATGTTCGCTCTGCTATACACTAGTGGTATGATGTATTTTTTTCCCAGGCCTTCCTTAAATGACATACAGTAGTCTTGCTTTATCTTCTCATTTCTCAAGAAGACTTCAACTTCTGCCTTTTTACAGTTACACTTGAAGTGAATGAAGTCATATTGAGAAACAAAGGGAAACTTTTTAAGACATGACTGATAATGTGATTCATTGAATGTAAATTCTACCGTCTTGATTTTCTTTTTGTTTTGGTTTTTGTTCCTCTTTTTTTTTTATCAAAGTTTCTCCCACCCTCCACCAAGAAGCTCAGCTGATTCAAAACTTTCATTTCTCCACAGCTCAGACTCAGATTTGTTGCCCTTTCTCTTTGGCCGACCTTTATCTTTTCAGCTGGGCAGTGTGTCAAAAGGTCTGGCCGGCATGAGTTATTGAGGCATTCATGTACCTGCATTCCTGACATTCCCTGTGTATATCATCTGTTGGCCGGGGCTTCCCTGGGCCCTGAGCGGACGCACGGAGGAGAACAAACAGGATGTTCGCCACACAGGAATGAACAAATGCCTCCAATTCATGACCAATTGTAGTATTTATTAATAACTCGGTCTTAACCTCACTCATATCTTTGTTTGTGTTCACATTTCCTAGATACAGTATGTTTTTTCAAAAAAACAAATGAATTGGACAATATAGTTGTCAGGTGGGATTGCTGAAATAGATTTATGTCTCTGTTGTTTTGGAACACAAAAACTTCCTAGATAAGCACACAGTGCGCATTTCAGCTCACGTTTGAAGATTGAGGAACATCTGGCCTCACAATAACCCCAAGATCAGGACATTTTCATCTTTATCACAGACTGTGGCCGTTGGTTTGGCCCTGTGATGATAACAGTCTCTAGCTTGAACCCAGCTATCGCTGGGATGTCGATCAGTGCTATGTCACATGTTAAATAAACATATTAGCAAATGGGTTCTGAAAGGTGGGTCTTGGTTTATCAACCCGAAAATGGCATTTCATCAACTTCCTGTTGCTTTGACTGGCTGTGGAATGTCCATTTGTTCGTGTGTTGTAAAGAAGGGACTGGAGGGGAAGTTATTTCTCTCAACAGAGTGACTCAGAGGTCACAGACTAGAAGACGTGGGTTCGTGGGAGAAGAGAGGGGGCTTCAGAGTGCATTCAGGCTGGAGAAGGGAAGGTTGTAGACAAGCAGGAGGGCAGAGAAGGCTAAAGGGTCTGAAAACCTCACACCACAGCTGTAAACTGTGTGGCCTTTAAACTCCTGTTGTAACACTACTTAGGGAAAGTTTCAGCCATTAGAATGGCTTTGAGTTTTGTCCATCTGTGCTTTCATCTATAATAGCGCCGAAACGACAAGTCAAGTAATCAGATAAGCAGTCGATGGAAAATAAACAGCAATTCTAATCATTTTTGAAACGTTTAAGTCATTTATCAGACAAAAATGCAACCGATTTACTGGTTTCAGTCTCTCAAATGTGAGGATTTGCTGCTTTTTAGATCAATGTAAACTTACAGACGGGGTAAGGTAAAAACTTTACCTCTCAGCCTGTTAGAAAAACATCTCTGTCTTTGGGAGAGCTGGTAGCATCAGCTTTGTTGGCCTCCTGGTTTTCCAGCATCTTTGTGCGGGACTCATGCTTTGTTGTGATTGCCTGGTTCAGGTTACCTCTCCAAAGAGTGATCGGGTGTCTGCTCAGAGAAAGGGGGGCAGTGTTTTCTCACACTCTGCTCTGTCACTTTCAATACCTGGGAGCTTACCTGGGAGCTGGAAAAACACCTACAATTCATACATACACACAGAAACAGATGGTACAAACCTGACATTACTCAGGGCAGTTTTTGATTTCCTGAAGAGTTCAGGAAGTCCTGGCAGCCCGTGACGACAACTGCTGAGCCTCTCATCCTGTCCACTTTCATTGTGTTTCAATGCCAAAGAACAGGAGGAACCCAAACAATGGCACTGGCAGTCATTAATGAAAAGCTAATGTGATAAATTTAGATGCTGTCATAGACTAAGTGTGATTCACACCTACAGTTACCATGAATGACGTGATTTAATTAGGTCATCTGGCTTGATGAGCCCCACCTCATGTAGTCATAAGCTACTGTAAGTGTACATGAAAAGTGTGACAGACTGAAGCCCAGAAGTTGGTTCTGTATTTACCTTTCCTGTCCTTTCAAGACGGGATTTCTTTCACTTTCTGCCTTCTTCTTTTTTGAGGGACACATTTTTCTTGAACTATATCCAGCCACCTCTGGCATAGGAACTGGTGCATCACTGCCTTTTTTCTCTTCTAAAGTATGGGACCAGTCATGCCAGGTCCCATTTTAATTGTGTTTTCTTTGCCTCCTTGTTGGCTTTACTTTGTGATAGGGATCAGTGGCCTGGCTTTTTCCACCATCTTCAGACAGTAGGCTATCCTTCATTAAAGAGCTTCTGGTCTTGATCTTTCCTCCTCACTGGCTGGTCCAGTTTCCTTTGTTACGGGATCGTTGAAGTATGCTCAGAAATGTGTTGCTTTTTCATGTAGGCTACAGCTTCTGCCTACCGCTTCTTGGTATGTTCTTGAAAAGTGTTATCCTGGACTCAAACATTTTAGCAGGCAGCCAAATGGAATCACTTACAATGTCAGCCTTTTATCCTCTGAAGCCTAGTTCACACTATAGGATTTTTAGCTCGATTTGCCGCTACTTTTTCCACCGCAAAACACGTTTCACTCACCTCCAGCTCTCTCTATAGCTCAGACAATCCCTTCTACCTGCCTATGCTAATCCATTCTTTCACCCATATTCTTTGTCTTAATAACGGCCATCTTTATAATAAAAAAACAACAGCCGTTTTGTGTGTAGGTTCGCTCATTTCTCATCGGGTGACAGAGCCGCTGTCAGCTCGTGTAGTGTGTGACCCCCTGTCACAGATCAGTCACGCAGTGTGAACGCCACAGCGATTTGAAGACTCCTGTGACAAGACGGCAAGCTGTGTAGTGTGAACAGCACGGCGATCGGCCGACGCTGAAAGTCGTGTAGTCTGCACAAGCCTTAAGTCTAGCAAATGCAGCAGGATCAACATGCAAACTGGATCTCAAAAAGCTGATCTATGCTTTTATTTCCAGTTGCTTCATGTCATGGTCTCTTTTCAGGCTTCAGCTGCTAAACAAAAAAAAGACTCTTAAGTCTCTAAACTGGCAACTAAAAGGTCAGAGTATTGATTTTAAAATGATGTTATGTGTCCTGAAATTAATTGAAGGGTTAGGACCACCACAGTGAAAGTTTTAGTTGACACTGGCATTTTTATTTAGAACTTTAAGGAATAGTTCCACATTTTGGGAAATATGCTTCTTAGAGAGTTAGACGAGAATGTTGATACCACTTACATACCCATCTAGTAAATATGAAGCTACACATTGATATCTGTTTATCTTGTACTGGTTACTGGTACGCAATCCGTGAAGCACCTTGAATTGCCATTGTCAAAGAAATGGGCTATAGGCTACATGTTTAAATAAATTACCCTGCCTTGCCTTAATTGTGTGTTTTAAGCTCAGTGCATTGTTGTGAGCGGCTGTGACCCTTCATTGTCCTGGCTGGCCAGCTTACAGTTTAGTCGTGCCATAGGCCCCTTCTTCCTGGACCCCACCCTGATGAGCAGACACTCAGGCTTGTTGGGAGTAAAAAGGTCTGTCTGGGCTTCAATATCTGAACTGCCACAGGCTCTGTCCAGCATAGTAAGCACTTCAGTCACCCACTCACTTGCCCCTGAGCCGATGATAACTTAGTCTGGCCTCTGTAAACCTCATCAAAGTATAGATAAAAACACAGACTGTGCTTCCAACCCACTGACAGAGCACAGAAGAGAGAATCGCATTGAATGCATTTGCTTAGTCTTAGACTATTGAGTTTCAGTCAGAACATTTGATTCACATGGGACAAGACAAACCATAATACCTGTTAACTGTGTCTCTAGACAAAGAATGCTGAATGTACATTTTCAAACAATACTACAAAAAAAGTCCCAACATTAAGAAAATATTTTAAAATCACTTTTTTCACTTTCATTGTCTCACATTTCATAAATCACTGAAAAATACATTTACTATATAATAGAGAGCAATTGACCAAATTGACCAGGCTTATTAGATGTTAGTCATTTAGTTAACTTAAACACATCAAAGTAAAACAACAACAATTTCATGTTATTCATAAAAAAATCACATTCGTTAATTATCATAAATGTACAGTCCAAAATACAAACACAGCTACATCCTAACCAAAGACACCTTGCAGAATAAACTTCTTTCACTTGAGTTGTAGCAACGTAACACTCTGGCTATACAGTGCCCTATACAAAAACAAACTGGTGTGCAAGTCATAATCTCAACTCAAGGCTAATTGTAACCCCCCCCCCCCCCCCCCTGTTTTGGGGGTGTATGCATGACTTGAGCGCTCTGCTGAGTCCCTGATGGCTCTCCTGGACCCTCCATGCCTCCTTAACTGGGAACCTGATCCCATCAACAACACTAACTGTTGAGTCTTTAAAATCCCCGTCTTCCTTAGTCAATGGCTCAAATGTCTCTCTGTTTTAGAGTTTATGTACCTGACTCTTCTGCTTAAATCTCCTCCACAACATTTACCCTTAAACACTTGTCCCATTATGTGTTTTTCTCTTTGTATGTGCATAATACTTTTTTTAGGTTAATAACCTTTTATTTATCCTAGGGCTGAAATCAAACCCTATTTTCACAATCAATTAAATATTTAATGTGTTTTTTGATTAATTGTTTAATTCTTTAGTCTATAAAATGTTAGAAAATAGTGATCATAATTTCTTAGAGCCCAGGGCCCCAATCACATTTAAGCTAATTTTTGGTATTTTTATTAAACAGTTAATCATCAAATCCAAATTAATATTGATTAATTCGACTATTCACTAATCCTCTACAATCTTATTTCTTCCATTGTCACTGCATTTATTGACTTTTTTCTATAACTGAGATTTGTGTGCAAGAGATCTTTACACAACAAGCAAAACATATTAATAGTATTTTAACAAGTTTAACTACATTAGAGTTTAATACAGTGGAGTATTTCATTCTGTCTCCTCAGCAGCAGCTCGTGTTCTGGCTCACAATGGGGGCCTAATGACTCGATAGATAGTGGTGACAATAGAACCAGTTCATCTGGTTGTTCAGTGTACTGGTGTTGTGTTTTACCCGGATTTTACCCTGACCTGCCCACCATCCTTTGTTAGGGATTTTCTATGAGGAAAAAAATATCTCAAATGTCAAAGGATGGGAATGGCACAGCACCAAATCAAAACAAAGCTCCACATTGAATCCTTTGTCAAGCCAGTCTCAGGTCAAACACGAAAGGCCTCACTGGAGGAGAGAGTATGTGGGCAACGTGGTAGCATAACAAGCACAGAAAATTTTTGGTATTTCTGTAGTATTCTACCCCTGAAATGGGCCTTGTAAGTCCACAACTATCAAGTGCCTCTGACCCCTCTCCTCCTAAAACGACTCCTTTTTAGCTTCTTATAAACACAGGAAGTGCGAGATTGTATCACTGTGGGAGAAAGTGAAATGAAATTAGCTAAATTGGGTTACTTGGCTCAAATCTAGTCAGAAAGAAAACATCCCCTCTGCTTTTTGCCTTGTTGCAGCAGAAGCCTCTTCTCTACCGCCCCTTATCATTCGAGAAATACTTTTTTACATTTGTAGGTCCACACACGTGCACACAACCCCACCTGTATTTGTTTACATTACCTAACTGGCAGACCAGTATTAAATTCAGTCTTCAGTGTGTCTTCAATTCTCAAAATGACATGATACCTATTGTATTTTCAGATTGGGATTTTATTGTGTCAGAGACATTTTTTCAAGACAGTTACAGATGGGACACTACTCTTCACTTCCTTGTACAATTTTCCTGAAGACTCTGTTGTTGGTCAAATTTCTCCCAGGAGAGACAGAAGAGGAGAGAGAGCAGCTTGGGGGTCAGACAAGAGAGAAAATGTACTACTATAAACAGGATACATTCCTCCTGTAATTCTGGACATCTGGTATGCATGTTGCCTCTCTCCTCCTTTCTGCATGGGATTTATAAAGCAGGTTTTGTCAAAAACCCCATATGTTACATCTTTGCGCTGCTTTCCACTACAGTTATAGCTTGTTACAGGTTTGTCAGGCATTGCATTTGTGCATGTTTAAAGGGCTTTTTAATGGAATCCACCTGCAGTTTAAGGTTGCTGCGTGTGTGCTTTGTAATTTGGGGTTTACAAAAATATGCTATTTTGCATGAAATTATTAGTCAGCTCAATAAAAGAAAAGAAAAACATAAGCACCGTTTCTTTTGTACCTCTGTCCTCTTTAGACAACATGATTCATGATGTGCTGATAGAGTGAGCAATGTGGTCTCGATGTGGAAAACTAATTTTAAAATACTCTCATGTGATATTCCACTGCTACCAGTGACTGTGAGTGGTTGCCATAGGAACAGGTGTCTGTTATTTTCCAGCTGTCAAACACTCCACCAGTGGCAAAATACCAGTGTGAACATCACGTCTGGCCTGGGATGGGTTAACAGGGTGTTGCGTTTTAGACAGGAGGTTGAGTTATAGCTGCGGGTTAAAAGTCAAACTGACAGGCCGTTTGCGGCTGGGCTTACGGGGTACTGTTGATACTTGGTGAAAAATGGGGGTTCCCAGTGCAAACAGTCCCTAATGTCTCTTCAAAGAGAAACACTGAGGCGATCAGTTTCAAGGGCTGGCGAGCTCCCTCACATTGTTGTGCTTCCTCATTTTTAAGATTTCCGTCACGTCCCCTGTTTACAAGCTCTTGGCTCAGTCAAGGAAGTTATCAGTCAAAAACGTGTGTCGTATACTTTATGTTATTTTTTACAGCTAACATGAGGACATAAAATGCTTAAGTGGGTTGGTCTCCAAACACAAATTAGAGCATTTAGGGTTTAATTTGAGCCACAGTAAACTAGCTGCCTCAGGACATCTCATGTGGCGTTTTTAAGGGTGGATTAGATGACAGTTCTGCTAATAGGCCCGTACATTGATAGTGGCTTGTTGTGGTTAACAGTAAAGTGTTGCCTGGGAGATATTGAGACTTGGGAGTGCAGAGGAGATGCGGATCATCTCCTGTGGCAGGATGCTGAAAGTCAACACAGGAAGTGAAGTCATAAGTCCCCAAAATTTCGGCTGTGCTCTACCGTTGGCGCCAGAGTCACTGACACACACTTAGTTACAGCCTCTATAAATAGTCAAAGAAAAAGACAAAATGGAAATATGTGGTTATAAATGAAGCTAATGCACACATTTTATATTTTTCAGAATTCTATGAACCTTCCTCCGGACAAAGCCCGGCTCCTCAGGCAGTATGACAATGAGAAGAAGTGGGACCTGATCTGTGACCAGGTGCATTCATAAACTCTTAATTTATTCATAAATTACCGAAGCCAGCACTCATAATGTACACATACCTGCAATCATCAAGCTGCTCATTCAGCACTCAACACAGTGACTTCAGCAAACACACATTACGATTCTTACTCTGTTGTGTATCTTCAGGAGAGGTTTCAGGTGAAGAATCCGCCTCACACCTACATCCAGAAGCTACGAGGATACTTAGACCCTGGAGTCACACGAAAGGTGAGACAGTACAAATGACCTTTCAGATATAGTGTCCACTTAGTCCACACAACAAAGTCTGTTCACAGGTCTAGGAGAGTACGATTGCATTGAAAAAAGCAGTAGAACGCCTTTTTTGGCTACAGAGGGAGCTGCTTTAAGTCTAATAAATTGTCTCAAGTGCAAGGCAGTTCATAGGTCAGTTGGGTTTGAAGACTACAAGTTTGAAAATGAAAAGAATCTGGGGTTGAGAAAGGTTATCTGACCACTGTAGCTACCTCAACTCCGCTTGAGGCTGCATTCTGGGTAATGTAGGCACCAAAGAAAAAGAATGTGTGGAATAAAAAAGACCAGATCTCTGGTCTTGTTGCATAAATTTAAGTGTCCACTGTGAGTCTGACAATGTTACGGGAGTGCAATGCTAAGTCGGTGGAGTACTCCTCGCTCTTCAGTAAGGAACCCGTAAACTCTCCCGGCACTCTGTACTTGTACAATGATAAATCTGCAGCAAAACTCTCTCTCTTCATAATGTGTTACAGAAGTTTCGCAGGCGGGTACAGGAATCTACAAAAGTTTTGAGGGAGCTGGAGATCTCACTGAGGACAAACCACATCGGGTAATCAGTTCTTATCTCTTCCATTTTTCTGGTGAACTGCACAGTTCTTTTTATTGGTGCACAAAGCTTAAGAAAACCACAATGCTGTTTACCCTCGTGAAGAATAGTCCTTTCCGTGCTCTTGCTGCTGCAGGGACCCAGAGCTCTTTCTGGTGCCCAGATATCCCCCATTGTTCTAACTTGCCAAGCTCTGCAGCTCCACTTCATAGAGCTGGTCCTCATAATGCCCAGATGGTAGCCATTGTGCTGCCTCATCGACTCCCCCATAGTGTTGAGCAGGAAGCTTTGTTGTGTATGCCAGAGGGACAGGAAGCCTGGCTGACCAATGCTGAACCCAGTGAAAAGCACAAAAAGACACACAAGGATACACTTATGTTTACACATTTCTCACATTTTAAAGCAAACAATCTTTTTGAATTATTTGGTCAGATTTTCTCACAGACATAGGCAGCACAATGCTGTACAGTTTACAATACACCCACCGTCTAGCCTTTATCTCACTGTTGCAGACGTGATACTTGAATATAATAATCCGATGTCACACAGATACTTTCACATAAAAAACGTGCTGCCGTGACTTTGCCACTTCTATTAGGCTTCATCAATAAAGGCCCCTTTCAATGCTTTCCCAGACAGACTCACAGAAAAGAAGAAAGAAAGAAGAAAAAAGAAAGCTATTTTGAGACAATTTTTGTGGGTTGGATTAAGTGTAACAGATGCTGGTTTATTGTGTGTGTGTCTGAATCCTGGGCCATTTCTGATGTGTTATTCCGGAGATTGCCAAGAAAATCTGAAATAGCAACTAGTTGGAGAGAAGATGAGGAAGGGAGAAGGAGCGAGAGAGGAAGGAGTGAGGGGTCAGAGGCAAGGAGGGAGAAGGGGTAGGGGGGCGGGGGGTACACAGGAAACTGATGATCAAGACCGCCTTCTTGCCCACCCCCTCCTCTCTGCTTCCCTCCTGCACCCAATCTTACTTCTCACTGCTTTGTTTGTTTTCCTCTGTTCTTCTCCTCACCTCTACTCACCTCACCGCTACTTTAAGGATCTCAATTGCTTTCCTGCTTGACTCGCCATTGGCTGACAAGCAGTCTGTCATGATCACCAGCTCTTAAAGACTATTTTAAGAACCTTTTACCCCAATCCTGTCGCCCCCTGGAGTTCCCTGAAGAAGTGGGGGGAGGAGGTGAAGGGAGTCTGTGGGGGAGGCAGTACTGTTGACTGTCAGGGGTTCAAGCTGAGCCCAGCTCCTTTAGCCATATGCCCTCCACATTCTTTTTCTCATCTCAATGGGCATTCTTTTGTTTGGAGTTGTTTCTCTCTCCAGAAAAGTGGAATTAAATAGGGAGGAAATCTGATGCTTTGCTCTAGTTCACTTTCCCTGGCATTTCTTCCAAGTTCTTTCAGTCAGGGGAGGAGAGACCCCGTTTGGTGCTGCTGTAAAGGATAATTCCTGTTTATTATAACCTGGGACTTATTTTTGTAATGTAATTTAATTTGTAATCATTTCTGTCAGTTATGATAACATCATACTCACAAAGTTATTGCTGAAATATTGGAATACGGTGACAGTGCTACAAGAATAAGTCAGACAAGGAATAAACACAAGCTGTCATACGATCAGACAGGTTGTCATAAGCAGGTTTAGCCACATTCGGTAAAAGCGAAAGTGAATGCGACCTAAATGTTTGAAATGATGCACAGAATATTGTGTGCAAGCACAACTATGGCAAGTTCCATAGTTTCTTGCCCTGCCTGACTTCTTTTTAACCATGTCGCCACTTTCCGCTATCTTAGCAATTAACTTCAGTCAATACAATATTTTAACTTTAGGTGTTAGAGTAAGAACTTTATTCATCAAAAATATACAAAGATAAATGAATAAAGATGTTCTTAACACCGTGAAGTAGAGCTGCAACTAACCATTATTTTCATTGTCCTACAACTATCAAGTGTTTGACATTGTTGCTTGAAAAAGGCCTTAAATTGTCCAATCGAGCCGATCCACAAATCATTGCAGATCTACAGTGTCCAGTAAGAATTTCATGAATGCATCAGGAAAGTCAGGGGAGATGTACTGTATGTGTACTAGGCTGCAAAGCCTACAAATCTGTGTGAACATGCATATCTAAACATATAATAACACGAATACACATCCACCCATCTACATATATCTCCATGGTTTTACGAGAGGAAGCATTCAGCCCATCCAGTTTCAAAACAGTCAGTTTTGCCTCTGATTTTAAAAATGATTTTTTCTCCATGCCTTTAATTATCTCTTCTAGTTCTTTCCATGTTCCTATATATGGGCTTCCATTTTGCCTACAGTTTCTTGTAATTACTTTTAAAGAACTTACTCTCAATGTTCTAAGTAAATATTTGTCCTTTCTAGCCATTATTTCATGAGTACTCACACCTAATAAGGCAAATAGATGTTATTAGTTAATATTAGTGATGGGGGGGATGGCCAAAACAAGATCCGAGTTATGAAAAACATGATTACGAAGTACAAAAAGTCCTATAAGAAGGTTTCTATGGAGCTTATAAATTAAACCAATCCCTGTGTTTCTCTTTTTCTCCATTAATGGGTAAAATGCAGTCCTAAAGGATATGGGTGTGTTCTTGATTCGGTGCCCTGCTAACCCCTCTCTGTTCTCATGCGTCACAGGTGGGTCAGGGAGTTCCTCAATGATGAGAACAGAGGTCTTGACGTCCTGGTGGAATACCTCTCCTTTGCACAGTGCGCTGTCATGTGAGTACCTGTGTACAATTTGTACAGACACATACACATACACATACAACTCTCATGACTGTAGCCAAAACCTTTCCTAAGGAACTGGGTTGGGCAGTGGGTCCAGCTGCTGAGTTAACATGTTGTGTCTCGTAGAGCCTGTAATAAACCGCTTGTGCATCCAAAAATGTGAAAATTGCATTCTTTGGATGTGTTTGTATGCCTTGTTGCATACTTGGCAAACTAAATGTGTTTCTGGACAGATGCTATGTGTTGTAGCGTTGAGCTATACCTTGCCTGAATGGGACAGAATCTCTGTGCTGAGCTTTATCATGCAGCTTGATGACAGTTCTTGTGATAAACTCCGGCTCTCTACCAAGCTGCCTTGCTGACCTAACCTCCCCCGTGCCTCTCATCTATACCCATGTGCATCTATGTTGGCTTGTCTGTCTTGTCTTGTATGTGGCCCAGGTTGGATTTTGAGGGTCAAGAGAATGGGGAGGATGGCTTCTTGGACAAGGCTAAATCTTGGAGCAGGTCCATAGAGGATCTGCACCATACGAGCACCCAACCCTTCTGCAACACACTGGTGCGCTCTGCCCGCCAGTCTGTCCTCCGGTATGTATGGCTAAGCTGGCATCCCGCTATTACCTGTGCCTGTTATTCCTCGCTCTGCTTACCTTGAATGCTATAAACATGTATTGGCATGCAAGCCAGTTGTCTTGGTGCTGTTTTGTTTCAGGACAGTGCCTGAATGGTTGATGTGTTATGTGTCTGCTGACCGCAAGGCTCTGTAGATTCCTGTATCAGAGATAGAAACTAAAGTCTTTGACCTTTTGTGCTATGCGTCTCTCTTTGTTAATAGTCCTCCCTCATCTGTCCAGATGTGAATCTGCACTGTCAGATGAGAGCCAGCTGTGAGCTGCAGCATGCAGCTGTTGGACAGTTGTGATTCTCTTCTTCATCACTGAGCCACACAGACAGGATATGAAGAGACACAAGATGTAAAAGTCTGACAGGAGTAAATAAACATTAACATAAACAGAAAAATAGTCACCAAGAATAACTTTCAGGCATTCATGCATTTAGATTACTGTTAAATATATTAGTATAACATTAAGTATCATGTAGTATTACCTACAAAAATTCTGGATCACAAGACAGTAAAAGCCAGTTATAAACTGCACAAGAAAAGTAATTTTACATGACAACTGTGCAAAACAGTTACATAATAGTAGTCTGTGTGCATAGACTTAGGTCTGTTGACAGCAGCACGGAAACCAGGCATCTCCCATAATGCATCTGTAACCTCAAAAGCCATCTAAGTTTTTTCTGTCAGACCTCGTTCTCTGTAATTTTCTCTCTCTGCCTCTCTCTTTGTGACACACTTAAAACAAGAGTCATATGAATACCAGATAGATAAAAAATAAATAAATGAAATAAGCCATCAAACACTGAGTTTGATCACTGACTCTCTCTACCAGATATTAACTTTTGCCATCTGTTGCAGCTATGGCTCGATTTCGAACACCAAAACCATCAAGAACTCCCGCCTTGTGAGCCAAAAAGATGATGTGCATGTCTGCATCATGTGCTTGAGAGCAATCATGAACTATCAGGTAACAAACAGTGTCACCAAAACAGTGTCTTAGAGGCTCACACACAATCTGATAGATAAGTGTTATAAACGTGAGGATTGTGTTTCCTGTGCAGCCAAGTGCTGAATACATAACCATGTTTTTCTGACCACATCCTGTTCTCGCTCTCTCTCTCTCTCTCTCTCTCTCTCCCTCATGCAGTATGGCTTCAACATGGTCATGTCTCACGCACACGCAGTCAATGAAATTGCTCTCAGCTTGAACAATAAGAACTCACGGTAAGAACTGAGGCCCCTTTCTCCATAGGCGCAGGGCTGGGTCAAAGAATAGGGGAAACCCTGCAGCAAGTTCATATGATAGGCCCCCCATTCTCCATGGGGCTCAGTTTCTCTCTGAAGTCAGGGATCATAGGCGTATATATACAGGCTGTTAAAGTAATGTTTACTAAAGACAGATTAGTGGTAAACTGCCAGGGTTGATCACTTCATAATAAGGCTAGGAGGGTAAACACTTACAGCTATAAAGACCTGCCTTCATTGGGATTATACATTTCAACTCCTGTATTTTAATGTATTTGCACCAGTTTTGAGGAAGTACATTCTGGCAGCACACATGTGTTAAAAATTATGCTTTTCCACCTTTAATTTGAGTATGTTGTCTAAACAAATGTCTCCTGTACTTCCAGGACAAAAGCCTTGGTCCTTGAACTGCTGGCCGCCGTCTGTCTTGTCCGAGGAGGTCACGAGATCATCCTCTCAGCATTTGACAACTTCAAAGAGGTGCCCAAAGCAATGTTTTAATGAAATTTGAACCACTGCTACCTGTTGCTTGCACTGTTTATAATCGACCTAAACTGAATTGCGATCATTTCCCACATCGCTGGTGTGTATGAGGTATTTTTGGGCCAATGTAGAGGGTTGACAGTTGTGGTGCTGGGAGTTTTCATGTGTGCTGAGCATGTAAGTAAGCAAAGCTCTACGGTGGCCTGTCTGCGGTCATTAGTCTCATTAAGACACCAGATGTGAGCCAACCTTGAACAATGATAAGGATCAACTCCCTGATGGGAGCCAGTGGACCACAAAGGTTTGCTTAGCCTCTCGGTTTTCGCCTGCACATTCATCCGAACACCGGAACAAGACAATTACCTCGCAGCCGAAAGCCCCAGAGAGACGCAAGAGCTAATCAACCCACCAGTCAAAACAAGATGGTATTTCTGTAGTGGTATTTTTTTTAATTATACATTAATAAAAGGTGACAGGTCTTCTGACAGGAAATCTCACTAGAAAGGCAGCACCAGTAAACACGTATTAGGTCCAAAACTACTACTATTTCTAGTTAGGGTTGTCAGAAATGGGCATGGAATTTTTGAAAAAAACATCCCTTCCCCCTTCCAGTGTATTTCTGTGTTGGAAATGGGCTTAAAAAATCCATCCCAAGTCTGAATCTTTAGCTGGCTTCCCTTCCCATGCTTATAACAAGCTTTTGAGAGGTTGTTGTTGCAAATGGGGAAAGCCATCCTTTGTGTACATACAGCAAATCTCTTGGGGTGCAGTATGTTTCATCCTGGAATGTGATGGATCATAACAAAATACTCTAGTATGCTATGATTTGTCACATGAGTTCATATAATACAGCAGATACATAGAGGACTTCAAAGGGACTCTTTTTTTAAACTTTATTTTTATTGCAACAATTCAAGACACAACAGAACAATTCACAAACATTAAGTATTGGATCTTGTTGACAAGTAGGAATAGATAATAACATAAGTAGTAAATTGTGGGGGGAAAAAAGGAAAATTAAAGGGGAAAACAGACAGTGATGCTTTTAAGCTAAAATACATAGTTCTGGCATAGTCCGCGCAGTGATTCCCATTTCTTCATACAAACTTCGGTTTTCAGTTGCAGCTTTACTGTGACCTTCTCCATGAAATAAATGTACTTAATCCTTTCTCTTTTTTAAACATTTTGTCAATACTATAGGAGTTTTGTGTCCCCTACCATGTCAAAACCCCTCCAACATAAGTCAGTTGTTAAAAATACTTTTCTAAATCATCACTGTGGATTCAATGAACAACCTCTGTATACTTGCATCTTTTGCATTTTAGGTGTGTAAGGAGAAGCATCGCTTTGAGAGACTGATGGATTACTTCCGCTGTGAGGAGGGAAACATCGACTACATGGTAAGATAAGCTTTGCATTATTCATAGATGTAATCGTTTTGGTGTGAATATGTGTGCTTTCATCTATTCATCCAAATAAATAGATTTCTATACCTGAATCTAAATCTGTCTGTGTCTGTGCTACAGGTTGCTTGCATGCAGTTCATCAATATCGTGGTCCACTCAGTTGAGGACATGAACTTCAGAGTCCATCTGCAGTATGAATTCACCAAGCTGGGACTGGATGATTACCTGGAGGTAATGTGACGGACGACACTGTGGTTCAAATGGCCAAATCAAAAACATATCCTCCAGTAGGGACTATTTGTACAGCTTGTGTAGAGAGTGTGTAGAGTATAACTAATTTTGATATTCATTTTTCCTCACATCAGAAATGTAAACACACGGAGAGTGACAAGCTGTCGGTGCAGATCCAGGCCTACCTGGATAACGTGTTTGACGTGGGTGGTCTGCTGGAAGATGCGGAGACGAAGAATGCGGCTCTGGAGAAGGTGGAGGAACTGGAGGAGCACCTGTCTCACGTAAGTGCACCACCCAGTCTGGGCCACCAACACTGCTCTCCGGGCTCATTTATGAGATTGTTGTGTTTCACCAGCCATGTACTTAACTTGGCTGTTCCTATGTGGTGATTAGAAATCTACTCAGTGTTTGCATTTCACAAGTGGTTCAGAATAATGATGGGGTGGAGAATGCTGGAAAGTACTGTGCGTGAAACAATCCTAATATTGTTCTCATGTTGGCTCAGTCTTTCTGGGCAGTTGCCTTCGTATCCCACGCTGCTTCGCAAAGACCCTCCTCACATGGAAAGGTCGTAGGCAGTCCTGACATCACTCGAGGAATTTAAAAACAAACTCTGCTCTCATGGGTCAGGAATGATGGGGGAGGATGAGGGTGAAGATTCCCTATGAATTCCTTTGCAACATGTGTAATCTGTTCAAAATCAAAACAGAAAGCTGTGTCATGCTGTTGCTGCATCATGCTGCTGGGCATATCATATTTCTTATTGATGATGCACATTGTGTAGGGAAGAGAGTGGGAGGCAGTGGAACTGGAAAAGATGCCTGTGGCGTGGATCAATTCTTGTATTCAGCACCTTTCATCTCTGTTGCTCGCTCCGTCTTCTTTCCCAGGTGACGGAAAAGCTGCTAGAGGTTGAGAATGAAACAATGATGAAAGTAGCTGACCTGGAGAAGCTGCTCCTTCAGAAAGATAAGGACCTGCAAATAATACGGGTAAGCTGACAGTCATAATGATGTAATGTTGCTTGCCTGCCTGAGTCAGAAAGGCTTCACTTCACGTTGCTGTGTGTCACCAAAGATCAGTTTCAGATGTATGTAGCTAAATTGCTGTGATAGCAAATTAAGTCAGCAGGAAACAGGATGTTTCTTTTGGTATGTAGAGTCATTGTGGTGTGCTCATTATTGCCCCCTGGTGAATGTTCAGGAGACGTACGAGTCGACCAATACCCAGGTCAACACCCTGAGGAGGATGATCAAGGAGAAGGATGCCGCCTTCCAGAGGCACAACAATATTGAGAGGCGGCTGCTGGAGCTCGAACAGCAAGGCACCATCCGTTTGCACAAGAAGCCAGATGGAGAAATTGCCATCGAGCCACTGGGTGTAAGAGGCGTGGGTGGTGTTGGGGTCAGCGGCCTTGGGATCCCACTGGGTGACATTGGGCAGCTGTCTTTGGGTTCAACAGCTGGGTTAACAGAACCAGGAGGACCAGACACCAGTTTACCACCAGCCAGTGAAGCTCCTCCACCTCCTCCACCTCCTCCCCCACCTCCACCGCCTCCTCTTCCTTCTGCATCAGGTGACAGAGCATGACTCACATTGATTATGTCTAGTGACAAATATATGTGAAAGTTGAATTTGTTTGACTACAGACCCTTAGAGGAGGTTTATTTTCAGTTCCCCTTCTTTGTTCATGCGTGCCAAGCCAGGTGATGTCACAGCAGTGTTCTTCTACCCCAGACAGGAAAGGGAAATACAAGGCTTGTTTCTCTTATGTGTGATTGTGCAGGCAGACTGTAGCACAGGAGAGATGTTCTCAGGACCGCATATAACAAAACATATAGGTTACAAAACATATAATGCAGGCTTATAATGAATTAAATAAAATATGAAGATAATAGCAAAAAAAGAAGAAAATTAATCTGTAGGTTATCAAATGACACTAAAATTAATTCATAAATAAATTGATACAGAAAATGCTAATAGTCTTTTGTTCTAGCATTCCAGGAAGATACGTTTTAATATTTTCTTGTACATTAATTACAGGCTCAAATGCACCAGTCCCACCACCACCACCTCCTCTTGCTCCACCTCTGCCAGGCGCTTCTCCCTCAGTTATCCTGAGTGTGGGTCTCTCAGGTGAGAGCTGACACAAAATGACATATATTTGTTATGTACTTTTGTACTTGAGTGTCTTTGCTTTCCATTCCACTGCAGCAAAATAACAGGTTTACATATATATATTTTATTTCGTTTTTGACTACAGCTATCAGAATCAAGAAGCCCATCAAGACCAAGTTCCGCCTGCCTGTGTTTAACTGGACGGCCTTGAAGCCCAATCAGATCAATGGCACAGTCTTCAACGAGATTGATGATGAGCGCGTGCTAGAGGTAAATCAAGCCGATTAAACCACTAAAAAAGTCCCTGAAAACTTGGCTTCAAAACTATATATCATTAAATATTCATGACTAAATAAGCAACAAGGTATCGTTACATATTTTTGACATGTTACATATTTTGAGGGTCTAACCCAAAAGCTCAGGGAAATGGTTTCTTCAGGACTGTGCAGGTGTTTTGATCAGATCGACAGTGCTGGCAATTTAAGCAAAAACGCACTAGAGAAAAACAAGAAATTGGTCTACTTTTGGCAGAAAACTGTGTTCACAGGGAAGCTCAGCATTCATAATAGAAAGCAGATTGAGAAAATGTGTTTTCAGCCTATAAGTTCACAACAAGTAAGTAAACTGTCATTCATGTGCAGGTGCTGGATCTGGAGAAGTTTGAGGAGCTGTTTAAGACCAGAGCCCAGGGTCCAATTGTGGACCTCTGTTGCACAAAGAGCAAAGTAGCCCAGAAGGCGGTAAACAAAGTCACCCTTCTGGACGCCAATCGCTCCAAGAACTTAGCCATCACACTGCGAAAGGCTAACAAGACCACAGAAGAGATCTGCAAAGCAATAGAGAAGTACGCACTTTTCCTGGACTTGAAATGCTTTTTGAACCATAGACAAAATAGAACAAGTTACTAATAAATTTTGTGTTTACTCAGGTTTGACCTCAAGGCCTTACCTGTCGACTTTGTGGAGTGCCTGATGCGTTTTCTGCCCACGGAGGCGGAGGTGAAGGTGCTGCGTCAGTACGAGCGTGAGCGGCGTCCACTGGACCAGCT
Source organism: Micropterus salmoides (assembly GCF_014851395.1). Taxonomy (NCBI): domain Eukaryota; kingdom Metazoa; phylum Chordata; class Actinopteri; order Centrarchiformes; family Centrarchidae; genus Micropterus; species Micropterus salmoides. The sequence continues at coordinate 18,285,106 of NW_024040707.1, read as the reverse complement.
AGCGGAGGAAGATCGCTTCATGTTATTTTTCAGCAAGATTGAGAGGCTCACGCAGAGAATGAACATCATCACCTTTGTTGGGAACTTTTCGGAGAACGTCAACATGCTCACGCCACAGCTAAATGCAATCATTGCTGCTTCTGGGTCAGTGAAATCTGCACCAAAATTGAAAAGGATACTCGAGGTAAGAAGCATTTATTAGTTCTTATATCATCAGCATTGGTATAATTTATGCATATTCATTTACTCTCTGGTTTTCCCTATAGATCATCTTAGCCTTGGGAAACTACATGAACAGCAGCAAGCGAGGCTGTGTTTATGGCTTCAAATTGCAAAGTCTTGATCTGGTGAGTATTACCTAGCAGAATGTGGAGACATTTTTCAAGTGCTCCATTCATTCCCATAACAATAAGCATAAAAAGATTACACTGTTCACATGTGCAGTGCTTTTGTTGATATTGCCATTCATTCCTATTGTTACACAGCTGTTGGACACAAAGTCAACAGACAGGAAGATGACATTGCTCCACTACATAGCTCTCATTGTGAAAGAGAAGTACCCTGAACTGGCCAACTTTTACAATGAACTGCACTTTGTGGATAAAGCTGCAGCAGGTGAGTTCAGACAAAGCATTTTGAAGATATACGATATGAAGAATTAAGTTCAAAACATATCTTTAATGGTTTGCTCATACGTTAGTATTATAGTAAATAGCTCTATAAATAAAACATCTTTCTTGTCTAAAAGTATCTCTGGAAAATGTGCTGCTGGACGTTCGAGAGCTGGGGAAAGGCATGGAACTCATCCGGAGAGAGTGCAGTCTCCACGACCATTCAGTACTGAAAGCCTTTGTCCAGGCCAGTGACCCACAGCTGGACAAGTTGCAGAAGGACGCCAAAACAGCAGAGGTATCCAACACTGTCCTCGCCGCCTAACCTCAAAGGGAAAAAAACTTGAAAAATACACGGGGAGCAAACTTCTGCCCAGAGCTCACTGACCTTTAACACACAACCAATTATAACTCCCAACTCGACAGTGTTTACATACATTACTTCAACTCTGTCACTGTCCTCCTTCCCAATTCTAGGAAGCCTTCAACAATGTGGTGAACTACTTTGGAGAGAGTGCCAAGACAACTCCACCCTCCGTGTTCTTCCCCGTGTTTGTGCGCTTCATCAAGGCCTACAAGGTGAGGATGCCAAGCAGACACAGCAGCTATGTATCTTTTCTCGTTTCTGTACTGACAAGGTGCCGCTTTCTCTCCTGGTCAGACGGGAAGTTCCCTGGTTTCAGATGTGTATGTTGTCAATGTCAGTGAGAGCAGAGCAGGGCAGAGCTTTGGCTGCCTCTGTGCCACAGGACGTGGCGTATCGTCCGAGGCCAAATAACAGGAAAGGCCAGCTGGGTCCGACTCTAGAGCTGCAGCTGTGGTGTTTAGACTGGTTCTTCCCCCCTCCTTCCCTCCTCCCCTTTACCCCCGGACAGCCTCGCCCTGCCCCACCACACAGCACACTTCCTGAGATTGTTCTCAGCCTGGATTTATGGGATCTGCTGAAGGAAATGTTCATCACAGGGATTTCTGCATATGTGTGTGTCTGTATGTGTAATTTAAAACAATAGTTTGACAATTGGGAAATACACTTGTTACAAGTCCAAGTTGTTCTAGGAGAGAAGGGAGTAACATGAAACCTGGTAAAGAATACGAGGAGTTGTTTTTTCTGTTTTTCAGTCTGTTATTGCCAAAATAACAAACCAACCAGCCAACAGCAAACTCACTTCCTTTCTGACATTAGCCTGGCGACAACATACAACAGAGCTAATTTTGCGTTCTTGCCACAATTAGCTGTCTGTTTCTAGTCTTAATGCTAAGCTAAGCTAATTGGCTGCCTCCTGTAGATGTGTATTTAGTGTAGAAATATGAGAGTGGTATCAATCTTCTCGTCTAACTCTCAGCAATAAAGCAAATAATTATAATTCCAAAGATGTCGAACTATTGTTTTAAAGCACACTTAGTGAAGGTATAAAGTAGTTGTGTGTTTGAAAGGTTAAAAGGGGGCGGCAGAAAGAGAAAGGATACTAATGATTAGTTATGTTCATACTATGTTCATTAAAGTGTGTGTTTGTGTTTGTGTGTGTGTGTGTGGTTGTTTATGTTCCACTTTTGAGCTGTTTTCTCTAGCCTTAAAGGGCCACACAAGTGTATTGATTTGGATTTATTTGAGCAGCTTTTTCTCTTCTCAACAGGATGCAGTGGAAGAAAACGAACAGAGGAAAAAGCAGGAGGAAGCAATGAGAGAAAAGTTACTGGCTCAGGAGGCTAAACAGCATGACCCCAAGGTACAGTCAAAGTGCATGCAACTGAGCTGAAAGAAACAGATTCAGATGTTTACTCAGTGCTAAATAAAACTTTGTGGTGTACCAAAAAGCACAATGAACAGCACACGTCCTCTCTGCTGATTCAGGTCCAGGCCCAAAAGAAGAGGCACCAGCAGCAGGAGCTGATCGCAGAGCTGCGCAAGCGGCAAGCCAAAGACCACCGGCCCGTGTACGAGGGCAAGGATGGCACTATTGAAGATATCATCACAGGTGGGCCAGACAGCACACTTAAAAGACCCCATATGGGTGCCAGCAGCCCTCGTCGTCCCAGGTCGAGGATGACTGTGGTCATTCACTGCTCAGCTCCTTTGAAGTGCACCTTGTGCTATGTGGTCCAGACACCACCACATCTGGAGCACAGCACATAGCAGCACAGCAGTCACTAGTGATTCCATGACGTGCTGGCTAGTTAGTCCGGAAATGTCTCACACTAAAGCTGTTGAGCCTCAATATGTAGGTAGTCAGATAGGCAGTTTTATTTCAGTATATTGGATCTTTATTTACAGGATTCCTTTTTAAAGCCACTGTGTGTAGATTTTGTTATGTGATTATAGCTTTTTTAAATATATTCTGATGGCGCTTTTGTTTGTAGAAAAATAAGACAACGCTAGTGAAAACTGATCATGCGAGTGACTTTCTTTTATCCAGCACTACGAGTCGCCAAAGTCATTTTAAAATCCTACATATAGGAACTTTAATGGGAGAAGAAAGCAGGATCTACAGCCTCAGGACAGCACATAAGCTAACAGTTTTTTTTGTCATAATCATTAATCAAAATGCTAAAAATGTAAATAATATAAATGTTGCATTAATGTAATTTTTAGTAATGTTAACTATGCTTCAATGCCACAACTGTTAGAGCTGTTAACAGCTTATTATGCAACTGATGCCTTCCCAAGACATGCTCAGTGCGTCATTTTAAGTCCCCATTTTTAGGTTTCATAAGCATTATTGTTAAGAAACATAGTAACAAACATTTAATAAATGGCTTATAACACACTATAATCAATTATAGTTGTATGTAGCCATTAGGACATTGTTTAAGTGTAATGTACAGTATTTGTCAACAATTTTTAGAAAAGCCATATTTTGTATCATTACAACTGGTTTTTGTACCATTTTGTCATTCATCATCTGTTTATACACCAGCCTCCACTTATGGGTGCCCACAGGAATAGTTATAGTTGTTGACAAACACACAAATAAACACACTTATCTGCTTACAACTACATTACAGTGTGTTATAAGCCTTTTATGAAATGTTTATATAGTGCTTATGAATGCAAAATATGGGGACTTAAAGTAAAGTGTTGCCTCTAATCCTATTAAAAACCTCCTGAGGGTTTTTACAAAGCTTGTTTCCATAGATCTGTGCAACATAAAGGACGAGTACAGCTCCTGTTTTCTAGTTTTCTTAGGGTCATTAGTCTCCTGAAAGACATTTTAAGGTGGTCCAGTGCCACCAACCCCCACACCCACAGAAGCACAGTGTCTCAGGTGTGACATGTTTTCTCCCCCTCCTCCCCCAGTACTGAAGAGCGTGCCCTTCACAGCCCGCACTGCTAAACGCGGCTCACGGTTCTTCTGTGAAGCCAACCTCTGTGACGACACCAACTGCTAGCCCTTCCCCCCTTAATGCCAAGGTTGTCCAGGTGTCTCTCGTACGCCTCCTGACCCCACTGTGCATGCAGCATGATCCCTGTCACCCACCCAACCCCATACCTCACCACTACAAATGCTGTAAACTAACTTGGGCCGTCATTGGTTGTTTGTGTTCTACTTCAGAAGACTCTTATCAGGCGTCTGGTGATAAGAGTCAGCCAAACCTCTTTGTCTTGTACAGATCTCCATGAAAAACAAAATTGTACAGGGTGTCAACATATTTTGTGTGAGAAAAATATGTTAATAGTACAATCAGCCATGTCTGTGTATTACATTTTCAAGTGAGACCATCATGCATGGCATGTGTAAAAGGCTGTGCATTATTATAGCATATTTCTTTTAAAGCATTCCTTTCGTGGAGATGAATTCAACAATCTAGCTTAAAGAGGTTTGGCTAATTTACTGGTTTTAGCAACGATGCCTTGTTCCTTGAAACTAACTTGTTTGGTGTTGGTTTCCTGCTAACATGTGACTCTTCTTTCCTCGACCAACACTGTTTATTCTACCCCCTCCAGCTGAAAAGAAGATTAATGACAGTATTTCCCACTCCTAAGAGAGGGTAAGAAAGGTAGCCTGGCTGAAACCCGGCCCGCTTGGCCCTCCAGCTACTGTGTGCTGCTACAGTGATGTCAGCTGCTTCAGCTAGTGCTTTGGATGCAAAAAAAAAGATGCTTCACAACACTGAAATTTTCACAACACAATAATCAGAAAACAAGATATTTTCAGATTAGTTAAGAAATATTACTTGGCCCAACAGCCATTAAAACATGTTGTCCCTTATTCTCCAAGTCTTTGCCTTAGAGAAGAAGCCCCTGTGGTATTTTCAGAACATAATTGTTCAGTTTCAGTACATAACTGTACCCCTAAGATCATCCTCCTCACCCCCTTCCATTATGTGTTGCATGTTGTCCAGTGTTGATTTACCTCTCACCTGTCAACAACGTCCGCCATGTTTTGTCTTTGCTAACGGTCATCCGCGGTGTGCTGAACAAGTATTTGGTCAACAGGCTCTAGAAGAAAAACACACACACACACACACACACACACACACATACATGGATAAAGTCTGTATCCAAAAGGATTTTTTTTTACTTCAGTGGCATTGCCTGCTTGATTGTTGCTCAGCAAACTGAAGAGCTTGTTGACCATTGTCCTGTAACTGTAATAATGATGGCTTTTTGACAGCTGCATTATTATATTTACAAAGTTGCCATAGCTACATTCCCAAAGCCTTGAATTTCACTGTTTTGTGTATCACTACCAGTTAAAATGCAAGGTTATGGGAATGTGTCATTCAATGTAAAGTCTGCATTGTTTATGCTATTTTTACATTTCTAATTCACAGAAAACATTTAACTGCCAAAGTTATAGCAGATTATTTATACTATGATACTAGAGCCCGACCAATCAATAATATGAGCATATTGCAGATAAATCAGTATCTGGGTTTATATCAGCCGATAAATTATAATTAAAAAAGAAACGGAGAGACGGAAGATGGATCCTTCAATCATGTTATAAGTATTGGCTTTGCATAGCTTGTCCACCACAACACACAACAGCAATCAGCTGACATAATCAGCTGTACTTTTATTATATATATAGTTTATTTTTAAATGGCATTATGTCATGTATCTTGTTGAGGTCTCATAACTACACTTTACAAATGTTAGGGATAATCTTTGTTTATGTTATGTGTTTCTGAAAAGAAGGAAAAAAAAGATTTTAAAATCCTCAAATATCAAAATCAGGATCAGCCTTAAAAATCCCATATCGGTCGGGCTCTAAGTGATGTTACAATATACACTCAGTTGCCAGTTTATTAAGTACACCAAGCAAAAGCTACTGCAGTCTAATACAACAGTCCAGCAATAAATCCTACCTTCATAAATATTATATAATAATTATACATCATTGTTGAAACTGTTTTAGAGAGCTGTTGATTGAACTGTATGATCAATTTGGAAGATGTAGCTTGTGATGTGAACAGTATTGCATTACAGAGAATGCAAAACAGAGGAGGGGTTTCTGTTATTTGGCCTACCCTCATTAATACAAATGGGGTGGACAAAATAATACAAACACGCCAGTTCATTAGGTGTACCTAATAAACAGCCAACTTAGTGTAAGTTTATGTCCTCTACATTTATGGCTTAAAATACTCTTAGCACTGTAAAATAAGTTAAATAAATAAGTGGAAGCAAGTTTGCAGATTGACCTCTGGGTCCTCTAACATGTATGTTTGTGTGTGTGTGTGTGTCCACCCCCGTCTCTCACCCCTCTCTCCATGCCTACTCACAGATCTTCGAAACCAGCCTTTCCTGCGAGCTGACGCGTTGATCCGGAGCGGTTGGAAGAGACCCTAAACCACTTATCCGTCACTTATACTCCCCTCCCCTTTATAACCTTCCTCCCTGTGTTCCGATGGTCTATCTCAACCCTGAGGCTGCAGATCACAAAGACTGAAAGGAGGGACAGGACAGAGCCCTTGTTTTAGCTGGGTAATTTATTTATTTATAGAGGCCCTTTTACAGCCACTTTAAGTGACAGAAGCACAATGGTTGACTCCTGTCTCACTGCAAAGACAAGACTTTCCCTGCTCTGTTGCCACTGAGAAGCAGACCAGTCGGAGGATGACTACAAAACAGGTGAGATGAGTTGAGGACGGGCGTACTGCAAAACAGGAAGAACAGTGCTTCCACGAGCAAGTGCCTGCCAACATGTGGATCTTATTCCCAAGACCGTTAATTTCCTCAGATTATGCAGTTGTAGCAGGATTTCGACTGGAAGGCAGCCAAAGGGAAGACGCCAACTCCGCTGCTGGGATGTTTGCCTTGAAGACACTTTCACAACAGACAAGCGTCGACATTATAATGAGACATCTGGGGACGGTTTCCTAACATTAAGCCGAGTCAACACATTCATTCAAGACTTAATATTTTTTATTTAGAGTTCAATCGCATGTATCTGGGAGGAAAGGCCATCGATTCTACTGGTTCCCTTGGATGAGCTAACAAAACCAAACTTTCTCAACTGTCTCATGTTTTGCTTAAGAAGTGCCTTTTTGTGTGTAAACAGTGTTATTTCTCATGAGTCAGCCATACTTTTATTTTACATCTTTCATTTGTTAAAGCTTGTATTTTTTATTGCCTTGTACTATAACATTAGACATATAAAACTGACAATATGTAACAGTTGACATTTCCCAGCTTTAAAGGCCTGCAACAACTAGAAGGTAAAGTGGAATGGTTTTAGATTAACCTTTTATTTACCTCTCTCGTACATGAATGTCTTGAAGCTAATAACAATTGACATTTCTTCATGCCTTGTCCAAGTAATTCTGAAAAGTTGAATATTATACGCCTTGACAACACTTTGTCACACTTGAAGTGACATTTGGAAAGTAACAAATGTATGATGAAGATACCACATTGACTGCTGTTTAAGGGCCCAGATGACATTAACCTGCTATAGATGTGGTGATGGATGAAGGACGTTTCCGTTCCTATGAGGTCTTGTGTTTTAATAGAGATGATCTAACTGTTGAAACATCCATGACTTTGGCACAAAGGGAGCGAACGATACATCTTTACACTACTTAATTTGGCTTAACATTGTATGAGACACTATTGATATTATTGTACATTCAAATCAAGGAATTTACTTACTTTAGAAGAAATGATCCATGATATTGTCTATTGACTGAAAGATGACACTTCCTGTTTAATAAAAAAGATGAATTATGTAACTACAAGACCAAAGGGCATTGTCATTACAGCTCAGGGGTATGAAATCAAAGGCTGGTCTTTCTTTGATGAAGCAACATGCGAAACAAGCGATTACTACATGGTCATGTTTTATTTCTTAACTTTTACTTGATGCTCATGTCTGATATACTCTTGCAAGACATTATGAGCTACTGTTTTCCCCCCACTATATGTCTCCAAAAGACGGACAGAGCCACCATACATTTCTACTATAAAAATCCATTTAATTTCTTATATCAAAAAGAAATAGAATCATAACAAAAACAATCAGAACCACAAATATCCATGTGGGTTTTTGCCACCAAAAGAAATTCTCCAACTGAAAAAAAGATTATTCTAATTTACATGGTCAGTTGATAATCTAACAGAGCAGGATGTTAAAAAAAAAAAAAGAAAGATGATGAATACTGTTAACAAGTGAGGGGTAAAGCAAGAGAGTTTCCTCTTGGATGGGTGTATGTGAGCACCATGCAGTGATGTAGCAGGTAGGGCTGATAAGCTCAGTTAAAAGCAGCGTGGTGAGCGTTGAGACACAGAGAGAGCAACGCTTTTAAGATTAAAAACCAGTTTGACAGACAGACAAGATGGTTAGCGTTAGCAGCAAGGCGACGGAACTAAAAAAGGAATGCTTATCAGGAAGCCGATTGGCTCCCTTCATGGGTCTGCACTTAACAATGAGCATTAACCTAAATTACATGTCCATGTAATTACATACAATAAAAAAAGAAAGCAAGGAAAAAATAAAATCTCCCACAGAAGTATGTACCATCAAACGGTCTCTATGGCCTATCCTGAAAGTACATTTACAATCAAAAGACAAGGAAGAAAAGCTAAATGCAACCATTCTGAGCTAATTATTAGTCGCGTTGTTTTTCAGTGATAACCGGGAAAATTCACAGAAGCTTGCCATCACTCCCCCCCAAAAAAATTACTTTATAGAACAGTTTCAGAGCAAAATCCGGCTCCTGTCCAGAGTGTCCTGCAGTAGGCTAAACCAAGGCCACGGATTTCCATCCCGGACTTTTCATCCTGGAATGTGGACTTTATTACAATCATCTTCACACACTGCCATTGATTCATTCATTGCTGACACAAAGTATGTCAATTATACAATGAAATATAAAATGTTAGAGTACAGACTGCTATTTGTTACTGATGTATTCCTGGGTATATTTTCAAGACACTTTGTTAATAGGTTTATATATATGCAAATATATAACTTTAGTCTGTGCAAGGAGGTAAAAGACAATCACTTGAATGTAGTTCTTTGAGACAACAGAACAGACACTGTCTACAATGCTGAGCCCTCCATGTATACATGTGCTGTATAACAACTTCTTATTTCTCTCCCAGCCTTGATCTCCCTTTAGACCTCCAGCAGCAAACGTACATATATACGCACAATGGGAAAGACTGAGCCGAACCACCATCCAGGAAGCATTCATAGTGAGCACTGACACTTCTCCTCTCTTTTATGAACAACAAAGACTTGGCAACATTTTCTAGGATGGAACAATATTCTTTTTTTTCCCTCCCTATACAATTCATACAAAAATAAAAAATTAAAATTGTTCCACTGCCATTTGTATCTCTCTATCTTTTACATTTGCACAGAGGTAGTGGCTATATGCGTGAGAGGGGAGAGAAAATTGTGAGGAGGAGGTGAGCAAAATTAAAAAGAAGAACTGAATAAATGTCTATAAAATGGTTCCTTTTCATCAGAGGATTTTTTTGTCAAAGAACAAAATATAATACTGCAATCACTTAAAAAAGTAGTCCTTCATTTTATACATTTTATACAGTGTTCTCGCTTTTTTTTGTTGCTTTTCTTTTCAGTTGGTAAAGGCATAAGATGAGAGAGCTCAGCACTGGATTGGGCAGGGCAATGTTGGCAGAGTTCAATCCAGGCCAAGGTCTATGCCAGCGGGTCACTCATGTCCTCATCACCCTGGGAGAGAAGCTCCTTCTTTTCATCTGTGCTGGCCAAAGAGTTGCGGCTATTGTGGGCTCCCATGTACAGGGTGGCATACACTGGGTTGGTGAAGTTAGTGGGCTGTGGAGCAAAGAAAATTACATGGTGACTCAAAGGGCACGAGAGAGGCAGAGATTCTTTCAATGGTGAAGGCAGGATTTATTGCATTTTGTGCTTTAAAAGGGTCAGTTCACCCAAATAACAAAATATTACACTACAATTTGGGTCTCCCCAACTGTACTCAAAACAAACTGTTGTCAATGCATTCTTTCAGTCTTTCCAAAAACAATGTCCCAGTTACTCTGTATAATTCACAGACCTCTCTCAGAAATTTTTTTTTGGTAGAAATGGCAGCGCATATGAAAATCCACTCCCCACCCCCGTGTACATGAGCGATGGTAGAAATGTAGGTACTTAAAATTCAAACCTATCTGCGTGGATATATACCACCAGGTGTATATGAGAAGATGTGTTATCTTTGTGATTTGGTTGAGCAGACTGTTTATATAAAGGTTGCTTTTAGCTGTGTTACCTTGTCTGGGTCCAAAGCAAAGTCTGAATCAAGGAGCTCCCCAGCGTCATCGTCAGGGTCTCCTTCATAGATCTTATAGGCAGGGTTCCCAATCTCAACATTCATTGCTCCATTTGTCATTCGGTGGTGTTGGAAGCCCTTTGCACTGCAGACAGAAAAATGAACAAACTGATAAATCAATCCAAACAAATAGATTTAGAAAAACTATTCTGGGGAGAAATTAAATTAAACAATATTCACGGTGGCTAGAAAAGTATAAATCACTTAGCGTAAACCAAGTACTGACTCAGCACCTGAAACATACAATCCACACAATCAAGACAACAGATATTAAAGGTCGTCAAATGGCCTTTTGTCAAAAGCCCATTTGATCAAACCCAGAGATAATACTGCAGCATGTCTACTGTGGAGAATGCTGGATTTTCACATTGCAAATACTTGGCTGTTTGCAAGCATCGAAACATCTTTCATAGATGCACAGTTGTATATTTTACTATGCAAGCACACAGCGTGAGCCTAACATTACAACATGTAAACAAGGGAAGGTATGAAGACGCAAGAACGACCAAACTGTTTAATTGTTTGCACATCACCAGCAAAGCTACTTCAGATAAGAGACAAGAGGTCCCAGTGTTGCTGGGTGGGAAACTCTGTGGGAGGCAAACAAGAGATGGCAGGCAAGGACAAACGGACAGATTTTTAACAGAACGGACAAATGGACTGACAGAAAGCATGGCCAATCTGACTGGATATCAGGTAAGGGAGGGGACAGGATTTGGAGGTCAACAGGTGAATTATGTAACCCTATGAAGTTACCGCGAGCACTGAGAACGAGATTTGCCCGGCCATAGAGACCTGGGAGACAGGAAATAGATGGTTATCAAAAGGTAAGAGAGGTAGAGAAGCTAGGCAGCATAGGTGTGAGGAACAGATGAAAAATGAGAGAGTTTGAATTTTAAGTATCTGAAACCAGGACTCACCCGCGCATTCTCCGCTTGTACCACAGGATGGCACCAACCACCAGCAGTGCCAGTAACAGCAGTAGAAGCACCGGGATGACGACGGAGGCAGTATCTGCGAGTGAGCAAACATTGTGAGCAGATAGGACCAAACACGTGCATGTTTTACTAACTAAGACTCTCTGAACTGTGTCTTACTTCCGCTGGAAGTTGAAGAATCCATAGAAGCTGCTGTAACTTCACATCTGTATCCCCTCCATCCTAGAGGACACCTGGACACACAATGAGCGAGAGTTAAGCATTTTCAGTGAATTTATTTCTGCTCTGAGGAGTGAAAAGGGGTAGGCAAGGGTAGACCAGCCTTCACGGAAGTCTTTTATCCATCTGATACACCACTTCATTAAAAAATCTGTTACTGATTGGACACTGCAGCTGATGGGACAGATCAGATATCGCAAGATTTTATTTCTTTTCAGATTCACCATCTACTTAAAATTGCGGATCGTGTTTTCTCTTCATGATCAGATTATTTTTCCTTTTAATCTATATTATAAATAATGTTTTATTTCCATTCATTCACATGTCAGGTGAAAAATCCCCAATGCGTCGGGTAGAAACTACAGTTTGACGTGAGATTTATTTTGATAATTTCCACTTTTACTAAAACATTTGGGCTGATATATAATTTCTGAAAATAGTTCTCAAACATAGTGTAATCATGACCTGGATTAATAAATAGTGAATTTACAAACACAATATCAGCAAATTCATGCACAAATGGAAAATACGCAAGTGAGGGAAACGTGGATGAAAATAAGGGAATTGGCATGTACCCTGTGTGTACGTGTGTGTGAGTGTCATTTCTTACTTGCACTGAGGCAGCAGCGTGCGAGTGTCAACTGAACATTGTCCGTTTGTGCAGTAGTCCAAACAGGTATAGCAGCTGGGCTGGGTCTGTCCGTTGGGACAGCTATACACACACACACACACACACACACACACACACACACACACACGGATAAAACATTACTGTGTTGTCCAATAATATCTCCTCAGAGTCCTGAAATAGCAGCAGTAATGCCTATGGTTTTAGATTGAACAAGTAGAGGTGTGAAATTCAGATGTCCACATACTTTTGGTCATGTAGCGTACCTATCAATCAGTGTAACCTGTGAGGTACGTGACGTGCATAGATTGATGTCTGAACTTTCCGTCTTGGTACTGAGCAGTCCAAAATAAATGTTAGCAAATATTTACAAAGCTAAGTCTAATTTATTTTGTGAGTCAACGTTCCACAGTGTACATACCTGCAGGAAACCTCGCCTGAGGATGATGTCAAACACTTGCCCGTTCCGCAGAACTGACATTTGTCCAGCTCACACTGATGCCCGATGAACTGAGTGGTGCACAGGCAGAGTTTGGTGCCGTTGGAGGTTTGTAAGCAGGTTCCACCGTTGTGACAGAACTCTTCACATTTACCTAAGGACGGGAAAGAAGACCTGTGAGAAGAGCGAAGAACTGTCATAGATTCAAAACTTGTTCCTTAAAAGTGAATCTTACACGTGTCATTGTGTGTAAATGAAATAGTTTGTTTACATTACTAATATCAAACATCAAGGATAACACATATTTTTCCGCGAAGTGTTAAAGAAGCGGAGAATCCATACATACTGTTTTATCATCTATCTATCATCTACGGTAACGCAAAACTCCTTAAAGAGAATGTAGCAACATCTGACAGTGCTGCCACTTACTGTACTGGCACTGGTCTCCCTGGTACTCTGGTGGGCAGCTACAGGTTGGCTGGTTGCCCATGTTGACCGAGCAGTTGCCTCCGTTCAGGCAGTAGTCCTGACAAGTGTGCCGGTTACAGTTGGGCCCTGTGAAGCCCTTTGGACATCTGCAGGTTGGAGCACCTAGGACACAGATAAGATATGAATTAAGAGTAAACTGCAATCGCTTACACAAAGGCTGTAGCTGTGCACCTCCACAAACTACATCCCTTACAGGATGTAGAATTTTATTTATTTTTCCCAATTTCCCACATTATAGAATAAATGAAGAACTAGCACAGACCAAGAGTTGGGCATTTTGGAAATCACCCTGCTTCATGCCCTCTCTGCTACAGCCTTTTGGCATGCGATTGCTGTTACTAATGAATACTCCAGAGGGCTTTCACAGACATCAAAAGGATGGGTGGAAATTGTACTAACAATTTTTGGAACACAAAAAACATGTTTGCTCAGCTGCCATCAGTGGCCTAAATTACTTGCTAGGAAATAATTATATTTGCAATAACATGTTTATTTCACTTAATAATTTGCTGGTTAGAAACATTTAACCACAAGAAAATGTGCCTGTAATAACCTCCAGATAGATGAAGGCATTCCCATTCACATTGATGTGACAAAATCATTACCAAAGGACATTTACTTTTTAGAATTCAACAGAAATATACATTCACAGAGCCCGATTAATACATGTTCCTATGTAAAAGGAAGAAACTTAATGACTTCTTGCTTAACTACTATGTAAATAAGGAAAGAAGACTCACAAAAGTCTTTGCAGTTAGATGTTAACAACATGATAAGTCTATGGTTAACAAACCAACCATGGTCTTACCGGTATGCGAAGCAGTGCATGTGCCTCCGTTCTTGCAGTAGTCCCTGCACTGGTTGATCTCACATCTCTCTCCGGTGTAGCTAGGCTGGCAGCGACACTTGGCCACCTGACGGGCATTGAGGAAGCAGCTCCCACCGTTCTGACAGTGAATATCGCAGGGTCCTGAGGGGGGAGCTGTGAAGGGGGAATTCCATGATCAGCCAACATTTTGTATGCAGCATCTGAACATAAAGCCAACCCAGATGAAAACCACCAGGGGCGTTAAAAGCTAAAAGTAGAGGATACGGTTGTTGCTCTACTGCTTAGCGATCTGTATGTGTACATCAGTGTACTGTATCTGCAGACTTACAGAACGGTGACTGGGTGGGGCTCACTCTTTCCGCACATGTACCGTTGTCGGCCACGTAGTTGTTAGGGCAGGTACACACCGGTCCGCTGGGGCTGAGCAGACACAGCCACTCACATTTCTTTCTGTCACATGGGTTAGTCACTGGTGCACAGAGAGACAGGACATCCAATAAGAACAACAAGTGAAATGTATAAAAACCCTATAAAAACCACCAGTCTTTCTCTCAGTTGATGTTTACATTTATTTAAATAAACATTATATGCATCTTATGGCTTTCAGAATGCAAAGTAACAGTATATTATATGTATAGAAAAGCAGTGGACTACTCAAGAAACATTATGTTTGTCACTCACTCTCTGGCTGCTTGTAACGGTGGTACAGGACTATGTCAGTAGCATGGTTGATGCCTGTGGTCAGATTCTCCATGGAGCCTTTGCCAAACTTGTTGACTCGGAAGACAATGTTATTGATATAGGTGACCCCATATATGTAGTCCTCAAAGATATCTATGCTGAATGGATGGAGCAGGTCTGGGAATGAGGAGGGACAAAAAAAGAGAAAAGGGTTAAAAAGAGAAAAATATGCAGACAACCATTTAACGCCAGATTTCTGAATTTGTCATGTTTCACAGTTGTGTTAGAAAAAACGCAACTGTTTTTGACGCCAGAGACAGCAATGACAGGATCAGAACCATCCAGACGAACACTGCCAATCACTGAGAGTTTAGCATCTGACCAGTAAAGACGTTCGTTGAAGTAGTCCACAGCCAAACCTGTAGAGACAGAATAGATTAGCCTAACAGACAAAGACATCACACAACAGCTGCAGAACAAGGCTAACTGTTCCTTGGACAAATCAGGGCTAAGATAAATCACACAATGCTAATGCAGTACTGACCTGTGGGCCACTGGATGTTCTCATGAACCAGAGTTTGTCTCAGAGTGCCGTCCATGGCAGCGGTCTCAATTTTAGGGTGGTTCCCCCAGTCTGCCCAATACATGGTACTGAAGGAAAACAGATTTGAAACACAAAGTTACAAAACATTCAATGGCAGAAAAAAAACATGATAGAAATCATATATCTTATGTGATTGTTGCCATGAAGCCACCGTCTAAGCGCTCCACACTCTCTCTTACCCTCTCTGTGGATCCACTACGATGGCGTAAGGCTCGTCTATCATGCCGGAGATGAGGGTTTTGCAATGCTGGCCTGACATCTGAGCCACTTCTATTACATCTCGACCAGAGTCGGTCCAGTACAGGTTACCAGCCACCCAGTCCACCGCTATACCACGAGGCATCTTCAGCTCTTTGATCTGGATACGAGCAGAGAGGCCATCACAGCATGCCCATGTGATTGTGTTTGGAGTTGTATGATGGAGAGACTGCGTTTCTGCACACATTTGCACACCAGCATTACCTGCAGGTTGGTGATCCTGCCCTCGGTCTGAGAGTTGGAGGTGGTCGACGATGACGGTGGTCCTGGAAGTTCATAGGAGGAGATGCGGCCCGTGTGCCAGTTGGTCCAGAAGATGCGGTTGGTTTTGATGTGCAGGTCCATCGCATCAATGCGAACGCTGGCATCGCCCTGGAAGGTCTGCTCATAGCGCCAGTTGGGCATGCCAGGGTCCAGGCTGCGGATTTCATTGTCGTCGGCGATGTAGAGAATCTGCCGACTGCTGTTCATGCCTGGAAGAAAAGGTTAAAAAGTCACATGGATGCCTTTGAAATACATTTTTTTCATGACTTGTATGTTTTAAAACGTAGCCTAAAAGAACAGGCAGCCTATAAGAGAGATACAGTTATCGTCCTCACTGTCAGCCTTGCAGGTGTCATTGATCCTGGTAAAGTACTTGTAGCAGCTGCATTTGTAGGACCCTTTGGTGTTGTTGCAGATGTGGGAACACACTCCGAACTGCAGACACTCATTTTTATCTGAAAAATGAACCGAAATAAAGTCATAGTAATTAGAAAATATTACAGCCAGGCCCCTCGCCTTCCAGAGCAAAAATCCAAGCGAGTGTGTGTACCTCCACAGGTGTGGTGTCCGATCTTCTGGAAGCCTGGTTTGCAGGAGCAGAAGGAGTCTGTGCGGTTGGTGACGCAGTGCGCCTCGTCTCCATCCCCACACTGAGTCCTGTTACTCCTGCAGTCATTTAGTTTGGTGTCTGAACGTGAACAAGAACAAGTCAAAGGCGGGTTTAAGAGATTCTGCTGAGGCTTAATATTGGAAACCTCAGATCTGTGGTTAGCAGTAATATAAAAATCCATTCTGACATGAGGCACCTGTCTTGCAGTTGGTCTCATCGGAGCCATAGTCCTCACAGTCGTTAAAGAAGTTACAGCGCAGAGTGGAGCTGATGCACCTGCCATTGGCACACAGGAACTCATCCTTCTCACATGTGGGAACAGCTGGAGGGGCCTCTGTAAACATATAACACAACACACACATACAGATCAGTACTGTGCATAATCTAAGTTGAGGAAGGAGGGGATTTCACAGCGATTTGACTACACAACTTACGGCAGTTCAGTTCATCCGAGTTGTCGCCGCAGTTATTGACACCATCACACCTCTTTGACACTTGCAGACATACACGGTCGTTTTGGCAGCGTAAAACTCTGGTGGGAGGACACTGGAACTTCCCTAAGAGCCAAAAAGACAAAGAAGACAAGATGGACAAGGAGGGTAGGGGGAAAGAAAATAGGTCAGGATGAAAAGAAGAAGACTGACAGATGCCCAACATTTATGTGATTCACAAGGCAGCACTCACTGCACTCTTCGGGATTCTCGTCAGAGTTGTCCCCACAGTCGTCTTCCCCATCACACTTCCATGCATGGGGTTTACACAAAGTGTTGTTACACTGGAACTCATCCAGAGGGCAGTTACGCCCAGCTGAGGAAGAAGCAAGCGCAGATGTATACTACTTAAGTGGTTTGCATAAAACCTGATACACCTTTTCGTGGCATTTTGCCTTTAGGCGTTCGTAGTCACACATTTCTGTCTCATACACTGACATTTATTGATTTAAATTATATTATATAGGCAGACATGGTTACAAAAAACAATTAGAATAGTTGTAATTGTCTTTATTTGTATACTTTCATTCATTCATTTATATAGCATATACAGACACAAACATACACGTACCAGCACTGCCACAATTATCCTCATCACTGCCATCCATGCAGTCAGGGTCGGCATCACACCGCCAGCGGATGGGGATACAGTGTCCGTTCTTACACTGGAACTGGTCGTTGTCACACTTCAGATCACAGCCATTCTGAAGAAACATCATACATGCTTTCATACATGCTTTCATATTTGCAAATTAATGCTAAACACACAGAATTGAACTTTCTTTACAGAGTAATGCAAATACTCATTTTAAAAGACAGCCAAACATGAAGTTTCTGCACCTCATCAGATCCATCTGCACAGTCGTGGTCTCCATCGCACTTCCACCTCCCGGCAATACAGCGGCCGTTCGTGCAGGCAAACTCACTTTCTGAACATTGCCGAGGCACTGCAGAAGAAGACAAGGTGGATGTCGGGGACAACACATGCACAAATACTTAATAGTGAGCTACAGCTGTTTAAGCCTTCAGCACAAAACACAGCACAAGGGTCAGGGCAACCACAGAAGACGACTCTACAGCACTGCAGGAGGTGATGTGAGAGAATGAAAGGAGTTTATTTTAATTTATTTTTAATCTAACCGATTTCATTTGAATGTTTCATATATCTTGCCATAGGCTATATTTGTGGTAATAATCAAAATTAGCATTAATAATAAAGTCTTTTGCAGTGGCATCTAGTGGCAAAAAGCAAACAGCACAGTTACAAAATGAATCTATTTAGAGATCAGCTTGCAGACTCTCACAGGTGGGTGGGGATCACAGCTGGACAGGAGCATGAGAGTTACAGCAGAGAGGTGACAATGTTCACATATGAAGGTGGAGCAACTTACCTCTGGCTCATGCCAACTGGACAGTATGAAATGGAACAAATATCAAATGAGATGAGAGGCATCATACATGACAGCGAATGAATGTTAGCGCTGAACAAGTGACTTAGGGTGAACAGGTGCAAAGTGAGTATGCTACCATTGGACAAGGCATGGACATGAGTGTTATCGACTTTGGACGAGGTGAGATAACATATGCTGGCAGTATACAGTATGTCTCCAAGCTGACAGTGACACCTACTGCACTTGTCTTCATCTGAGTTGTCCCCACAGTCGTTGTCGTAGTCACACTGCCAACGGCCAGGCACACAGCGGTTGTTTTTACATCTGAACTGGTATGGTTCACACGTCCTCTCAGCTGTACAAATGACAGACAATGTTACTGTTAATGACATAAAACAACAGAAAGAACACAATCCCAACATCCCAATTTGGAAATGTCAGTTTTAAAAAAGGAGAGGATATTCTTACCACACTCCTCTTTCGGCTCATCTGATGCATCGCCGCAGTCGTCCTCGCCGTCACACTTCCAGCGAGCGGGGATGCAGCGTCCAGAATCTTTACATCGGAACTCGTCCACACCACAAGTCATCTGGGCTGGAGAGGGAAACATTTTGGGGGGCGGTCACAATTGAGAGCCGATTAGGACGACTCGGAATAAACAAAATGGTAAATAAAACGAGTCTTACTGCAGTTGGCAGGTTCATCAGATCCATCCACACAGTCATTATCGCGGTCACACACCCACACGCGAGGTATGCAGCGTTTGGTGATGGCACACTGGAACTGGGTGGGCGCACACGTGACCTCAGCTATGGCAGGGAATAACAGATTTATAGCTACTGTGTGAAATGAAACGTCAAAGCAAAAGAATAGCATATCTCAGAGGTGGCACAGTAGCATATATGATGTAACTGAAAAAAGCCTCTACTCACGGCAGTCCTTCTCATCCTCTCCTTCTCCGCAGTTGTCCTGGCCATTACAGCGGAAGATGCCTGGTATGCAGCGGCTCGGGTGGGAACATTTGAACTGGCTGGGCAGGCAAACGTGAATATCTGTAATGAAAAAATAAGACAGGGCAGGAAGCAGATTATTTAATGTCCAAGACAATTATTTGGCGATGAAATACATCAATAAAGAGAGACAAATACCGCAGTTGGCCTCATCCGAGTTGTCCTGGCAGTCGTTGTCTCCATCACAGATGTAGGCAGGGTTGGTGCAGATCCCTGTGCCACACTGGAACTGGCCTGGCCTGCAATTGAAATCAGCTGTCGGGGGGGGGTTAGAGAGAATCAGGAGTCAGTTAGGATCACACACTGAACTTGCACCACAATTTGTTTCAATACTTCAGCTCTTCCCTTCTATATAGTCCACATGTATGTTACAGGAATGTGGTACGCTATCGTCTCCTAATTATCTTTCTCAAACACTTACGGCAGTCTCTTGGCTCATCTGATCTGTCACCACAATCATCCTCCGTGTCACATTTCCACCAGAAAGGGATGCATTTGTCGTTCTTGCACACAAACTACAGCAGGAAGAGGGAAATGAATCAAAGTGATTACAAAGCATAACACCGGAGCACCTCTGTAGGAGCTAGATACTGTATTACTGGGCAGCCAGCCAGCTGTCAATAGATAATCACCAGGCATAAGCAGTTCATCAAACAAGACACAGCGAGACATGGAGATATGAAAATCCACTTATCAACTGGAGTCACTCATATCATATCCGCACTGATTATGTTTACACAGCCTCCTTACCTGGCTGGCAGTACAGTTGGACATGCAAGTACGTTGATCATTGGCAAGGTAGAAGTTGGTGGGACAGGCACACTTGTAGCCTCCCCCAGGAGAGAGGAGGCAAAGGTTACTGCAGCCGCCGTTGTTCGTCTGGCACGGGTGGTTGAGCACTGGGAAATAGACAGAAAGAGGAGAAATGCATTTACCTCTGACTAGACCAATATGTTTTCCAGAACAAGACTGCTGTTTTATGATATCTGGATTAAAGTGGGGGAAATTATGATTATGTGTGTTTGAGTGTGTCTGTAGAAACAAAAGATACTTTCCTAAACCTTAACACCTTTGGATAAGCATTGCCTATCCAAATCTTCTTTCTTGGACTAGATGTTTAGTTGGTCTATATTATATTAAAACAGTCAGGTAAAATCAGTTCAGGAAAATCTTTTATTTATCCCAATGAACCATGTGAACTTGTATCACGTGTTCTGACTAAAAACATTTTTCCACTGTTTCAAAAATCCCCAAACCTTTACAAATCCATTGCGAAATGCTTCCTGCTACAGTGTTTCTCTTACCCTCTGGCTGGCGATAAGGATGGTAAATGTGGATGTCCATAGGCCGATGCAGGGTGCTGATCAGGGTTGTCTTGTTAGTACCCAGACTCTTGTGAGCTCTGTTGATGGACTTTGTCTCCCAGTCAGTCCAGTAGATGTACTCTTCAAACAGAGTCATGGCAAAGATGTGGGGGATGTCCTGGCTGAGAACTGAGAAAAATTAAATCACATCGTTCATGAGAAAACAAATTTCCATACCATCAGTGTAGTTCTGTGATTACAAATTCCTTTTCTCGATTTGTTAATATATTTTAGCTTAGAAATGCTCTTCAATAGTAAACACTCCAATAATTATAGAGTAACTATGAGAAACAGGTAAATACCTGACTTATCCCATTCATAATAGATGTCTCAAATTTCCATGATTTTCTAGAAATACAATAACCAATAGAAAACCTACTACTACTACTACTACTACTACTACTAACAATAATATGTTGTTGTTGTGTCACACTTTTCTTTTTCTTGCTGCTGAGATGTTGCTATATCCCAAAGAGAAACTGTTGGGACAATGTTGTATTGTTAATGTAAAACAGAGACAGTGTGGGGTGCACAGCTACAGTCGCTCCACTATATATATATATGTGGGTTATGTAACAGGTTCTACGCCTCATTGGATTTTACACTCTAATTGCACTTTTCTGCTCCCATTTGCTTCATTTCATGTGTTTGCTCTCAGTATTTGAGGCTGGTACGTTATGGAAACACATCATTAGTTTCTATTGTAAAACACAGCAATCCAAATATGTCACATGTGCAGGGATCCACACATGCAAGAAGACGCAAGAAGACATTAGCATGAAGCTCCCTTTGGTCAATCCTTATCTGATTTCAAACAGGCCAAGTCTGACACAAGGTCACAATGGTGTTTGAAGTGTGCGGTTGTGCGTGTGTTTGTGTCAAAGGATGGGTGAATAACTCCCTGGACACAGTACTGGCAGACTAACACCACCAAGCTAATACATGACAGTCAGGTGTTCTATTAGGAATTGTAATTTCAATGCAACATGCTTCCATCTACTTGACTTCCTGTTCAATCATTGTGTTGAAAGAAACACTCAGCGTGCACAAAATGTGTAGGGCACTCATGATAGTACAGTACTCTCACAACAAGTGATTATTTTAGATTTGTATACTTTCCCATACACTGACAGTTTTCCATTATGTACATTCTTCTTCCAGGGAATGATGGGATTAGTTTAGCGTTATGTGAGAGATTTCAATACAAACGCCCGCTGTGCTCCAGAATTCCTCTACACGCATGGTTGGTTGACAATATCAACTATTGTAGTCAGTGTGCTAAACAACAGCGTGCTATGCAGACATCACATAGGCTAAAGGCCTCACGGATCAGAACACTCTCCCCTATTCAGGGTTTCTGTCCCGTGGGCCTGTGCTGCAGGACTCCAGCCCAACGGACAAACATTTGACCTGCTTGCTTATGCTTATGATTAAACCAATAAATGTGTCAAAAATGATGCCTTGGGTGCCTTGATGTCTTTTGTCTACTTCATCCAACGAAGGTTAAAATCAAGGGCAACTGGATTTGGTTGAAGATACTGGAAGACGTTTCGTCCCTCATCCAAAAAGGACTTCTTCAGTTGTGACTGACTGGCAGGGAACTACTTCAGTTTGAAGTAACTGTGTGGTATTTGACAGCCTGCTGTCTTTTAATTTAACTATGTTTGATCATTGAACAATCTAACTTTAAGACTCTATGAGAAAATATATTTCCACAAACCAATCTTTAGAACATGCAACTAATCCCACACTGTCAAAAAATGTTGGAAAAGTGTGTAAAGGCAGTAAGAAAAAGGCATCTGTGTATCTGTTCTGTCACCTGTGTGTCTGTTGGTGCCATCCAGACTGGCAAACTCAATGTAGTCTTCCCTGGCATCAGCCCAGTATATACGGTCATTGATAAAGTCCAAGGTTAGTCCATTGGGCCATGTGATCTTATCCTCTACAATAACACTCCTGTTAGTGCCGTCCATCCCGATTCTCCCAATGTGAGGGTTGTCACCCCAGTCAGACCAATACAGGTACCTAACCAGTAGGGGGGTAAAGATAGTGTTACATTTACAGAACAGTGAATCTTAATAAAATTTACCTTAAATTAGAAATATAGCTTATCAGTTACCACAACCAGATAAGAGTGTTTTGATAGCCTGTGAAACCTATAGCTGCTTCTCACCCATAGCGCACGTCCACAGCCACAGCACGGGGTTCCCTTAGGCCACTGTTGACCAACACAGTCCGGTAAGCCCCATTGAGTTTTGACACCTCTATGGTGTCCCGGCCTTTGTCACACCAGTACAAGTTCCCGCCAACCCAATCCACTGCCAAGCCATCTGGGTTACTCAGGGAGGTTCGGTGCAAAACCTACCAGTCACAGCGTTAGATAATGATAAAGGCTTCCAGCCAGAGACAAACACAACTTTCATAAAAAGTACTATCTACAAATACTATGGTTCATTTGGGTATTTTTCAGTATCAATATAGCTTGGAAGTTGTACTTAAATAAATAAAAGGACGATTTCTTCACTGACCTCGATGTTGCTGCCGTTCATATGCATGCGTCGGATCATGCTGCCCTGAGTGGTCACATCTGTCCAGTAGATCATCTGCTCTGCATAGTGGAAGTCCAGTGCCACTGCATTATTTAGACCCTGAAACAGAGGTAGCTAAGGTATTAACAGGTGTATGGATCGTTAACAATAAAAACTTTCAGTAGGTCAAACTGATAACCAGTGTGTCTTACCTGTTTTATAAGAGTGTAGTTGGAACCATCCAGGTTGAGTTTTCTCAGGTAGTACCGGTTAGCAAAGATCAAGTAGGGCTCCTCTTCTACACGCAAACACCAGACAGAAAACATATGCATCAGGGCTGAATTGGCTACGAGCAACCAGCAAAATCCAAAACACACACTAGCATGCCTTACCCGATGTGGACTTGCAGATGGTGGGGTCATTGGGGCTGACTTCAAAGCCATCCACGCAGAGACAGTGGAAGCTGCCGTGTGTGTTGATGCAGCGCTGAGAACAGGGGTAGGTGGTTGTGCACTCGTCTATATCCACGCATGTCTTCCCATCCCGCTTAAGCTGGAAACCAGGATGACACCTGCACTGAAGGGGCCAACAGCACAGGAGACATGTCAAAATCTCACAGTCTTCGCGTTCTGGCACTTCTCACCTTTTAGTCTGGACCAACGACAAGAGCCTGCCACTGCCTGTTACAAAACCTTCAGTCAACCTTAAGTGTTCTTCCTTCCACCAAAAGCCTAATTTTGGCCAAACTGCTATGTGAAGTGGTACTCAACACAGACGTTAAATCCAGGTACTGCTGACAAATAAGATGCATAAATAGCTAATTTTGCAAAATTGTCTAATAACGGAGCAGGTGTAAAGGAAAAGCTGACAACCAATGAGTTTGTAAAGTAAGTGGCATGAATGTCATCTTACCAGCAGGCATGGAAAAAAAACACATATTCATTACTATTTGAAATCAGCTTTAAATGTCACTTCTCATAACCCCATTTGTGTTTTGAAAGACCTCCAAAGCACACTCCCTCACGTCCAAATTCTACTCCTTCACCATTATGTTGGAATTTGCAGTATACTAAGCCGGTTAGAGCTAAAAAGGGAGTCACAACCCAGGCAAATCTGTGATGGGGAAATTATGTACATCTTAATGTTGTGCGAACACCGAATACTGACTCAGCCTGCAATATCTTCAACAACCTGCCAGCATAAAGTGAAACCTTTTGGTGAACAAATAGTTGCTAATCATTTTCAAATGACCACAGCATAGAAACCACAGGCCTGAGAGTTCACACAGAGTTCAAGCTGTTCTAAGACTGGCCTCCTACTTTCCAGGAAGAGAGCCAAAACATGTTTTTGTCTTACATAACCGCATGCCTGGAGTGAGTGGTTCCCATCCTTTTACTTCAGATCCTCCCTAACTCACCATTAATAACCATACACCCCATTTGTCTGTGAGGTAACGGTGTGCCTACTAGATGTATAATTTCTTGGCCAATTAAAGTCAGTGAGTTCATAAAGTAATTTAATTTCCTGTAGTTGCTCTTGAAAAGATGAGGCGGCGGGGAAGCATTAAAACAACCAATTAGATGGCTTACCTTGAAGCCAATCTTGAGGTCATCACAGAGCTGCGAGCAGCCACTCAGCTTAATGTTGAGACACTCGTTGATGAAGCAGTTGAGTTCATCAGAGCCGTCACCACAGTCATCATTGCGGTTACACAGCAGAGTCTCATTCAAACACTTCCCATTACGGCACATGAAGGCTGAATCATTACACGTCCTCTCTGAAATCACAGGCAAATGGCATGTTAGATTAGTGTCATTTGAACCAGGATGTGGCAGTGCCCTTTCTGAACAAAAAGTTTCCCATATGATTCATACTTCATTATGTTGGTAGAGAAATAAAAGTTATGAAGAGATTAAAAGACGGTGATTATGATCCCTGCCTGAGTCTGTGCAGCGAGGGTTCTTGGGAGCCTCATCAGAGTGGTCCTGGCAGTCAAACTCTCCATCACACTCCCATTTCTTCTGGTTGAGGCAGCGGCCGTTGGCACAGCGGAACTCATCTGGACCACATGTTGGGTATTCTACACCAGAATAAGAGTATGTTTATTATTAACTTCAACTTCAGCTGGTGACACAACAAAAATGATCACAAATCACAGTCATTCACAACCTAATTTTTCTAACTTGTCACTCAGTCTTTCTGTGTTTCTCTTCCCAGGATCACAATCACACACACTCACCACATTCTGGAGATTCATCTGAGCCATCGAAGCAGTCGGTGTCATGGTCGCACACAAAGTGCTTGGGGATACACTGTCTATTCTGGCACACGAACTCATTCAAGACATCACAAGTGTTGTTGGTGTACACTGGAAGTGGAAAAGAAGGCACTGTGGTTAATAGACTTGTCTTCAATTACAACACAAGTGGGATTTTTTGTAACTCTTCCACTTACTGCAGCCAGCCTTGACGCTCTCATCAGCTCCATCAGGACAGTCTTCGTCTCCATCACACTTCCAGCGTTGAGGCACACACATGTGGGAGCCGGGACACTGGAAAGCCTCAGGACTGCAGGTCTTGGATTCTGTAATGACATCATGGGAAGGTTACATGAGGATAGATCATCAGGAAATCTTACGCTTGCAGTGAAATTCCACCACTTAGCGTGGGAGAAGGTACTTTTACATTGGTGAGCGTAAGTAATACGTCACTTACTGCATTTCTGGTCCTCATCAGAACCGTCGCCACAGTCATCAGAGCCATCACACACCCAGTGGGAGGAAATGCAGCGGTGGTTCCCACATTCAAATTGGGTGGATGTACAAAATTTGTCTGCAAAAGGATGGAAAGAAGAGAGAAATTGTTTAATTTACTCTAACCGTAAGTCATGTTTTCCATGTGAAGTGGAAAGCCTCAAGAAAAATAGTCTGGTTTTTCTGGTATGCTTTGTGTTTTTAAGAAAAAATAAGGGTATTAGAAGACTGTAGAAGACTGACCACAGTGTGTCTCATCAGCTCCGTTCTCACAGTCATTCTCCTTATCACAGGTCCAGCTCATAGGAATGCAGCGACCGCTGGGACAAGCAAAGAAGTTCACTGGACATTTGAGCTTCCTTTTATCTGCAAGACAACAGAAAAAAATCATGTGGCATCTTTGACCATTTTAGAAGAGCCGGAAGCATTTTAGTGGGG
This sequence comes from Micropterus salmoides, assembly GCF_014851395.1. Taxonomy (NCBI): domain Eukaryota; kingdom Metazoa; phylum Chordata; class Actinopteri; order Centrarchiformes; family Centrarchidae; genus Micropterus; species Micropterus salmoides. Next base: position 18,258,803 of record NW_024040707.1, on the reverse strand, counting down.
AAAACGAAGCAACCAACCTGGGCAGTTTCGCTCATCTGAAAAATCCCCACAGTCGTTGTTGCCGTCACATACCCATGAGGACAGATAACACAGAGTAGTTTTCTCACAGCTCTGGAAGGACGCTCCTTTCACTCCCAGGCGGAAGAAACGGGAGCAATCAGTGGGTTCTAAAAATAACGGAAAACAATTTTTAAACACTAAATTTAAAGAAATCTGAACTAATCCATTAAGCTATTTTTTCCCCATGTGAATCAAATTAATTTTTAGATCATTATGATAGATCACTTACGGCAGTTCATTTCATCACCAGCATCCTCACAGTTGACCACCTGGTCACAGCGGCTGAAGTTAGAGATACAGCTTCCATCTTTGCACTGGAACTCTCCTGCTTTGCACAAGGTCACTGCAGGATGCACAGGGGTTTTCAAAAATGGGGAGTGAGTACACCCTCACAAGCAACTACAACCTCCTCATCAGTCAACTTCTGTAACATTAATATGTGCCTGTCACAAAGCATTTCATTAGGTAAACAAATACACAAGTTAATAAGAAACAAGCGCAACAGAGAACAATCCATGAAGTGCGGCAAAGACCTCAAAGCCCACTCTTTCTGTTGAATTTTTTCTTCAGTTCTTCTCTGGCAGAACTAATCCAGTTAAGGTGCAGGTCAGGTAATTTGATCAGGTAAGCAAAAACGCAGTGGTTGAACAGTTCAAATTGCGCCAAATTCTGATAAAGGCAAACATGATGATGAACGTGAACTAATGATGAATGAGTTGCTACAAAATGGATGGACATTACTTACTGTTGCAGGGCAGTTCGTCTGAGTGGTCGCCACAGTCATCCGTGCCATCACACCAGAACTGGTGGCCAATACAGCGGCCATTCATGCAGCGTCTGTACCCTTTCTTACAAATTCGATTGGCTGTGGAGGAACAGCAGTTTATGAGAGTTAGCTGAAGTGCATCATTTTTTGCATATTTTAAATATTGCCTAATCTACCACTTCACTATTCTATAAATGAAAGTGATAAGCTTACTGCATATTCTGTATCAAGCATACCCTTAAACCATTTAAACCCTTCCGCTTAGCTCAAAATTTACATCTCTTTCCCCGGTAGTCATTTTCTCCTTGGCTATTCTGTAGTCACATATTAGCTCTCACCCTCCTCGCTATCTAATTAGAATTTATTGTATTTGTGCACTTAATCTAACTAAATTGCTTTGAATATGACCATCAGCTAATTATCTGCAAATTATAAAACCTAAATGATGACCTGTGACAGCTCATTGCTCACTAACTAACAGCCCCATAAAACACTCACCACAATAGGACTGCTTCTCATCAGACTTGTCCTTGCAGTGGGCCATGCCATCGCAGGTCAGGCTGTAGTTGATACAGTCGCCGTTTCCACACTCAAAGTCATCCACACTTCCACATGACATATTCAGTGCTGGTGAGGTAGAAACATTTGAATTCAGCAACATGAAACCTTTTAATCAAGAGGAGGCTTTGTAAAATTGGATCCAAAAATTATTGAAGAGTTTCTCTCTCTCTCTCTCTTACAAGAGCAAGTGTTGTCTTCCAGAAGTTTTCTGTCTCCACGGCAACTGCAGTTAACCCGTCCATCGGATGTGGGCAGACACAGGTCTTGGCAACCTCCGTTATTTGTTCGGCAAGGAGAGAACTCACCTAAGGAATGTATAACACAGGAGGGTTAGTTAGGGTAGTAATGTATTATTTCCTTGAGGAGACTTTTTCCTCTGCATGTCAAATGATGGACAGGAGGTCCAGCAGGATGTACCGCATCTAATGATATGAATTCACAGTATTATGAAGTTGGCTTTCAGGATGTACAAGATTAACACTCTACAGCCATGCTCTGTGAGGCTAAATGCTTACACCAGCAAGCTCACAATGACAATGCTAACATGCTGGTCCTTTGCAGGTATGTTTACCATCTTAGTTTAGCTGTTAACATGCTAACATTTGCTAATTGGAAACACAAAGTACAGCTGGGGTTGGTAGCAATGTCATTAGTTTTGGTTAGATATTTGGTCATAAACCAAAGCACTGGACAAATTACAAATTTAAGATGATGATGGTGCTAGATGAAAAGCCATCACCAAAGTCATTACAGTTCATTCTGAGCTGGACAGAAATTTATGTCCCACTGAATGACACCTGCTGGACTTATGAAAATGAGAGGAGCAACTTATTGAAACCTTATAGTGACTTTGGTGAATAATACTTACAGCTGTTGGTGTCGTTAGCCACAGCAACGATGCCCATTGGCTGCTGGGGGATGTCAGCACGCAGCACTTTCATGTCTCCTCCTGTGTATTTGTCAGCTCTAAGCACAGCCCTCCTCACCCAGTCTGTCCAGAAGATGTAGTCTCCATACACAGCCAGGCCGAATGGATGGACAGGCTCATTTTTCAACAAGACCTGAACCAGAAAAATATAGGCAGCATTTCACAGAACAGTTAAGTGTAAGTCAAAACCTTGATACAGTATTCTTTATAGCCCAAAAAATTTTTTAAAGGGCCGCCTTACATAACGGCTGCTTCCATCATATTCGCAACGTTCAATCTTGTCCAGTGTGGCGTCAGAGAAGTAGAGCTTCTCAGCACGGTGATCTATTGCCAGGCCGTTGGGAGTTTTAATGTCACTGCCGATGATCACGAGCACATTGGCTCCATTCAGAGAGGCCCTCATGATGCTGGGAGCCTGCTCATTCCAGTTGGTCCAGAACATGATACTGTAGCGGGAAGAAACACAGGAGAAGCATTATGATGTGCAGCGGGAGTTTCCAAAATGTTCTGGTACAAAAGTTATGGTTGACTGAACTTAAATAAATCTGCTGTTCAAAAGAAAGGAGAAAAAAAAAAGACAAAGTATTGGAACGGGGCCCCGATACAATGCAGAACACCAAGTTTCAAAATTATTGACTCACTCCTGACACTCGTCCAGCACAAAGGCTCTGGGGTGGTCTTCGCCAGACATAGTGACCACAGTGTTGCGGTTATAGGCCACAGAGCGGCTCTGGTCCACGGTGTGGCGAGTGATGGTGGAGGTTGTGTAACTGGTCCAGTAGAGTGTATCCCAACCACGGTGGTATGCCAGGCCCTCAACTGACCCTACATCTGTGAAACAGGAAAGAAAGAAATTGGCCAGCGGTAAATATTTTGGACCCAAGACAATAGTCCTTTTGTTGTCGTCCAGCCAAAGCTGTAAGAAGCAGAAAACATGAGATGAACAAATAGTTTTTATTTCACTATAAAATAATATCACCTCTCAGGGGTGCTACTAGGAGCTTTAATGAGGACCTTCAGTGAGAATCCAACAAATCATTAATCACTGTCATGATTGCCCCCATGGTTAACTCTGACTTTAGACTTTATTCAAGAGGCGGCAGTGAATGCTTTTACACTTTTCCCCATCTTCCCACATCATTTCATGAATAGTGAAACACAAGGAGGACAAGGTTAAAAAGAAAAGTGAAAAATAAAGAGTAACATGGACGTGGTATTGCACAGATCCGAGTGTGTGCCACGCCTGCTGTTCATAGAGAGACTTAAAGAGTCTGTATCATCCTGTCATTTCATGGCTGGCTGCCTGCACATACAAATACAGCTCCCTGTAGACATTTTCATGCATGGTGACTTCTTGTTCTGGGAATAAAACTGCCACTGGAACAGCTTGAGTCACTTTGGGGATATAAGCCAGGGTGAAAAAGTCAGCCATGAACGGCAAAGATAAAGCAGCTGCTCTCTATATCCATGGTCCTTTTGTCCTGCAACCCCCCACTCATAGTACATACAGTAGTAGTAATAATTTTTATCTGTGGTGCCTACATGACACACAACATTGTGGAAAAGGACACTGTGCTGCAGCATTATGGGCTCCAAGGTGTGCATCCATCTGTTCTTGGTCATACTAGCAACCACATTTATGACCACTTAGACCCAACAATAAAAACCTCAACACGCAACGGTTGGCTCTCAGCTGAAAGTCAATAATTGCCCTTTAATAGATGTTTCAGATGAGTAACAAAGTGCCATAATTAACCTTAATGCAGGACAATTTAAAGGCTGAATACCTTGTTAACCAACCCAAATGCAACTAAAAGACCGGTTCAGAGCAGAGTCACGCAAACAAAGTCACACTCAACAACGAATGCTGTACAAAACACAAATGAGAAAAAGGTGCACTTGAGCAGCTAATTGCTTCGATTAAGGGAAGATCACACACTGGGATGAATAAAGTAGGTTCAAGCCAGTATTATGTAATGGGAAACAGCACTATCTCCCCTCCCCTTGCCTGGATCCGCTCAGCCCTTGGTTACTATGCAAACAGTGGTTAAGACCTGTTTGGAAGACCATAGCCACTCAGACCAGAGCCTTTCGGACTATCACAGGAATAGCATAGTAATCCAAGCAACACCGGAGAATTACTTTGTTACTGTTCATTTCAGATCCTAAACTTATTTATTCCCTCTATGACAGAAGGTCATGTTAATTGTACAGTAACTCTTCTGCTGGTGAAGTTTACAGGATACAAGTCTCTGAAGAGCTTCTAAATGGACAAGATACCTCCTGCTGCTGTGACCACTTAGCGTCAAGTAGCATTGACTGCTTTAAAGTGGAAGGCCTGTTAGCAACCACTGGGATGAATTTGTCCACTGTTGCCTGGTTTCAAGAAATCAATACAGCCACAGAGTAACTGCTGCACTGACATCGCTCCAGCTTTGACCCAAACCGCTCCTCCTTGGATTATGGATGACATGCTGATGCAGACAAGGAAAAGCCAGTGTACAAGGATTGCTCTTTAAGGTCATGTTTATTATTTTGTTTTTGCTTTTTGAGTAAAACTGGATCCCACCAAAATATTTTAAGAGAAGTTTTTCCGAGACTATCACTTTTTTTTTTTTAATCTAGAGGTATGAGGTCGTATCCAATCATCTTTAAGTAGTTATAATTTCTGGGACACAGTGAAGGTGACACAGTGGAAGGACAACTTTTAAGGGGGATTAAACCAGACACTTACAGGCGCGTGTGTGGCTTCAGAGGTAGTGTACTTAACCGCTATTCACTATCTGTGCACCAACTGCCTAATGATGGACTGTATATTTTTGCAGATAACATGTACAACTCCACACCCAAAAAATAAAACTAAGCTGGAATATATTCTTTCAATTCTGTTTTTCTGCAGATAATAAATGTCAACCAGGAAGTCTGACCAATGCAATATTATCTGCTTAACTTAAACTGCTATCATTATGAGAGTGTTTAATGGAGTTGATTAAGACACGAACTGGAGCCAACAAACGCATCACCCAGACACTGCATAAACATGCTGTTCTGATGCTTAAATTTAACAGGCCATTAGATTAATTACTCAATGAACTTTTATTGTGAATGCATGGAGACGTTGGGGCAGCAAGTAAACAGCAGCAGCCTTGGCCAAATGAATAGGGCTGATAACGCTTTGGTTAAAGCCATGGTTCCCATTCTGGACGGACTAATCCTGGTGACTGGCCTGGTGGGCCAAACCCTGGTCATCACCATTCTAACTGGCAGGAAGAGGAAAGAAAGTCAACCCCTGCATGGCACAGACACCCTGCTGCTTGCTCTGAGTGCTGCTGACCTGCTGCTGCTGTTATGCCTGCCTTTCCACACCTCTGCCATCACCCTGGGCTTCTGGCCTTTTGGCAGCTTCCTGTGCAAGGCCGTCAGCTTCCTGGGTGTGGCCTGCTCAGCTGCTTCAGTCTTTACCCTGGCTGCTCTGGCTGTGACCCGTTACCTGATCGTGGTACACCCCACCTGGGCGTACCGTTCAAGAGTGCACCAACGCGTAAAGCTAACGGTAGCTCTTCTCTGGGTCCCTGCCTCGGCCTTGGCAGCACCGCAGTTTGCCTTCCGCACAATTACCGTGTCCAGCTCTGTGTACTGCTTTGCCTTCCTGTCTGACTTCAGCCAGCTGGTCTACAGCATCGCCCTCTTCCTGTTCGGCTTCGCTCTACCACTGGGCATTATTGTATTGATGTATGCCAAGATCTACTGTTTTCTTCGACACGCACGGCTGCTGGGGAACGCTCCCCAGCTGGAGCGCTACCAGAGCCAGGTCACTCACACTTCAGCTCTCCTGGTCCTGGTCTTCACTCTCCTCTGGCTGCCCTCCTATGCCCTCATGTTCTCCTTTATTGGAGGGACCCTAACAAGCTCACCTGGCTACAATACCATTGCCATCATTGCCAGACTGCTGGCATCCTCAGTAGCAGTGGTAAACCCTGTACTGTATGCGTTTGTGTCTCAGAAGTTTAGACGAGATTTAGTAGAGCTGGGGCGAGAACGCTGGGCCTGGTGCAAAGGCTGTCTGACTGGTTGCCCTTGTGTGATGGCCAGTGACATGGTACAGCCATTTGAGCTGGACACAACCTCAGAAAGAGGCCAGAACTGACTCTTTGGCCAGAAATATCATGGTGTTCATATAAAAAGAACATTTTACCATCTCTCTATATATTTATATATCCCTATATGGAACTGTATGCAAGACTACATGTGCAATACTCCAAGGTGATGTTAAATGCATTGAACTGTTATGTATTAAATCAGATTAAACTCTTCATGTGTGAACTAAAAAACAAGTTTGTTGTAAATACAATTTCCTTGGATTTAATCAGTTGTACAGCATAATGTAATAAACACCAGCATCATATAATCACTTTATAGTTATACTAAAACTTAATATGATAATATTTATTTATTGCCTTATCTTGAATTATTACACTCCAAATCTTAGCTGTATTAAATTCTCCTTCAACTATAATGCATTCTGTAGTTGGTAGCCATCCTTTGCACAATCTGTTCAAAACCCTGATCTCAATGCAGCATCAATAAAACACACTAACCCCATGCACTTTACTTGTTTTCCTGTCTTTCCTATCAAATAATTAATGTTTTGAATATTGCTTGCTAAGAACAGCTTTGGTCCAGGGCTTTTAAGTGTGATGCATTTCTGGATGGAGTTCAACAACCTACTCCTGAATCATTTACACAGAGAGGGATTTAAAAGACACTTCAGTGTTGAAACAAGCAAAAAGCACAGTGTGTGTGTGTGTGTGTGTGTGTCTTCTTCAAGTGGCAGCCCTAAGTGATGTCAATCTCCTCTAGTTGAGAAGCTGCAGCTGTGTGTACATTACAGTGGATCCTCCAGGGTGCTTGTGTTGTCAATATGTGTGATGATGGCTGTTTACAGTGTTGAGGAGACGAGGGACAACATTCTATTATTAATGGACAGGATAGAAGAAATGGTACCACAAAAAAGCACAGCTGAAATTTATGTAGAAAGACAGAACGGACAGAAAGGTTTAGGTGTGATAAGAGATGCTTAGAAGAGTTTTGTGGATTTTCTGAGGTGTTGAAAGCAATGACATGTAATTGATGACCATACTTACTGTCTACCACAATCTTGCGGTCGGTGCCATCATCGTTGATCTGCTGGATGTTGCCAAAGTGGATGTCGCTGAAGAAGATGCGATTCGCTCCCTTCCCTCCACCTCCATGATAGTCATAGCTGAGGGCGATGACATTCTTCATGTGGTCAGGGTCCTCAAACGGCTTTATTGGCGCGTTGAGGTTTGTCTCATCGGATAGGTGGATGCTCTTCAGAATGGTACGCTCTGAGTACAGCAGGTATCCGTCGTAGTCACGGCAACCGCGGTTGTCCTCTGCCAGCATGCCGTGAGCACAGGCGCAGGTGCGCTCCCCGTTGCCACGATAAAGACACAGCTGTTCACAGCCGCCATTGTTGTCTTTGCAGACGTTGGTGCCTGGGGAGTGTGTGACATGTTTATGAGATGTGTCGTTAAACAAATAATTAGGCCTGGTTACACACAGCATTTCACTGATTCCTGTGGGGTGTTGATTAAGTTAGGTGGTATAAGTATTTATCATTGTGCGTGAAGGCTCGTCTCTGTATATATGTGAGGACAAACTCAGGGCAGCCCACTCATCTTGTGAGGACATTTTTGCCAGACTTCATAGCAAAAAAGACAATTTTTTAGGGTTTGTGGTAAAGTTTAAAAGTGTGCATGTTTTGTGTGTTCCTACCTTGCTGCCTGCCCCTGTTGAAAACCTTGATGTCTTTCAGCTGTACACCAATGCCAGTCCTGAGCTGCACAGCATCTGTTGCGTTGTCTTTGCTACCTCTCTTAATGGAGCCATTGGCATGAGTCCTTAATAAAAGAAAGCAAAACTGTGAGTCAATTAACAGCATGATACAATATGAAATCTTCCACGTGATTCACATGCATCAGCAAGTATGACTAGATAATAGAGCAATGGAAAAAGATTGGTTCAATAAACAAATTAATTAACTACTGAACTGACCGGTCACTCCAATAGATGTACTCCTCAAAAACAGATACAGCAAACATGTCCATGTTGTTGTTGGCCAGCACCAGCTCCCTGTTCTCTCCAGTCTCAAGGTTGATACGCTCAATCTTGTCTGTCCTTGCATCGCACCAATACAGCAGACCCGCCTGCAGAAACAAAGGAGAAATAAAATAGCGTTGATTATTCAGGGAGACTGGCTTGCTTGTTCCAACTAGACATTTGAAATGTGTTGAAGGAAAAGCAATGATGTCAGCTGTGGTCCACACCTCATAGTCGACAGATATTCCATTTGGCCAACTGATGCTCACATTGACCAGCACCAACCTCTGGGTGCCGTCCAACCTAGAGCGCTCAATACGAGGGTACTGACCCCACTCAGTCCAGAACAGATACCTGAGCACAAGGACACAGAGAAGATGTTTTAAAAGTGCATGTTAGAAATATAGTAGTAGTTGAAACTACATTGCAAGTACCAAAAGGCAACAGCATTTTTTGAAGGGAGAATTAAACTGTTGGCACAGAGCTTTACCCTTTAACTGGGTGGACGGTGATGGCTCTGGGCTTGTCCAGGCCCTGAGAAATTACAACATAACGGAAGGAGCCATTCAGCCTGGCCACCTCGATCACATCAAAGCCCTGGTCAGTCCAGTAAATATTTCCTGTAAAAGAAGGGTACACATCAGCAATGCTGTCCAACTGTGTAGTATGCACAAGTGAATTAAAACAATATTTTGAATATATATAAAATAATTGAATATCTGTTATGACTAGACCTGCTATCCAGTCAACGGTGATGCCTTCTACTCTGCCAATGCCGTTGGTGACCACATCTTCTCTCCATGTCTGGTCTCTCTTAGCCCTGCTGATGGTGCTCAGACCCATGTCCACCCAGTAAATGGTGTCATTCTCTGAAAACGAAGAGGCATTTTGTGTCATCCTATAAATACACACTTCACTGAGATAAGCTTTAGACAGCTTTAAAATGCCACTCGAACAAGGCCTTCCAGTTACTGATGTCCCTCAATGTCACTCACCAGCGTGGAAGTCGATGCCGACAGCCAGAGAGGTGCCAGACACTGGCACCAAGGCATCAGATTTGTCTGCCGGGTCAAGTGGAATTCCTCTGATTCCCTCATGAACAGAGTAAAGCAGGAAAGAGCCCATACCTGCTCAGAGACAGTACAATATGATACGTTTTTCTTTTTAGGACACACTAAGACCTACTGTATGTGTGACTGTAGCTGTAAAGCAGTGTCTTACCTTCACAGGACTGCTGTCCTGTTTTGAGGCTATATCCAGCAGTGCACATACAGGCCCTGGTTGTTGGTGAGGTAGGCAGACACAGCTGTGAGCAGTCTCCATTGTTGTTACTACACAGGTTGATACCAGCTAAAGGAAAAGGTGAAGAAGTGAGGCCCAAGAAGAGTTTCACGATAAATAGAGGACTAATTTGGTGAGTTTTACAGCAGCTTCAGAACATGAGACTAAAGTAAATTTGATCTAAATTGTCTTTCAAACTGATATAGAATTACTGTTTGACTCTAAATACTGACAACACAAGCAGAACCATTTTTCAATTAATATTTCTTACCTTTCTGCACATCCTCATCATAGATCCTCATGTGCATCATAGGGGAGGTGTTGTTTCGCAATACCTTCCAGCTTCCTCCATCGCTTTTGTCACAAGTTCCTATCTGGTCAGTTCCCTGGTCTGCCCACCACAGCTTGTCTCCTACAGTGAGGGAAATTGATTCATAGCCATTGTATGTTATCACTTTCAGATTAGAATAATCTGAAAACAAAGAGAACTTGATGAATCATCTTTATCTTACCCATAATAGCCAGTGCAGTAGCCTTGGTAAGTTTGCCTTTAACACCTTCTAGGATCTCCAGTTTAGTTCCATCCAGCTGACAGCGGTTAATGGTGCTGTTTCCTGAGCTGATCCAGTACAGCTGCTCTTTTTCATAGTCAATAGAAAGCCCTGAGTGGAAAGAATAACAATGCAATGATACATATACATCTCTTACACTAACACGCTTAATCTCTGCTTTTACCAAGTAGAACTAAATTGAGAATCTGATATTTTTGGCAGTAGTGGGGTATATATGTGCTCACCTACTGGTCCTTTTTGATATGTGAAAAGTGTTGTGTGGTTGCTACCATCCATGTTAGCCATGCTTATGTTGTCACCGTCAGTCCAGTACAGCTTCCTGAGGAGGGATATGAATGTCATGAGACATGGAGAGGAGGTGAAATCTATTTTCTAGATCAGAGCGATGCTCTACCAAAGAAGAACTACAGCTGTACCTCAAAAAACACCATAGCGCATTGTTTTAAAGCACTTAGGCAGCACATGCTCTTGAATTTATGGCTTTAAGTTTAAATAAAAGCAATTGAAAAGGAAATTAAGAAAAGGAAACTGTGTTTCATTTGGACACTAAGTCAAAAGGAAAACAGAAAAAGAGCATCAGAGACACAAATCAAATCTTGAACTGAATGCATACCTAACTAAACGAAGAGAACACTCACCCCAGTAGAGGATGCACCACCAGACAGTGGGGCTTGTCTAAGCCCTGTATGACAGCATTCTTGAAAGATCCATCCAGTCTGGCCACATTGATCTGCTTCTTATTGGCATCATAACTGGTCCAGAAGAGGTTTCTGGACACCCAGTCTACCGCCAGCCCGTGAGCATTGGGAAGGTCTGGGAAATGTACCACAATTGAAAAGGTTAGGGTTTTAATCTAATTTTCAGACAGATAAAGAAAGTTTGAACTATAAAGTGAAATAAAAATATAAAAGAAAAAAAAAAGGACTGGACAGATATTCCTATAAGGTTCTTACCAGCAGACACAACAGTCTCCACCCCTGTGCCATTAATGAAAGCCCTCTTGATAGTCTGCGTTCGGACATCTGACCAGTAGATGCGATGCTCCACAGCGTCATAATCCACCACTGTCACGTTGTCTATGTCCAGCACGGTGAAGGAGATAATGTAGTTGTAATGGGGGTTGTCAATGTCTACACCCCGGATCTCGATCTGACGAGCATATAGAAGGAACTTTCGCGACTCTGGAGGGACACACACACACACACACACACACCGAGAATAAGAATGATTTTAAGCACTTCTGTTGCATTGGATGAAGGGAGAAAGGAAGAACAAACGCATAGAGAATAAGATAGACAGCTTGTCTAAGTTAACATTTAACTTTATCATTATCATTTTTTTCTGTTTTATCAGTTTCAAATCCAACGTTAGCAACAAAGACTTCTCTGTATAGAAACTCAAGATTGTCCCATCAATATATTTGTAAATACATTGTGATTAAAAGTTTAGTTAAGTTTAGGCTTCTTCTTGCTGTACTAGCCAGACAATCAAAGGGCCAGCTGGATCCCAGGAGATCAGCTGGATCCCAGGAGATCAATCTGACCAGACAGTAGCCTGTTGCCCTTGTCGAGGCTCGACTGCCTCTTGGGTGATGTGAGGTGAAGACAACAAATGTCTCCCTCTAAATCAAAAAAATCATAAAGCTTTAACAGCTCATTATAAATGGTGAAGGTGTCCAGAGTGCAGAGTTTGGTTAAGACTCCGCTCTGCTCCCTGAAAATTCCTGTGTTAATGGGGGTATGCAACAAACGGCCTCTAATCCAATTGTCCTTGAGTCTACACTGCTGTGATGAGGACTGTTCTGCAGAATGCTAAACATTTTAGACAGACAGCCACACATGGACACAAATTCTCATAGCTACCCCTAAAACCATCATGAAATCTCACAGCAATAAATGAAGACCTCAGCACATCGCTTGTGGGCTTTTATATGAAATGAAATGGAAATGAGAGTGAAGAAGGCTGCGTGGTATAAACAGAGGAGGTATAATCAGATCTTCTGTCATAATAGATGACAGCTAAAGACTTTGATGTCATTAACATGACACTGGGAAGCTAAGCCCACCGTAGCCGTCATGACAGTTGCAAACAAAGAGCGTGTTTCTTGCTCCTTGATGACATGGATTATATATGACAGCGTTGTGCGTACACACTGTGGTTTTTGTGTGTGTGTGAGTAATAGTTTCTGTCCTTACCTTTGCAGGTACGTTTGTCAGGCTGGAGCTTCATGAGGTGAGGGCAGGCACAGGAGAAGGTCTGGTTGAAGTTGATGAGACAGAGGTGGGAGCAAGGGCCTTTACCGTTACTGGTGGCGCAAGGGTTAGGAGCTGAAAGAAATAAAAAGTCAAGATAGGAAATGTGGTGAATGAGACAGTATGTTCTGCAGATTGCTGTGTGTATATTTTCAAAAAGTATCACCACTAAATCCCCCAAAACAAAAGCCTTTACATTATATCAGACAAAGCAAATTGTTTAATGTGATGGGCGAATTAACAAAGAATTGATTGCAGCAGCTGATACTACCATGAATAGCGCATCACGTGCAACTGCTATCTGCCCTGTCTCAAAGTCTGATTCACAAAAGATATTGCACTTATGATATTACTGCGCAAACGCATCCATAAGAGTTTGCATCAGTTAAATATTAATCTACAATTTTCTGTGGTGGTCCCAGAAATATATGTTCTTAGGGTGTACTGAAGTAGTGTGTCCTAAGACGTCAAAAATGTTACAAATGCAGCTGTAAGAACAAAACGTTAGGTTTTAGGTAGGTTTAATGTTGTTTTCCAGTTTCATTCCCTTGTGGTGATATATATGAGTGGAAAGAATAACAATGCTATGATACATATACATCTCTTACACTAACACGCTTAATCTCTGCTTATAGGTGTTGTAATGTCTAAGCAATCTCTGAGCATATGATGTAGTGTGATGTGTTATTGCTTCCCCTGGCTTCAATCGCCACTGGCATGATCACTGGAAGTCTGGGTGTGACACAGAGTGAAATTATTAGTATCTTCAGAAAGTTTGTGGTATCTGAAGTGCATTTATAACAAACTTCGTGTTGCCATTAGTGCTAGTGTTTGTGAATTGGACTTCTTTTTATTAGGCTCATTTGCATAGAAAGGGTAAAGTTTTGTGGCAAATCTATGCGTATTACCTAATGTAAATAGCACCGCAGCGCACTTAGGGATTTATTTTACCCTTTGCAGATGCTTCAAGAATTACAAGGTTTCTTTTTGTCTTATTTCTGCAGGTTTAGAGGCTGCAAAAGCTGCACAATCCTTTAGTGAATTCAGCCCTAAGTGTAATGACCTCTCCATCAACGGATCTTCAAGGAAAGTGAGAGTGCAGAAAAAGACTTTGTCTACCAGACCTGTCAGCACAGCTTGTTGCCTCATCACTGTCCTGGGCATTGGTTGCAGCTGTCAGTCAACAAATCTGTGAGATCTCTCTTTTCCTGCCTCCAATTACAGGACCCAGTGCCTCTCTGCTGTCTACACACCCTTGGGATCCCAAAGCCACTGGCTACTAAACATTAAGGTTACAGTTCATTGTACCAGAATATTGCAAAACAGTTGTGACAATCTTTTTGTCATCTTGTCAATCGTGTCTCTGAGACCGAAACATGACATTTATGCCGCAGGAGGAGTTTTTTATTTCCTACCCAGCCGATGGGAAATGGCAAACAGTGAGGTGACTATTTGATCAACATGGTGTCCAAATTGCTGCCCGGTGTGATGAGACAACAAGTCTCACAGCTCTAAAAGGTCAGCTGTCTTTGGGGAACAGGAGTCGTGAATCAGCACGGTCAGCAATGAACCGCAAGCTCGTCACTGTTGTCCTTAGAGTCAAGGCCAAATTCCGTCAGCCCCGCTAACAGACAGGGGTACATCTGAGATTTGGGGGCGCTCTCTGTGGGAATGTGTGTTTCTCTATGAGCGTTGACGCATATGTATCTGGTGTGCAACTTACCCTGGGGTTGTCTGGACGGGTGATAGACCTGCAAGTCAAACGGCTGTGTGTTGGTGCGCTGGACTACGGTGACCTTGTGTCCTGTCCATTTGTTGGCTTTGGCCAGAGTGTTAGTCCTCCAGTCCGTCCAGTAGACCTCTCCTCCATACATGGTCACAGCAAAAGGGTGGGACAAATACTCATGACCCCGCAACACTTCAATTAGCCCAGAACCGTCGTACATAGCAGAGTAGATAGCATCTGACCTGGAGAAGCATTAGGGCAGAGATTTATACTTTACGTAACAGTGTAACAGGCATAACATGTGCATCAGCTTAGGTATACGCATGTTGCTCGCGCTACTAGATGAGGCTGTGCTTTGTATGTAGTTTTATATAAGCAAAGCACATCTGCATATTTATTAAAAAATGAGTGGGTAATGAGTGTGTGGGTGGATGCAGTACAGTGAGAGCAATCTGTATATTCAGAGACTAAGGGGTATACACTACCTGGCATCAATCCAGACAATGCGTCTTTCCATGTAGTCCACAGTGAGTCCGTTGGGCCAGCCGCCACTGCCTGTTTCCCTGTGGATAGTGCGTCTACCTTCACCACTCATAGATGCTGCCTCAATCCTGGGCAAATTGGCATCCCAGTCGGTCCAAAATAGAATACTGCCAACAGAAAATAAATGTGAGGGTGGATTTTTTCACAGATGTCTACAGCATCGTCATATAAGAACATGTTGGATTTAATAGAAGTTGGAGAAATATATTTTAAGTTAAAAGGTATTTGAAATTCCAATGACTTCCAATTCTGAACCAGGGTGATTATAGCTTCAGACACATTTTCTTCTTACCCATCTCGAGGGTCTAGGGCGATGGCCCTTGGGTGCTCCA
This sequence comes from Micropterus salmoides, assembly GCF_014851395.1. Taxonomy (NCBI): domain Eukaryota; kingdom Metazoa; phylum Chordata; class Actinopteri; order Centrarchiformes; family Centrarchidae; genus Micropterus; species Micropterus salmoides. The sequence goes on along the minus strand of NW_024040707.1, from coordinate 18,243,659 downwards.
CCTCCCCAGCCAGAAGGGTGGTTCTCATCGTCCCATCTAGTTTGGCCACCTCTATCTGGTCCAGATTGCTCTCCACCCAGTAGATGTTTCCTGCTATCCAGTCCACAGCCAGGCCCTCTGGAGTGGCGAGTCCATACTGGATAACAACCTCAAAACTGGTCAGGGCTTGAATGGGACACATAGTGAAAGAGGGGCTCAAAACTAGAATGGGGAGGGTTCGTAATTCAGCTTATTTAGTGTAATAGCTCGGCTCATGTCACTTTCACCAAGGAGAGCAAATCTCCAGCCAGCACATATGGTTTGTTGCAAAAAAAAGAAAAAGACAAAGAATGATTTGTGTAGAATTCTTTATTCTTATGGAGTCAGTCAGTGAAAGGCATGCACTGCTGCTGTGTCTGTCAGCGTGACTTCGACCAGCGGCATCTTCCCAACCCCACTGCCCCACTTCTAAGAAAACAAACATCCAACACCAGCTCTCCCACTCTTTATTTTCCAGAAACAACGGGCTCTCTCACGCAGACTAAGTGCAAACCAAAATGTGTGATCATCTCTGGCATTTCTTCTCAAGGCCTTCCAGTAGTAATTAGAGGGAGAGGGATAGGCCTTCTTCACAGTTTGCTTAAAGGAATGCTGGAGTTATGGCTGCCTTCCTGTGTGTATGTGTGGGTAGTATCCCAACAACTTTAGAGTTTCTGAAAAAGCTTCAATAACAAGCAGCAGGAGCTGATCTATGAGCTGGTCACAATGTCTCTGCTCAGGAGCCCTATTATGATGGTGAAGTTGGAGGGCTGGGTACTGGAGCTGCAGTGTGTTGTGCCTCCTACGCTATATCAGTGTTCTGGCAGCAGTCACGCACAGCGAGTACTGAGACAAATGGAAACAGACAAAGCCTTCCGTGTGCCCCCTAAGTGCTGTGCTGGGAACACAACCTTGATTGGCAAGGAGACCTGGGGTTTTGGAGCAGGAAAGGCCGACCATGATTTGGGAGATTTATTCAGGGTCACAGACTGCCACTGCTGACCATAGACGCTTTTAAAAAACATTTGGAAATTGCAGTGACTTGGCTCAGTGGAAGTTCATTTCCGAGAAATGCTCAGTCAAAAACACAAATACGATTTGCTATCTCAGAGAGAACAATCCACTTTACTATTTTTATTTTGCTTACAAAACAATGACACTGAGAAATTAACTTATCACTACGACTGTCCTTCGTGGCTCTTCATTCCACTAACTCATCTATCTTTCTAACCAAAAACTACCAGAAGCTGTAGCTAACTGCCTGACTCACCTCCATTATCAGACAGTTTCCCACGGTAGATCTTGTCCTCCGCGACATCAGTCCAGTACAGGGTGCTCTCATTGAGGTGGAAGTCCAAGGCAATGGTGTTTCTCAGGCCTGGTACCAGCACAGTGAACTCCCCTTTGTGAAGATCAATCCTTCTGATCTCATGGCGGTTGGAGAAGATAATAAAGGGCTTGAAAGGATCTGAAGGCAAAGAAGTTGTACCCGGAAAAGTGTCAGTGTCTCAACAAATTAAATCTCAATTCAAAACCCAACAAAACCCCTTGTGGGTCTTGGATCAAGTCTGGCCTTAGTTGTCTCTGAGTGGTGTGTGGTTTGATGCTCACTTTCTGGGGAGAAAAAACTAAAAAAAAGGTATATACATTAGGGCTGCAACAAAAGATTATTTTTTATTGTCTGTTAATCTGTGGGAAATTTTCTTGATTAATCAATTAGTTGTTTGGTTCACATTATGTCGTAAAAACAGTTGATCTGTGTTTCACAATTATGTCCCCAATTGTCTTGTTTTGCCCAAAATATATTCAGTTTTGAAGAATATTTACTTTTTTTTTCTTAAAAAATTACTCAAAACCGATTATAAAAATAGTTGGCAATTAATTTAATAGCTGACAACTAATCATTTTATTGTTATAGCTCTAATTTACATACATTATTATTAGTATTGCAGAGCTTGTTCAGCACAAGGAAAATCCTTTTTTGAAGAAATTCTGCAGTTTTTAGGAGTAAATCTTTAACATTCTTTACCAGTGCTTTTGCAGCTCTCCATGTCATTCTCCAGCTCCCAGCCCTCGTAGCAGGAGCACTTGACGCTGGATTTCTCCTGCTCGCACTTCTGGCTACACTTCAGGTGTTTGGGACAGAAGCTCTGGATCTGGCAGGTCTTGTTGTCGGCTCCCAGCTCCATGCCCAGGGGACAAGAGCACATAAAGCCCTCCCCGGGAATGATGCTGCAGTTATGGCTACAGCCACCGTTGTCCAATGAACACAAGTCTGCAGGCGAGAAACAGAGAATATATCTGAGACAGGAGAGTTGTATGTATTGTTTGTGGTGTTTTTTTAATATGGAAGGTACAGGACAAAAGAACCAGGTACTGAACACACTGTCGTGTTGTGGTTTGTGTATAAAGGTTTTTTTTTTTGTGTAAAGAACATTTTACCACAAAGTTTCTCATCAGAGCCGTCAGGACAATCGTCAGTGCCATCACACAGCTTCTCAGCAGGCAGACAGATGGAGTCATTGGTAGCACACATGTGGTGAGACAACTTGCACACCAACGCCTCACAGTTGTCCTCATCCGAGTTGTCCTCACAGTCACTGTCGCCATCACACACCCAGGCCTTGCTGATGCAGCGAGCTGTCAGGACCAAAAAATATAAATTTTCAGCTTGTGTTGTTTCATTGAGATCGGTTTTAAAAAAGTCACACCAGCATTTATAAAAACAAAAGTTCAGACCAAATCATCTTAACAGTGCTGATCTTTGAGGGAACAGAGAGAACAAGCGAGTTGAATGAGAAGCAACAGTAACAACTCTTTGTATCCAGTTTGCCACAAATTAAACTTGCCACAAAGAGCAGCCACTTCATGACAGATGTGCAAATACATTTCCTGGTGCCACTTTCCTGTGTGACCAGGCAGTTACTCTTTCATTTATTTGTCTTCATTTTAGAGAATAAAACCCTATTTGTACTAACACAACACTACATCTTCAGCTGACACTGTCAAAAAGGTTCATCCCCCTTAACCTCTGCTACTTAAGCCAGCGGAGAGCATCCTCACCAGAGTCCCTGCAGCTAAACTTGACCGCTGGATCACACATGTGGGTCACACCCTCGCAGTTGCTCTCGTCACTCAGGTCCATACAGTCTGTGTCCCCATCACAGCGCCAGCGCATGGGAATGCACAGACCGTCCATCCGACACTGGAACTCATCCACATGGCAGCCGCCTGGAGGACGGGTAGCTGGAGAGGAAACAGCAAGAGAAAGTGTGATAGTTAGCCAAAGAAAACCAAAAACAAACCAAGCCAATGTTAAAGAAGCAACAGAGTACCAGTACACGTCAGCAATTGAAAAATAACTACCACTGGAATCACAACCAGCAAATGTCACACACATACTGAGAAGAGAAAGAATAGGCTATTCTAGTCATTAATTAATGCTGGGATGCTGGGTCAACAACCTGACACTGAGCCAAGTCAAACAACAATGATACACACAGCTCACTGACTGATTTCACAGGCAGATTAAAGGCACCAATAAGGAGGGGACACAATGACATCTCCTCACGGCAAAGGTCGGCTCTTGGCATGGCTATAGCCAGGAATGGGCCAGGGACCATTCAGTACTGGACTACAATGTACAGGAGAGGAGGCGATAGCTTTGCTTTTTTATTTCAGCTAATGATTTCCAGACAGGCAGGCCAATAGAGCCCACAAAATAACACACACACACACACACACACACACACACACACAGAGCACAGATTGCTCATTAGACCAACAGGTCATGCTGGGCCCCATTTTTGCATGCTGGGACTTGACACCAGTTGGCTGCGTTTCTGCATGGATCAAACAGTACGTACAACTTCAGAACACACACAGTGTACAGGAGCACATGTTTCTAGGAAGACCCGACACTGTGCTTTGACACTGCCTCAGTCGTTGCTAAGAAGAGTGGTTAACCAGCAAAATCTCAATGTTCCAAATCAGACATGACACACCAGCTATTTTCAACTGTCAACATGTAAGTTCATATCACTGCAGCCAGTCAAAACATCTGTGCCATTTGCACTGCACCATAAGAGTTTAATTGTTATCTAACCACAAAACATAATCACATCCTGAACAGAGCAACAGAGAGTATTTGCTGTAAATGATAAGTGGAAGCCAGAGGGCATGTAGGGGCATGGAGCGCAGAGGAAACATAAAGGGGGGGGTGGGGGGGTCGGGGGTGGACTCGGGTACAGCTGGCAAAAGTCCAAACAAAGCCGTAAAGAGCAGTGCTTTTTCACTTTGGTACACACAGTACTGTTCCTTACCCTGGTTAGTGCAGTTGGCATGAGTCTCGTCACTGTAGTCTCCACAGTCATTGTCGCTGTCACAGGTCCAGTATTCTGGGATACAGCGGCCACTATTACATTTAAACTGCACACTGGAGCAGGAATGGCTGCAGCCGGCTTCATCACTGTTATCCCCACAGTCATTGTCTGTGTATGAGCACACACAAGTTTTTATTTTCAGTTATTGAGATTGTTTTAAAATACAACTTCATGGAAGGTTAAGGAAGTTTCAGAAAGTTATTACCATTGTCACAGCGCCAGTTGATGTTGATGCAGCGGCCATTGGCGCAGGTGAACTGGGTCAGAGGGAAGCAGGTTGGGTAGGCTGAAAAGGGAATATGAGAGAATATTTGTCGTCTACAACTAAAACATGCACTATTCGAGAAAAAGCAACATTGTGAGGGTGCAGTTAAGACTCACCACAGGAGTCTGGCTCATCTGAGCGGTCTCCACAGTCGTCATCCAGGTCACATGTCCAGGAGATGGGGATGCAGCGCCCACTCGCGCAAGGGTACTGGTTTGGTGGGCATGTGCGAGCTGGCAGGGGAACGAGGTGTAAAACGAGATGTTATGTGCTGTGAAAAAGTCATCTTGCAATATCACTCAACATTCAAGCCGCAATAACTTTTTAAGACATCCTCAAAAGGTGGAAATCATTCTAACATAATTGTACCCATATTCTCTTGCTACAAAAAGTACCTAAAAATAGTTGCAACCCCAAAACACTACACTCACTTTATCGTAATTAAGTTAAGGACAATTTGTAATCTCCTTCAATTTATTTGAGACACTGAGACAGCTCTTATAAAAGCAACAAATGCTATTAGCCAAGGACCATCACTGTGTTCCAGCCCATTATGGTAGATCAATAGATGCTCCTGGACTGTTTGCAAAATCATGCTGGCATCCACTGCACTAATCGTAACTGAATTAACTTAAAACTAACAGATCCCATTATGTCTGCTTTAGTTTGTAACTTGTCTCCTTGCCCAAAGTTTCATTTGCCGCTAAAATACAAAGAACTCCCGCTTTGTACTTACCAGAGCAGGTGGTGTTGGATTCATCTTCATCATTACCGCAGTCATTGTCGCCATCACACAGCCATCGCAGGGGGATACAGCGGTTGTTCTGGCATTTGAATCGGTCAGCTGGGCAGGTGTGCTGGTCTGGGGGGAAGAAAGCAAACACTTATTTTATTAAACTTGCTTAAAGATCAATTTTTTGATGTTTTTTTACACTTTCTGTGGGTGACATACTATTGAGCTTGACCCTGTAACCCTCTAAGTATGTCACGTTAAAGGAAGTATTAAAAAAAGAAAAGAACATCCAAGACCAATGTGAGTCCGTGGTTGTCCCTATCGCCTGATGAGGAGAAAGCTAGCCAGTGAAATTATAGCCACATTACACTGCATGGAAAGAGATTGTCTTGGAAACTGTAGTGTGCGCTCTGTCGGTTTGTGTTAGCTAAGATTCGTGAAAATAAATTTTGTTTATCTATGTGTTGCTGTGTAACCATGGCGACGACATGGTGCACTTACGGCAGAGCTCAGGAGCCTCATCACTATTGTCCAGACAATCATTGTCCCCGTCACACTTCCAGCGCTCTTGGATGCAGCGGTTGTTCTTGCAGGCAAACTCCCCAGGCTGGCACTGGGGCGGGGGCACGTAGGAGGGGTTGGCTAGAGATGAGATCAGGGATAGGAGCAGAAACAGATGGGCCATTGAGACAAGAGCCGAGGACCAAAAACAAAACAAAGCTTTCTGGTGCCTCGGTCAGCTTTCCTCTCTCTTAAAGTTGCAAAAATATTGTCTGAGGTTTTTTAAAACTTCTCTCCAGATTTGGAAAAGACAGCGTACAGTAGAGCTCACTAATGGAAAGTACAGCCTAGAATTCTTTAACAGCCTAAACTCCTGCTGAGTAATGAATTTTCCATAATCTTCCACAGGAATCTTTGATGAAATCTGCCTACTGGTAAAGCTGCTAAGTACCTTTGCAGGTGACATTATCGACATCCAGGATTTGATCGTCAGCACAGCCACAGGACCTGCCGTTAGGGATAGCAAGGCACAGACTGCTACAGCCTCCATTGTTAACTCGACACACATTGGTGCCTACACAAAGAGACAAAACCAAGAAGAAAAGTACAATATTAGCATCATATTTTACCTCATATTTAAGTCATGACATGAGAACGAATGAATAGAATGGGGGATATACCTTGCTGCTGGTGTGCATCATACACTCTGATCTCAAAGATGGGTGGCCTCTCGTTTCGGAGTAGGGTGACCGTCTTTGTGGCCTGGTCCAGTTTGTAGATGCTGCCGCCACGGTACTCATTCCAAAAAAGAAATTGTTTGTAATGACATAAGCCGAAGGCGTGGTTAAGCTCCTGCCCCTCATACACCACCTGTTCAATAAGGAAAGAGATAGGAGTTAGATCTCCAAATATTACCGTGTTTCAATATAGTAGTTTTCTTGCTGTTAGGACCACAATGTTGGAATTTATAATTTTTTTTAAATAATGTGGAGTAGTACCTCTATTATCATCAACAAATACACAACATTTTAAATATATTCCTAAACATTACCAACCTTTCGCTGAGTGGTGTTGAGGTAAACCAACTCAATACGGTCGTAGTAAGCATCCACCCAGTACAGGATCCCCTGGGGAATGTCCAGACTCAAGCCATTAGGCCACAGCACAGTCTTGCTGGTCAGGAACACCTGGTGATGGGAACCATCCATCCAAGCTTTCTTGATCTTCCCTCTGTTGCTCTCTGTGGGGTCCTCCTCCCAGTCAGTCCAGTACATCCATCTGGGAGACGAGAAGAGGTATCGGCGCGTTGAAAAGCCATGTGGAATATGACATTTCAGTGTGGGCTTGCACCGTCAAAATGTAGCTCTGACACACGTTAACGGAACATCCCACAAAAAAAATAAAAGGAGGGAGTATCTAAAAAGAAAACTGAAAACTTACCACACCAATGTATCCAATGAGTTTAACAAACATCTACAGTGCAGGCAGCCCACATAACTGCAAGTAACAAACCCCCTGCTGCTGCACCAAGACATTATAACTGGAGTAAAAACTTCAACATAGCATTTATGAGAAAAGAATACCCAATAAAATAACAATCCCCTCCCCTCCAGTGTCTCACCCATGCAGGGGGTCCACCACAATTGCACGAGGGTGGCTCATCTTGCCCTCAATGAGAGTCTTGCGGGTCTGAGAAGCCTTCTCCAGCCTGGCAACACTGATAGTCTTCTTAGGCCCGTCATCTGTCCAGTAGAGATTACCTCCCATCCAGTCTACTGCTATCCCCTCTACTGTGTGAATACCTGAGATAAGCAAAGGGAAGCCAGTGTGAAAAAGAAACTATTAGCTGGCCAATTCAGGATGAGTATCAATAGAATAAAGTGATGATATGATATGAAATAACCTGACTGAATGCTTTTCTTCCCTAAGTTCTTTATAGGATTTGGTTAGAAAGTAAAAGAAGTTCCCAGAACCTTGTGCAAAGCCATCATTTCATCCTTACCTTCCTTCAGTATGGTGTCTCTCTCTGTGCCATCTATCTTCTGGCGGCCAATAATGTAGCTGGTGGCATCAGCAAAGTAGATGAATTCACTAGCGGCGTGGAAATCCAGAGCTCGGGGGTTCATTAGGTTCTCAATGGGAATCATGTACTCATCAGGCACCTTCGCATTCATGTCCATGCCCCTGATGATTCCAGGACGACCCTTACCGTACACTAAGAACAACTCGTGGTCTGGTTCTGCAGGGGGAAAAAAAACACCATTTCTTCTGTCAGCGATTTTGAAACCATGACTTCATTCCCATCATCAGTTATCACTGCTGAAACTAATGGGAAGGCGTTCATTTTTGTCAAATGAAATCTTTCCCTCGGTCTTGATACTCACTCTTGCAGGACTTGCCGTCGCTGCCAAGGCTAAACCCAGAGCGACAGCGGCACGTACGGGTCTTGTGGCTGTTGCTCAGCAGACAGATATCAGAGCAACCTCCAGCCTTCCCAAACTGATCCAAGGCACATGCATGGCTGCGCACTAAGCCAGGAGAGAGGAGCACAGAAACAACAGTCATGCAATGGTGACATTAATCAGTGGACATATATCAGATGAGTTAGCAGTCAAGCTAAGAGCTAAGTTGTGCCTGGATTACCTTGAGGTTGGCGCCTCTGGTGGTACACGTGCAGCGCGGCTCCCCGGTCTACCCGCGTCACCACCTGGAAGTCGGAGCTGTTGAAGCGGTTCACTCTGATCACACTTGTCTTGGGGTTGAGGTTGCCTTCGTCTGAATTGGTGGCATACAGGTAGTTCTCAAATACAGTCAGTCCATACAGGTGCTCAATCTGAAATGCATTGAGACAATAAAACAGCAAAATTTAAAAGTTATCTTGAGTTTGCGACCAAAAAACGCTGACATTCCTTAGCAAAACATGGTGCATGACGAACGGCTTATGTGATATCATTTGTGTACACACTTTAATCTTGGAACACTTGTACTTTCTGCGTAATGAAACTTTGCTAACAAACAATTTATCAGCATAAAACAGATTTTGACAGGTTCTAAAAATGTGAAGAAAGAGACAGACAAACACAGACACAGAGACAGACAGAGAGATAAAGAGAGAGTGTTTGTGGAAACTTGGCACAGGGCAGCACAATGGCTCCACTTCCCATCTGCTGTTAAACAGAGAGAGGTTTTACTTTTATAAGGGTCTATTCTGTACAGCTCTTCTCTACTGTCAGAAAGATGTATGGCTTGGGATCATATTACCTCCCCCCACCTCACGCACATCACAGTCCTTCCACCACTGCAGTCCTGATTTCATTAAGATCATTACTCCACTATAAGTTTGAGCCAAGCTTCGCTCGGGCCAGACTAATATGTTTAGAGAGGCACTAGCCAGGAAAATCACACACTCTTTAAGTAATATCAATCAAGGCAATAAAAAAGACGTATCCTCAGGAGATACACAAGAGACAACTGGAAAACAGTACTGCCTCTAAAGATGATGAGATTACATCTATGATGATACAGATTTAGAAAACAGATGTTTTGTGTTATCAAAGACTGAAAGGTCAGCAGGGACCCTTGGTGATTGCTGTTCAACCTTATAGAAGAAAGTTGATCAATCAGTAGTCTATATTCTTGAGCTTATCTCTATGTATGTTTGGGTGTAGTTGGTTTTTTTTTTTGTTACAACACCCATCCAACCATCCTTTAAACCTCACCAGCAGGCCCTGGATGATGGTGTGTCGGTTCTTGCCCTCATAGTCGACCACTTCGATGTAGTCTAGGTAGGCGTCAGCCCAGTACACCAACCGGTTGACCAGGTCCAGTGTGATACCGTGGGGGAAGACGATCTTGCTGTCCACCAGCTTAGTGCGGTTCTGACCATCCATGTCACAGCGCTCCACCCTCGGGGTAGACCCATAGTCTGTAAAGAACACTTTGCTGTAGCAGAGGAAGAGGAACAAAAAGGAAGAAGGGTTTCAGTAAAGGTAAAGTGACGAGAGGAAATTATATGCCTTAGGAAATTGGCTTGACATTGCACCACTGGCCATGACAGAAATATATGTATTAGTCATTATGATAGATTACAAAGACAGAGAAGTGATACTTTGGAAAAAGGAACTACATCAGATACCCGCCTGTCAGTATTAGGAACTAGAAACAGTCAATATGAAGGCACAAATGCTTGGTCAGCACGACGTCTCATCATATGACAGCATTTTCCTCTCAAGTGTTACTAAAAACACTACTGAGGGTAATTTCAGGTCAGAAAGACTGGAGGGAAGTACATACCCCATGGCTGGGTCCAAGGCGATCCCTTTAGGGTTGTACAGCTCTTGGTCCAGCAGGGTCACGCATGTCTGGCCGTTCTTGTTGCAGACAAACACCCGGTCGTCCACATCATCCACAAAGTAGAAGTTTCCGGTTAGCCAGTCAATAGCCATCTGCTCCACATCTGAAGGATGTAGCGGAGAGAAGAGAGGAGAGCGGAGCAGAAACATTCAAATAAAAAAACAGAGCCTCATGGGAGTACAGTCATAACTCTTGGTCATATACAAGCCTCATTTCAAAACCTCTCATTTTATGGTGCCATGACCCTCTCCTCAAGAGTGCCACGCTCTTGAAAAGATAGTGCTGAATGAATTAGCTTCTGTCATCTTCCTGCACTACTGGGTCTAACAGGTTGTCCATTACCAGCACTCCACTTGTCTTTGATTAAGGCAAGCAGGGTGTGGGGGATGGAAAGAAACACAAAAAGTGACAGATGACAGTGAGAGGTGAAGGCCCGAACTACTCCCATAAGTGTACAAATGGGTTGAGATATGATGCCTGTGAAGGGCATAACATATGATTTACATGATTCTTATAAGCATCAAACCATTCAATGTCCCCTGGTGCCATGTATGGAAGGATCTGCATGTGGTTCTCCACTCGTTCATTCAGTTATCTTTTGTTAATTTAGTCACCAATCTCTACATGTTACGCAGGAATTTTAAAACAAAAACAAAAAAACAAGCAAATGGCAGCACAGAAACATGACACACGAATCTGGAATTTGTAGGATCAATCTGAAGATCACTCCAATTGACTCAAAATACTGTTACGACACGTCTCACAAAAAGAACTCTTTATTAAACTTTGTTACCCCGCTGCTATGACACTTTGTAACCCTGCTGCGAAGCCTAGAAAGAGGAAGCTTTGCAGATGGAGACATATTTCAGATATACCCCCAACACTGAGGGTTTGAAATGCTAAATTAGTACTGGAAACGTGTCCCACTATGAGAACTCTGTCCTGTGTGAGACTGGGTACAGAAATCCCAGACCACAGGGAGACCCAGCTGGGGGTGGAAGGGTGTTGGGGCTTGAAGATACATACAGCCTTGTGTTTTAACAGCTGCAATCACACTTCTTCTCAAAGCAAAACACTGTATACACACACATGCACATCACACAGGCTCACTACTCACACATAGTATCATAGTGACCACACGTGTCCCTCCTGTTGATACAAGGGACAACTTTGATGTTGTGGTACACAAGTGGGGTATAACACCATCCCAAGCCTTTGACCATTCATTAAAAACAAAAGTCTGCACTGGAGCCCACAACAACAAAGCATACACACATCTGGGCCCACTGTAGAACCACCCCCATCTACCAAACATACACAGAGCCTGCCCCACATGGGACAGTATACTTGGTGCTACAATATAAGCAGAGTTGAGAAGACACTGGGAAAGCATGGAGAATGTGGTTGTGGCAGTGGTCTGGAAAGAAAGAGACTGGTACCGATGGGGAAATTTATAGAACTTTGAAAGTTCTGGTGCACCTCCAAGCTGGATATGATTTATTTACAGCCTGCAAAGGTAGCGGCCATATCACATCTAAAAAAGGAGGTAACTGTAAATACACGAGCTAATAAAAAAGTCATAGTCAAGAGAACAGGGGGAGGGACTGAAAACCAGTCCAACATGTTCCAAAAACATCAGAACCAAGATTCTGACAAAGGGCACGGTTTATCATAGAGTTAAGAGGAATAGTGATACTCCCTTTGGTATCAGTTCTAAAATGATTCTCCCCAAAAGAAATCCAGCTGGAAGACTGGCTATACAAGGCACTGATTAGACTATACAGAGTAGAGAGCCAGTTGTGCAACACAGTGACTATTGCGTTGTGTAACAGCCTGCAACTAGTAGACCCCTTTATTCAGAAAGCCAGCCAGTCTGTTGACGTCCTCACTCAATGAGCTTCTGGTAAGTGGAAAGTTTGCTGAGAAACCGAATGAACCCACCCCATTCTACTCACCCAACCACCCTGCCCTCACAGCCCCTTTTCACTTCCTGTCCTTAACACCTACCAGCTCACACTACTCTGAGGAAACGTTTTACAAACTGAGGGGGTCTTTCTGGCAACAACAAACATGCTTTCTGCCCAAACAGCCTAGGTATTTACATGCAGGGCCACAGCCTATTTAGCTCTTCAAACTAGTCACACAATGGCGCCTCGCCTCAGGAATAGTGCCACAAAATGTGTACTTGACTGTTATTTTCTCTATTTGCATGTCAGTGCAAGCATTCCCATATTTACATGTTAGTGCAAAGGAGAAAAGAACCATCATCATACTGCTTCCATAATCCTCCCTGCGCCAAGAAGATCCTATTAATCTGTGCAAAACCCTCTTTGACCTCTCGAGAGCACAGTTTTAGAGTTGAGCAATAGTGATTTTCCATAAGGGTCTGACATACGACCTCTATTTAAGAGGCTATAATTCCAAACAGTTATGCTGCTAGCAAATCCCCATCTGCTGCAAGAGAAATAGAGATGTGATTGGCTGGACAGCTTGTCCTGGTGACATGGGTATCATCTCATGATTCCACCCGTGAAAAAAAAAAAAAAAGAGAATATGAAATGATTGCCAAAAACTAGTTGCTCTTTGGAAACAGCGAGTGAATAATGTAGTACATTGGAAGCCTTTGTTTAAATTAGATGCACATTAACATCTAGTAAAAAAAACAAAACTACAAAAATGGTTCTGATTTCCCCAGAAACTATATTTGTTATCGTCTTGGCACATTATTCTGGGGGGAAGGGTGGTCCTCAAGAACAAAAGATAGGAAGAGTGAAGAAAGATGGCTGAACGATGGACAGAGGGACATAGGGAAAAGGGCTGGTCCCTGCGGTGGAGTTCCACTCAGAGGGTGGAGAGGATGGCACTGGAAGAGTCTGCTCCCCTTTTATCTTCCCAGTCAGAGAATCACACATGCAGACAGAGCAGGCCACATCTGGAACCCTCGTCTACTTATCTGACCTGCTCTCTGAGGCTCCCAGAAGCTATAAATCACCCTGTTTGTGTGAACCCTGCTCCAAACCCTCTGCCTCCACAGTTTTATCCATATCCATCTAAGGCCAATCCCCAGGTCTGACCACCATACTTTTAGGAGTGCACCTGAGCCCTGCTTGTTAAAACAATGAATAGAGCTAATGAAGAGCTTGTGTTGGCCCCAATTATATGATAAGGAAAGGCAAACGGGTTTATCAAGAAAGACATAACATTTTAAAACCAAACAACCACAAAGGATGCCATCCGATTATGCAGAAATTGGCCTCTTGACCGAGCTGAGATCCACAAAATTAACAAAAAAAAAAATTTAATTTTCTCTCTTATCGCAGCTGGAAAAGGCCAGACTGATGCAATATGAACATGTAGAGTCAGCCAAAGTACAAAGACAGCCACCTGCCTGTTTGTCTGTTTGCTCCCTGAGTGACTCAGGACAGATGACCCCCACCAAAAGACATGACTGGACCCACACTGTCAGGGTTTTCTACAGTGCTTTACAGTGGAAGTGGGCCACCTTACCTGAAATTAAGACTGCCTCCACTAACATCTTTAAAAAATTCTGAAGTAAAAAACAAACAAACATTAACCTCCAGGGAAAAGGAAATGGTGCCATTTCACACAGCAAATGTCATATTTAATGAGTGTAGCTAGTGTTTAGAATCATGAGACGAGATGCAACAAGATCTGGGTGGCTTACTGCTGCTGAACCCATTTCCTGCAGGGACCCCTTATTGCACATCACAGCACAGAGTCAGAGACAGATAATTACGTCTCAGACACAGCTCACTTTGCCCTGCTTATTGTGTGAGCACTGCAGAGCCATTTCCTAAATTTAATAGAAAGTCAACCACCTTGTCTTATTCCAACTGCACTTTCTGAAATCAACATTAGATACAATTTAAATGCTAGTTTTACTGAAGTTTGCTTTTTATGCTGCAATAACCTGAGAAAGAATAATAAAGATACAATAAGCAACAACTTGACTTGGATGTACATGACGGTACAAAGTGAAATTTCATAGGTGTACACAAGTGGTGCAGCAAATGGATAGAAATGTGTACACCGGGCAACCAGAAATGAGTGAAAAATCTCACTTCGCAATTCATAAAACGTAATATGTCACTAGGTAATGGTTGCATGAGTCAAAGGTATGTGGGTCAACATCTGTCTGTGTGTCTGAGCTTCAGCTAGCAGTGTGATAAAGTGACTTGACTGGACAGGACATGAGACAGCCGGAGGAATGTAGGGGCTGTTCAGGCTGACATAACCCAATGGAGGAATGTAAATACCATCTGCATGACCACTCGCATATACACACGCACACACACCTCCAAGGTACAGCAAATCACCACCTTCTCTCTCTCCCTCTCATTTTACCACTCCCTTGTCTCCTTTGCTTCAATCTTTCTCTTTAGAGGTCGATCTCTCTTCCACCCCTCGCCCCCATTTGCCCCTCAGACCACTTAACAGAGCAGTGGATCAGAAAGTCACAGTGGCAGGCCAACACAATGAGGGCGAAGTGGGATATGGGCCACTCATGAGAGTGCAGTGAATCAACTGGAAAACCCCCATTTTAAGCAGCTGGGGTTCACTGAGCATCGGCTCTGCCCCGGTTGTCAGCAGTGACAGCCGTAACACAAGCTTCATTTGAAGTGGATATGAGCCGAGGCACCTTCTAATCACGCAGCAGGTTTCTCGTCAAACATTTCAGGGTCTACACACACGGCTTCTCCACTTGTTTTCTTCACATCTGCCGTTCCACGCCTTGGGCCAATTCTCAAGGGAACGCTTCCCACGCGCACAAACCCACACCCTCCCTTTCATGTTTTGTCTACATTTCTGCCCCCATTCTTAGAGTGTAACGGCACTGTCATGCAGGTGAATATAAACAAACCTTGTCAAGCTCATAATCGGAGATCAATCAAGTCAGCATTAAATGAGTAAGTCTCTGAAAAGGGGCAGTGTTCATGTGCTGTTTATGTGTGTGTGTGTGTGTGTGTGTGTGTGTCTTGGTCTGGGTGTTGCCCAAGAGCTCTCTGTGAGTTAAGACAATGTCTGTGGTTATGAGGACATTACCTCCACAGGCTAGATATTGTCACTGTTTATGAGTTGTGGTCTATACTGCATCTTCTCCTACACACACAAAATTGCGCTGTCTATCTACAACACCTTCTAGAACAAAATGTAGAGTACTTGGAAGGACTTATGATGGCAGAGAGGACTTTTGTGAGAAAACCTAATGCTAAATGTCATTATATAAAAAAAAAAAATCAATGATCCAAGGTGGAATACAACCTATACATTCAAATGCATCAAACAGGAGCAGCGGAAAAACACATTTCCAGACTTCTGAATAGCCATGCAAAGTCAGTACATAAATCAAGCTACACAGTAGGTTACTGTTTGCCTGTCAAGAAATATGTAAACTACTGCCTGAAGGCATGCTGGCAGCCTTATATGTATCATATCACTTTAAGTAAGCTACACACACATTGCCTCTATGGGATGATTTAGTGGTGTGTCAGGGTGCCCCTGTTCTTCAAAGACAAACCTTTTGAAAAATAAAGCAGGACTCAGCATTTCTACTTGGCACTTTTATGCTGGTATGAGCATCTTTCGGAGGTGAAGCTATATTGCTTTATGTTTTACATTTGTCTGAGCTAGCAAACGCAAGGTTGACCATTCGATTCCTGAGGCAAAGTATGGAAATTTCACACAGGGTGAGCTGACAACTCAAACTGATTACATGAGTGCTGCTTGCATGCTCTTACGCAGGGCTTAAATTTTTTTTTAAAAACAGGCAGTCTACAGCTAAACTGTAGCTGTATCTGACCACATTTTTTGTAGGAATACTTTGTCATTAGAAAATAATATTCATTACTATAGTATTCTATTACTATAGAAACAAAAGCTCATTCATTTCTACAGTCAGATAAGATTTCTCTTATTTTTGTCAATGAAACTACTACTCACGGTGCAGGCTGAGGGAGATGTTGATGGTACGGATGTTAGTGACAGTCTTGAGGTCGGGGATGCTGGCGCACTTCAGCTGAGTGGCAGAAGGGGTGTCACCCACATCTATCCAGCAGACCGTCTCCTCAGCATAGATGAAGTCCATTGCCATGGTCTGCTTGGTGCCGATGGAGGGCAGTCGGGATGTGGAGCCGCTCAGGGAGGTGCAGCGGATGTCATGGAGGTTAGCAATCAACAGCATAGGCAGACGATCCACAGGCTCTGGGGAGGGTGATCAAGGCAATGGCGAGGAGAGCAGGGGAAAAGCATGTGGAGGAGTCAAAGGGCATGCATTCATTGTAATACATGTCTCTCCAGTAAACAAGCTTGTGACAGGCAGATGTGACTACCTGGTACAATATAGCAGGAAGCCTTTTCTAAAAGATAACACTGATGAACTGCATCCTTGCTCTCTGATGCACTTTCGTGGGTGTGTGTGTGTGTGTTCTTACCATTTTTTGCTTTGCAGGAGCGGTTGTCTGGTTGCAGCAGGTAGCCCTCCACACAGCTGCAGGTGTAGGAGCCGTCAGTGTTTGTGCAGGTCTGACTGCATGTCCCATACACATTGCACTCATTAAAATCTACAGGAGAATAACACAATGCATGAACAAACACAGTCCGTGATGAAATACATAGAGATTATACATTACTTATTTGCAATTTAATGCATTAGGTGCACTTAGATACTACTTTTTCAGCGCTAGGTAACAAAATGCAAATGTTATTACCACCCTGGAACATGCTTACCTTCTACCTCGAGGCAAGTGGTTTGATAAAAAAACAAAAACAAATCTAATCTTCTTTACATGCTGACCCACACAAATTCCAGTCAGCAACCAGAAAGTCAGAGTAATCTGATGATTTTTTATTTTTTTTTTAAATATTACTTTGGCTGAGCAAGTGTAAATCTGCCAAATCACCCACTCACCTTTACAAGTCTTTCCATCTGCAGCCACCTCGTAGCCGTTGCTACAGTAGCACAGAGGCCCATCATGAGTCACAGCACAGTGAAACTGGCACCCATGGGAGGCACAGGCTGGTGCTTGATCTGAAAAATTGAAAAACAGAGAGACGCAGAGAACATTAAATACTGTGAAGGGAGGGGGCATAATATATCTGAAGTTCTTCAGAGTCCTCAATTTTGTAGGGCGAATAAATTCTGGATAACAATGGAGGCAGAATGAAGACCATTTAAGTAACTGCCTCCTTGATCAGGTTTGTGTGCAGATCAGCTTTCCAATTGTTATCCTAATCCCAGCATAATCTTCCCAGAACCATCCTGCCATGTCCTGTCCTATCACAGCTCTACTGGGAGATCAGGTAAGATTGTGTGTGGATGTGCATGTGTGAGAGCGAGTGGGGGTCGCACACGTGCATGCATGTGTATTCATCCGTGCATGTGACAGACGAGGTAATTTAAATGTGCACGCACTGGAGGGCCTCTTTTTTCCCGCCCCCAGAGGGAACTCAAGGACACATCCTTTTGGCAGGAAATGAAAGAGGGGCATCCACACACCCCCTCATCTATAGGGTGAGGGTATGCATGCAGATGTGTGTCTAGGCCAAGAGATAAATGGGCTAGGGTGTCTTTCATAGACTGAAATGATGATGTGTCAGATAGTGGAACACATCTTATATTACAAAACAAATGATATTTCAGCTTCTATTAGCTTTAAGCCTTCAATAAAACATGTTGTGACACTCTTGAACTCTGATAAAATATATAACTGGGTCCTGCCCCAGAGTTCAATAAACAAATGTATGAAGCCACAGAGATCAACTCAAGGAGGAAATTGCAGTATGCAAGGGGAGAGGGATAGATATTATCCTGATCATGACCAGCTCTTATTATTCAACAATGTTCTCTTTGTCTCTTTACATCTCTGTAACTATTTCTATGTCAAACATTCTGTAAGCTTTTATCTCTGAATGAAGTACTTACGCTGACATGAAATATGATAAGCGTGTATTCACATGCTTCAGTCTTACAACTTAAGAATCCCTAGCTACCCTTTGAAGCTCCGGGACAGTGGACACAGCAACATTCTGCATCAGCGAGGGGGGTCAAGGCCTTCACATAACCTACAAACACTCACATAGCCCATGCTGATTCTAAAGTAAACTTTATTCGAAACCTGTTGAGAAACATTCCCATTTAATCATTTACTAAGTGTAAACCCCCAATATAACAAAACTGTAAATAAGTACAAAAGTGAAATTTACCTTGGTGTCCAACAAAAAACGGTGAATGGTCATGGACACACTATGCTTACAGTAGCTAGTTATATTATGATTGTAAAGAGCGGAGATTGAACCAGTAAAGTGCCTTTATTATATAAAGCCTGTTGCACTCTGGGCCACAATAACCCTTTTGTTGTGGCCCTGCTGAAAGGAAGAGTCCCCCAGCCAACACTGTAGCCCATGTCGAATCCATTCATCGAGCCTCACACTGTGAAAGACCACAGGCAACTACAGTGCTAAAACACTCACAAAATGCACAGGTGTCCAGGGTCACTTTGTTCCTTTTGTAGCCGAGTGTCTAGATGTGAGTCGGCAATATAGACAAATTTTCTAATTATCACATTGCCTGAATATCAACCTGTGATGATACAAAGTATTCAAAATACACATTAAACTCACTTTTTTAATGATGCAAACTCAGCTTTTCCAGCATCTATGGAACTATTTAATTGAACGTTCACAAAATGTTTTCCACTGAACAGTCCTCTATAATAAAAAACAAATGACAGAAAATGTATTTCATCGCCAACTACCTTAAATTTAGCTGCTCATAAGTCTTGCAAAAACAAACACATTCATCTCCTACATTCAGCATCATTCATCAGATGATCTTTAGTGACCACTTGTGAAATCTGAATGCAATATCAAGGCTACATGAGAAAATATTAAAATCAGCTACTTCAATGACAAAGGCCCAGAGAGTTCAATTATCACTAATCCTTACAGCTTGTAGGTTCAATGATTTCTTTTTAAGTATTGGTACGTCCCTTGCCAAAAATATAGATGATACAAAAGTTAATCTATTAGATTATATAAAGGGTTCTTTTCCATTTGAGGGGGGTGATCTGTTTGACTTTAAAGAGGTAAATTTTTATTATTTATTACAATAATATTAGAATTTAAAACATCAGCTCCAGGTAATGAATTTGTACCTCCCTATTCAAAAAAGTAATTTTATTTAGCCTTTAACAATTATTTTTGCATTTATCATGGAAACTGACAGCTATTCAAAACAGGTGATCCAGGTACAAACTATTGTCCAATTTCCATAATGTGTATGAAATAATCCTGGAACACGTGAACACATACAATATTCTCTATAATCATCAATATGGATTCAGTAAAATTCATTCAACTTATATGGCACTTTTAGAACTTGTCGATTATATAGCCTACAGTGTTAGCATTTGACACTGTTGATCATGCTATTTTCCTTTCAAAAATGTGTAAATATGGCTTTCATGGGAATGTTTAGAAGTGGCTTAGTAACTATGTTCTTAGAAGAAAACAATATGTTTTTATTAATGGTACTGTGTCAAAAAGAAATATACTGTAATATGATGTACCACAGGGATCCATATAAGGACCTTTATTATTTCTTATTTATAAATGATCTTGCCACAGTATCTAACACCACATGCCCATTGTATTAGAGAACTAAATCATGATGTCCTCATTAACTTACTTAACTTAATATGGTTTAAAACAAATAAGTTGTTATTAAATGCCAAAAAGTCTAGAAAGTCAAGTTATTTCATTCAGGAAATAAGAAATATGACAGTGAGCAAATTACACTTCATATTCGTAGAGAAGAAATTTCATTAAAAAATCCTAACTCTGATTGATGATAGACGTTTTTGGAGAGAACAGGATGGTATTGCCTGCAACAAGGACACTAAAAATAAGGGATAATGAATAAGGGATTTTGTACACAATACAGTCCCTGACAAAAGTCTTGTCGCTTATCTATTTTGTAGAAACACCTGCTATTAACCTGAGTTTTAATTAATCAATTGGTGTTAGAAATAGCTCATATGAAAAGCTAAAACCCTCCCAAATGATGTAATGATATGCACTGAAATAAATTAGTTTCACTGAAAAAAGATTTATCATTTAAACAAGACAGAAAGGTCAAATTTTGGCAAGACAAAAGTTTTGTCGCCTATACAGAAATTGAACAAATTACTGCAAATACAAAAATATGTCAGCAAATTAAGTAGTGGTGCTGTGAGATCCAAATTTAATATCTTGTATGACTTCCATGAGCTTGAAGGACTGCATCCATGCGGTTTGGCAAGGATGCATACAATTTATTGATGAAGTCATCAGGAATAGCAAAGAAAGCAGTCTTGCATGCCTCCCAGAGTTCATCAGTATTCTTTGGATTCGTCTTCCATGCTTCCTCTTTCATCCTACCCCACAAATGCTCAATGATGTTCATGTCTGGTGACTGGGCTGGCCAATCCTGGAGCATCTTGATCTTCTTCGCCTTGAGGAACTTTGATGTGGAGATGGAAGTATGCGATGGAGCACCATCCTGCTGCAGAATTTGGCCTCTTTTATGGTTGGGAATATAAGAGGTAGCTAAGATTTCTTGGTATTTTAGACTATTGATGTTGCCTTCCACCCTGCAGATCTCTCGCACACCCCCATACTGGATGTAACCCCAGACCATGATTTTTCCACCACCAAACTTCACTGTTTTCTGGGTGAATCTCGGATCCATGCGGGCTCTAGTAGGTCTCCTGCAATATTTGTGGCGACTGTGGTGTAATTCAACAGAAGATTCATCTGAAAAATCCACCTTCTTCCACTTTTCCAGCGTCCATCCTTTTAGCAGGCTGTGGGCCTTGGCAAATGCCACACGGTTTTTCAATTGTCTTTTGTTTAGTGCTGGCTTCTGGGCACTGATTCGACCATGGAGGCCATTTTGAGATAGAATCCGACAAACTGTTCTGGTTGACACAGGGACTTCAGGTGACCAGGTCTCGTGGAGCTCTGCTGCAGTGGAAAATGGGCTGGCCTTGGATTTTCGAGCCAACAAACGGTCCTCTTGAGCAGTTGTCTTGTGGGGGCTGCCTGACCTGGGCTTGTCAAAAATGTCTCCAGTGTCTTCAGATGTTTTTTTTATACTCTGTACTTGACGCTGAGACACATTGAAGGTGTCTGCCACATCAACAGTGGGTCTGGTCTTCAGCCTCTTGATAATCAAAACTTTAGTCTCAGGGTGAATCTTAGGCATGTTTGCAGAGGTCTAGTTGCTGTTGATGTGAAGGTCTAGTGTACTGGGGTTGTTTTTATACACACCTGAGACCTAATTGATCCATTATTAGTCACAGGTGAAGCTCTCATTTGACAAGGCGACAACACTTGTGTCTTTGCAAAAATTGACTCAATGGGCTTTACCAAGCTGTGAATATTAGAATACTTTTTGACAGTTTCGTTTTGCACTGAAACATTATTACAAAAGCTGTTAAAATGAGCCATTTCTTGTAAAAAAAAATATTGATTAGACATATTTCAGCAGCACTTCAGGTCAATTTGTACACAAGTGACAACACTGTCTTCAGAAACAGATGTTTCAAATCAACCTCCTCTGGTGGTTCAAAAGGGGGCCCAGAGAACCCATCCAAGAATCACATTACTCACTTCCCACACAACAGGTTCAGGCTTGGTGGCCATATCCTCACACAGCTCCGCTTGGTATGCAGTGAGCCTGGAGGAAACATTCAGCGGCCTGACAGTTAAAGCCGCAGCTTTGTAGGCCCTCTCAGTCAGTGGAAATGGCCTGCTTTTGACAGCAGCGTGGGGTTCCTGGAAGATGCCACCATCAGCCATGGGTGGAGGTGGGCTGCAAGTTTTTCCATGCCCTCAAAATCCAGGGAAGAAGCCCCTATATGAATGAGATACCTCCTCCGGCAGCTCGGGGAAAACTGGCCTTAGCTGTTTTGTCATTCTCTTGGCCTGGGGCAATTTCTTCCCTTCATAACGTGATCTAGTAGTCTTCGTCAGTACTGCAGGGCAGGGAATATTCAGTCTAGATACAGCACGTTTGCACACTTCTTGCATATCCATAATGGGAGAAAGGGAGGCTGGCACGCTCCCTTCCTCTCCACTCGAGGCAGACACAGCGTCAGTCTTTGCAGCCTGAGTGGACAGGATGAACAAGCATCCTCCAAGCGGAGCTGCAGTGTCCAGGTCCAGCTGTGAGCCCCAGCTAGCTCTAGAGCACGGTCTGGCATCCCGCATGAGTCCCTCTTGGCTGGCCGGCAAGTTGCTGATAGACAGGTAAGGGTCCCATCCCGAGAAGTTAGCATTGCGTGCTAAGCGTCATCAAAGGCTAATTTAAGTTGAATCAGGCAGGGGCTTTGACGGCCAGATGGCGTGTTCCAGCACAAGACTCGGTATTAGGCCTAGCTAGTGTGCTAACCCTTTAGAAAAACATTACAATGAAACGGTAGGTAACGCTCCATTCTATGGTGAGACTGAATGGTCAAAGAATATCGAAGGCAGCTAGCAACCGGTGATGGAGATGTAGGCTAGGATAGCTCCAATCTGTGGACAGTTAAGATAGCGAGCCTATACGACATATTGAGATATGCTCCGAAGTGAGAAGAGGTGTTTGAATGGTGCGATCACCAGCCAATCAGGGTCGGCATAATGACATAAATGCTCCTGAGAAGAACTGAAAACAGGAGAACAGAAGAACGAAGAGGAAAGAACAAAAAGGGGGGAGAAGAGTAAGGCAGGGCAAACAGAGGTGGAACTGAGTGCATAAAGGGTTTAAGGATATGGAGTGGTTAGAAAGTTCCAGCTCCAAGCAAACAAGTAACAGCAGCATGTCAGACGTTTGACCAGGGGTTAATGAACGAAGCAAACAAATCACACAGTGACACACTGGAGGCCTGTAACTGCATGCATGGCAACCCTCAATTTCACTCACCTATAGCTTTTTAAAGGCAAGCAGGGAGTGAGAGTACAAGGCTGTTTGCCAAAAGGCCCAATAGAGTTTCGTCAGAATCCAAAGACATCTCACATTTCTATACTTGAACTGACGTCAATGAATCACGGTAGC
The DNA here is from genome assembly GCF_014851395.1 of Micropterus salmoides. NCBI lineage: Eukaryota > Metazoa > Chordata > Actinopteri > Centrarchiformes > Centrarchidae > Micropterus > Micropterus salmoides. The sequence goes on along the minus strand of NW_024040707.1, from coordinate 18,220,311 downwards.
ACACTATAGGACATCTGACAGAAATATGAGGCATGTATGATAATGACAGCACAAGTTCCAGATGCAGCGTACTGAGGTTGCAACAACCCAGCTAATTAGCAGAAAATTGAGCTGGTACTAGTCCGTCCTTATGGCGGGCACAAATAAAGGGCAAAGTGGTGACTAAGAGAAGAATAACTACTCTTGGACTCCACAGTCCACAGCCAATCCACGAGGAAATGTATGAAAGCTGACATTTTTCTTTAAAATCCAAACATGGGTCTGACAGACCAGGTGCAACAGGGTGATGTAGATTGAGTGAGAGAGACGGGTAGTGCTGGGTCGTGGTCATAGTTACACAACCAAACTGCCATGACTGAATGATTTCATAAACCTCACTCCTTAAAAAGATCAGCTCATCCATCCATCAACTGGCTTGAAAACGAATCCCTTTCCTTACTAGAAAATCTACAATAAAATAAATAGTGTCTCTCCATTTCTACATTCTGTGGCTGTAACTTAGAGCAAAAATTTACCAAACAATCACTGTATAAACAAGCTATTACAGTGTGGACATATTTAAGAGAGGTAATTCCCAGGACATTCCTAGCTTTGCGCTCTCACTGTCTGGAAACAAGTCTACACATGCCCCTGTCCTCTACCTGCAGCTGATAGGACTCAACGGTTTTCCTACACGAGTCCATCAAATTACAAGATTTCTACATCTTAAACTGAATGGTTCAAAAATATTTCTGGTCATTTTGTGTAGATATGCATACCTTTCACATAATTAATTTGCATTCTAGCATAGCACATAATAGTATGAAGAATTTGGATAAACTTATTATCTACTAAAACTACCAATAATACCAATAGAATACCAATTTAATTAAGTTTTGCAGATCACCATGTAGTTAAACACAAAATCAGGCACTATCTGAGATAATTCAGCTGCTTTATTCTGTGAAACTACTTTGTGATTATTTGGTTTCATGGTGCATTCCATCACACACAGAAGTAGGAGGTAAATGCCGCATTACTGAAAAGCGGGCACTGTTGAGTACCGTAAATCAGACTTAAAGGAGATAATATGTTTATCAAGGTATGTGGGTATGCATGAGAGAGGGATAGCCAGAAAAGGAATAACGCATAAAAGCGTATTCATTGGCAGTTGTTTGGAGCTGCATAGTCGAAGTGGGTAAAGTAACCATATGCAAACACAGACAGCGCAGCAGCTTGAGTAATGAGCAAACAGTAGCTATCATAGTCCCAAACAGTGGCAGCATGCTGCCCCAGACACTTTAATCTAAACTCACACAAATACTCAAACACAAATGTGCAAACACAAAAAGAGCACACATTGTGGCACAAACCTTCCCAAATACACATGCTAGTTTAACTTGCCTAAGAAAATCAATACTCGGATTTTATTCAATCTGCAGCCCATTATGAGTTAAGAAATACAGGACTGTTTAACAATACTGTAGGATCTCCACATATCGTGAAGTCAAAGACTGGCAATAAAACAGGTCTTGCCATGTAAGACAACTCTAACTGCAGCCAATAAACTCATTTAGGTCAAGACCCACTCATGAATAAAGATGAAAATGTGGTCTTTCCACAGGCAGCCTCAAGTAGCCTATGACCGATTCTCATTCCACAGTTAGTGGGACATGAAGGACAAAGAAGCCCACTGCATGCATAAACAATAGCATCAGGCTGCTACAATAATCAGCGTTCCCTTTGAGACAACGAGGAAAAGCTCTCAAGAGCACTGCCATGACCCCATTTTCCCTTCCCTATCAGTCACTTCGGAGGGAGGCAGGTCTAAGGCCTTGCCCCCCCCCCTCCCAATAGAGGTCCCATCACCCACAAAATAACAGAGAAAGGACAAATGAAGGCTACAGACTGACGAATAGACTCAACTTTCACCCATATTACACAAAAAACCTCGAGACTGATTTGGACCACTAAACCACATTCTCAACATGTGCCTTTTACATGCTCTTGAGCAAGGCACTTCTCTTATACATAGGAGACAGTAAGTGTTTATCTCTTTAGTTCTTAAAGGGTAACACCCACAATTTCTACTAAAACTCTGCTTCAGAGCACATTTAAACAAGAATTACTGCCCCGCGCAGTTGTTAGCCTCTGCCAACAAGTCAATTTGCAGTTTACATCCATGTCTGTCCAGACTTATATAATATATGAAGTGAATATTTGGAAGGAATTTAATAAAAAAAAAAAGGTACAAATTACTTTTTTGGCTAAACGGAAGTTATCACTACAGGTGCTGGTCATATAATTAGAATATCATCAAAAAGTTGATTTATTTCAGTAATTCCATTCAAAAAGTGAAACTTGTAATATGTATACATTCATTCCACACAGACTGATATATTTCAAGTGTTCATTCCTTTTAATTTTGATGATTATAACTGACAACTAATGAAAACCCCAAAATCAGTATCTCAGAAAATTTGAATATTGTGAAAAGGTTCAATATTGAAGACACCTGGTGCCACACTATAATCAGCTAATTAACTCAAAACACCTGCAAAGGCCTTTAAATGGTCTCTCAGTCTAGTTCTGTAAGCTACACAATCATGGGGAAGACTGCTGACTTGACAGCTGTCCAAAAGACGACCAGTGACACCTTGCACAAGGAGGGCAAGACACAAAAGGTCATTGCTAAAGAGGCTGGCTGTTGACAGAGCTGTGTCCAAGCACATTAATAGAGAGGCAAAGGGAAAGAAAAGATGTGGCAGAAAAAAGTGTAAAAGCAATAGGGATAACTGCACCCTGGAGAGGATTGTGAAACAAAACCCATTCAAAAATGTGGGGGAGATTCACAAAGAGTGGACTGCAGCTGGAGTCAGTGCTTCATGAACCACCACACACAGACGTATGCAAGACATGGGTTTCAGCTGTCACATTCAAGACACTCTTGAACAAGACACAGCGCCAGAAGCGTCTCGTCTGGGCTAAAGACAAAAAGGACTGGACTGCTGCCGAGTGGTCCAAAGTTATGTTCTCTGATGAAAGTAAATTTTGCATTTCCTTTGGAAATCAAGGTCCCAGACTCTGGAGGAAGAGAGGAGAGGCACAGAATCCACTTTGCTTGAAGTCCAGTGTAAAGTTTCCACAGTCCGTGATGGTTTGGGGTGCCATGTCATCTGCTGGTGTTGGTCCACTGTGTTTTCTGAGGTCCAAGGTCAACACAGCCGTCTACCAGGAAGTTTTAGAGCACTTCATGCTTTCTGCTGCTGACCAACTTTATGGAGATGCAGATTTCATTTTCCAACAGGACTTGGCACCTGCACACAGTGCCAGAGTTACCAGTACCTGTTTTAAGGACCATGGTATCCCTGTTCTTAATTGGCCAGCAAACTCGCCTAACCTTAACCCTATAGAAAATCTATGGGGTATTGTGAAGAGGAAGATGCGATACTCCAGACCCAGCAATGCAGAAGAGCTGAAGGCCACTATCAGAGCAACCTGGGCTCTCATGACATCTGAGCAGTGCCACAGACTCCATGCCACGCCGCATTGCTGCAGTAATTCAGGCAAAAGGAGCCCCAACTAAGTATTGAGTGCTGTACATGATCATACTTTTCATGTTCATACTTTTCAGTTGGCCAACATTTCTAAAAATGCTTTTTTTGTATTGGTCTTAATATTCTAATTTTCAAGAGATACTGAATTTGGGATTTTCATTAGTTGTCAGTTTTAATCACCACAATTAAATGAAATAAACATTTGAAATATATCAGTCTGTGTGTAATGAATTAATATAATATCCAAGTTTCACTTTTTGAATGGAATGAATTACTGAAATAAATCAACATTTTGATCATATTCTAATTATATGACCAGCACCTGTATATTGATAAGATCCTAGCGAATATACATTGCTGAACTGATTAATGAAGTATTATCAATCAATTGAATTGGCAAAACAGGTACACTTGTACTTGATTATAAGAATCTATCTTTACATAGTAGTGTATGGCTACACAAAATATGGTGCTCTTGTTTTCTCCTGGCATTTTTAGATGCGAAGCCTCTCTTTGAGCTGTAGGTGAAGCTCACTCACAGCATCACAATTAGCTAGGCACGCTCTAGTATGCTGTTTGCAGTCACGTGATTGTGATGACGCTCAAAATTCAGAATGAGGCGCTAGTTATTGTTTACTCATTGTGTGTCCCAGTCAACATGTGAAAAATCTGGAATTGCCCTATTCATTTTTAAATTATGGTTAAAATCCTATTTTGAGCTCACATGACCTGTGACCTTTGAGTCAAAAGTGTCACCTATTTCAGAATCAGAAGGAGCTTTATTGCCAAGTAGTGTTTTACACATACAAGGAATTTGCTGTGGTGATTTAGGAGTTATGGTGTTGAGTAATGTGCTTTTCCAGGGCATTATGATGTCACAGTGAAGATCCAATTCCATCCTTGAGTCCAAGTGGACGTTGGTGCCAAATCTGAAGAAAATCCCTCAAATCCTGAGATATTGTGTTCATGAATATTATGATGTCACAGTGTTTTACCATCACCAAATTTACCTTTAACTTTTTGGATATAGAAGGTCATCACTTCATCATTTTATCCTATTTGTGTGAAATTTTGTCATAATTAGCATATGAATTGAGTTATGGCCAAAAACGTGTTTTGTGAGGTCACAGTGACCTTGACCACCAAATTGATCATCATCGAGTCCAAGTGGACATTGGTGTCGGATGTAATTGAATGGCCAGTGCTGACCTCACGACATCAACACCACCAACGAATCCCTAAGAAATTTATTTCTGAGAGATAAAATTCCTGCCTAACCTACCATGCTACAGTCCCCATTCTAACCACTCTAGTCAACAACTTTGGCATAATTATGTGGACACACTGACTGACAAAGTGTGCTTTCAGAGATCAGCGCCCAGGTATACTTGCACAACCCGGCAGTTTGTACAAGCAAACAGTAGGATGCTTGTGAAAAGGCCAGGCCTTTCCCTGAAAAGAGGAGACCTCACAAACATCAATGCCAAATAGGACACACGGCTCATGTGTTTGTGTGTGGGGTAGTGGGTGTGTTAGGCTGTGTATTTACAGGACTGTGTGAGTGTATGTTTGTGCACACATGAGTGTATGCATGCATTACAAGCCCATGAACATGTAGGTGTGTATATATATATATATAAGTATAGGTATGTGTTGACTAATGCCTTACTAAGGACAGCAAGACCTGTATCTTCGAGGATAGGCAGTGCATGTTGTGATTGGATGACATCACCACTGTGTTGTGTAAAGGTTTGTCTAGCAACGATGACCGGGTGTGTGGGATACTAACACTCTCACCCACTCTGTACAAATGTCCACTTCATCCGCCCAACAGTGCTACTGCTCTTCTGGTCAAACCTTATCACAATAAAATGCTCTGACTAATTCACAACAACTTAACTACATTTAATCGTCTCTATGCAAAAGATGTATTCATTCGCTCTGTCTACTAATTTAGAACTTGTGCTGTCATTATAAAAAAAAAAAAACATTAAAACATAAAATTCAACTAGTATAAAGATAAAATGGGTAAATACATTTTTTAAACAATTTAATTTAGTTAAAAACCTGAGTGTAAGCAGGACACATGTTTCCCAAAATGATTGCAATTACAAACAGACAGAGACTCAGACTGCTCTATCTGAAGACTGCCTCAGTCAATAATAAGACAATCCTCTATAGGCAGCCAGTGTTTTCTCCTTTGTCTTCGGCAATAAAGCCCAACACTATGGACCCAATATGTTCCATCTCTCATTCTTCTATCGTCTCTAATTAATAGTAGGGGATTTAATGGGATTCTTCTTCAGCTGCGTCCGGACTAAATGCTCATCATTCCTTCAGGGATTGGAGAAACAACCTCATAGCTGAGCTGATTGATAAATTAATGACTTTTTCCCCCAGAAAGAGGAATTCCATTGTAATTGCACATGCCAGAGCAGGCCAGCTCATTAAAGAGCCTAATAGAGATTATTGGATAGACACTATATTCTTGGATGGGAAGAGAAGAAGATGCTAGCAAGAAGACGCTGGCTGGCGATTTCTTACCCACTACAAAGGCTGACACTCTTGTCTCTGTGCGACAGAGGAGATAGAGAAAACGATGATACGATCTGTTCTGAGCGTGTTTGGCAGAAAATGGATGTTGGCAGTTGTGTGCTCGTGCCTTTGTGAGTTTATTACCTCTGCAGTGAGGCCCCTCATCCCAGCCGTCGCTGCAGTCGGGGACTCCATCACACACTTTGCTCATGTGGATACACACGTCCAGGTCCAGGCACCCATGTTCGTTGACAGGACACTGGTTCACCTTGTTGTGTGAGCCTGGGAAAAAAAAATCAAAAATCAAAACACATTTAAAGTACAAAGCAAGATATAGAGAGAGTCAAACTTCACCACATAATGTACATACAGTGGTAAAATTAACCAATTGTATCATATTGAATCATAAATTCCAAATGTGTGTATTTAAATTTATTATGCCTAAAACAGTACCTATAAGGAGAGATAACAATATATGGTTAGACTGTGTCTATGGGTGAGGCTGAATTCCGAGCAGTGGTAACTTTCGTCTATAGATGTTATAACGCACTAATCTTATTATTTTTATTATCTTTTATTTAATCAGGTAGTGTAAGTGAGATTGCGATCTGTTTGCAAGAGAGACCAGCGTACAGAAAAAGAAAGAACAGAAATAAGACACACAACAAAATCCAGCCAGTCACACACAGCGTGGGAAACAACCTCCAACATCCTCGTTCAATGTACATCCTGCGTGATGACAGGTGGAAAAAACCTCAGGTTGGGTCAACTACGGTTTGCAGTGGGTGCACAGATAATTCCGGGATTTGTTCCAAACATGTCTTAAACTGGCTGCCTTCCTTTGATTGTACTCTTGACCATTAATACAATCCTTCCCCTTCATCACTTTACCCAGGTGCCAGTTCATGACATGATGCTTATGTCAAGATAAGTGAATAACCCGAGGGATCATTACATATATACTTCATCAGAAAAGATAACACCATGATCAGTTTACCCAAAACAATGCCTAAATATAAAAGACCCAAGGTCGATTTCCTTGCAATCTTCTTCAGAACCTATAATTACTATACACTTTGTTTTACTTTTTACTCACTGAAGAAAGCTTAAAGTTGTTCACCTAATATATCTCCTGTTGCAGTATCATCAGTCAGCATTAAAACAAAATTGATAAATACATAAAAACAATTCAGAAAACAAACTTCACTACATCCTCGAATCAAAATTTACATATCAATTTATTTTTACCTCAGTGGAACAACAGTCAATGGGTTTAATCCTATGCTGAAATATAAAGTTGAAGTGGCCCTATGCGAGACAGAGACATTTTAGCGCATGAAAAACTGAATATTCCCTGCATGGTTTAGAGAGTAAATAGTATGCACATCTAACATATGTGCAATCTGTAGAGCATGGCGAAGTAAGGAAATGTGGTCTGATAATATCGAAGAATTACAAAAGTGAACACTAACAAAGATATGTTGAATTTAAAGGGGTATGGAGGGCAAAGGACAGATGATTATCTCCAACAGCAGAGAATTTGTTTTTACCAGCGTCAGAGCAGAACATGCAGTAGATGCAGTCTCTTCCACTCACTCTCTCCCACTCTTCTCTCTATCTCTCCTATCAGCCCACACTGCAATGCAAACAGTTTGCTTTGGCTGTTTTTCTTCTTCCTCTTCCTCTTCTTCCTCCTCCTCCTCTCTCTCTCTAACATCTGCTGACCCATTTTAGAAAAACACTAGAAGCAGAGAAAATAAAGTTCACCTCCTTCACAGGAAACGATCTGTAGAGTACTGTTGGGTTGTGTACGATGCTGGGAGAGGCTTTGAGAGTGTTCCATTTGAATATGTGCAGCCTGAGCTACAAACCTGTTTCAGATGCCTACTCCAGAAAATGACATACACAAAGTTGTCGGTGTTGCATATTAAGCAGCCAAAATGCAGTTTATTTGACCTGTATTTCTGCCTCATCTATGTGGAGTTTTCCTTATCTGAAATGAGACTCTGAGTATAGAGGGTGTCATACTGTGTGTTGTACAGACTGTAAAGCCCACTGAGAAAAATCTTGGGGATTGAAAATAATACAGCTGACTTGACATGGCATTGAGTATGTTAACTCTTTGTGCCATGCTCCTCCAGTTTATTTAGGTCTTAGAGTGAAGTAAAATACACCTCTCATAACAAAAATATATATTCTTGCGAGATATGCCATTAAAACAATCATAGTGTGTACATAAAGATGTATATGAGGGAGAACATTTGTCTGCAGCTCGGCATTTCCCTGAAGAAAACCACAAGCATTACATCTAAGTCCTCTCTATCCATCCAAGAGATTAGTAACCGCACACATGGATCATAAAATGTAACTCGGTTGAAACAAGTACCTTAAAGTGACAATGCTCACCACCACAGCAAGCCTGTGCGGAAAACATGCCACATTCGAGGAGAGAATTAGCTTCTAAGACATCTGGCTTAGGGAAAAGGAGAGCAGCTCTCCCATCTGGGGGATGCTAGCATATTAGCAGCCCTCCTACAGCCTCAGCCTCTAAGCCCGCCTGATTTACATTCAATAAACTGCCAACCTGGGGATTTCTAATAAACTGCAGTACCAGGAACAAACTACCAAGCACACTGGAAATGAAATCCCCTCACAGATTTATCATTTGTCAACAGTTTTCTCTGATTTGAAAAGACAAGTCACGGTGAAAGTCATCTGAATGATGCCCACTGTACAAATCTGTGTCTTTGATTAGTGTTTTATATATTGTTCCCACTTTTTTGTATTTGTATTTTTTAAGTCTAGATTTTTCAATATTTTCCCCCATTTTATTTTACTTGTGTGTGTGTTTGTGGTGGTGGTGGGGGGGGGGGGTTATAGCAAAACCACAATTCCTTTGTTTATGTATGTGTATGTTTTTATTTCACACTTCTACTGGGAATGTAAATGTCAGTTTCCAATGACAATAAAGCCCGATGGAACTGAACTGAAGAGACACCAAACCAAACTCTACTTTCCATAATGTACACACACACACACACCCTCTTCTCCAACACACACACACACACACACACACACACACACACACACACCTCCTACCTTTCAACTGGCCAGGCAGCAACAGAATACGTTTTTGAAAACACACTAACAACTGCCAGAGATATACAACAGCCGGAAAGAATTGTTTGAGTTCCACAACACAGTAATATCTTGGCAGGAGCTGAATAGGGACCAGCGGCAGAAAACTAAATAGAAAGGACAACATGGGGATTAAATAACTTTGCAGGAGGTACAATAGAGATGAACCCTGTACTCTCTGCTCCAGTTTGGGAAGTTGTTGCAGTGTTTTACAATAAGCTCCCCTCATACTGGCAGTAGCCATTTCCTGCATCATCTGTCAGTTGAAACACAGTATTACTGAGCAAACCTGAAGGGAAAGAATAGGGCAGACCTTCTTCTGTCCATTTTTATATGTTTTTAACACACACCACAATATTTTAATACTGGTGCTACTGTTGTAGCTGTTGGTGTACATGTTGACAATGTTGCTCCTAGGACCAGACCTTTCTGTAGGAGTTGTAGCTGACTTGCCTTGATCAAACCAACTCACAGAGCCCTCTGCTCCCGCCGTCACACAGACCGCTGCAGCAACAACGGCAGAGGAAAACACAGCTGTAAGGTTTTCATACCGCTTATCTGTCTTTACATTCTGAGTAAGGTTGAAACGTTTTAACTTGAATAAATAGAAAGCTGTGTGGATCTCTGGTGTGCGTGTTGCATTGAACCTTACGTCGCGGCATTTGTGTGTGGCATCGCTTTGACAACCAGCTACATTGAGGGGTATTATATCTGGGTACTACCTGCAATGGAAAACGGAGCACAGCCAAACAGAGTCGAGTCGAGTCGAGGCAAGTTGAGCTGGTACTAGTAATGGAAAAGCGCCATAAGAGGCCACTACATAAAAATGCAAAAACCACATATTTCTTATTCCATTTGCAGGGGCCTTTCGGAAAGCATTTCCTCTCTCAGTTCAATGCAGAAAGTGAATTATCTCTGGCTACACCAATAAGGGCCCACAAAGAGAAGTGAATACATGAGAGATAAATACGTTTGGAAATGGCAATGAGGATAACCCAATCTTGAATGCGCTGTCAATGAAAATAGGTATAATTTGCCCTGAAGTATTTTTAGCAGGGGCTATGGAATTTTTCTATAGGACTTAAGGGATATAATTATCACAGGGCAATATTTAATCATTTAACATGTCGCTTCACTGGGATAGGACAGAATCTTCACTGAGTCTGGCAGCCTTGGAGACATAGCACAGCAAGTGTGAACAATTTAAGAAGCTTGGCAGTGCAGTGGATAACAGACAAAGAAAAAGTGGGAATATAACTACCCTCTCAACTATTAGAGGGCAGACTGAGGATAATCACATTATTGCACTAAACTGTGTCATCAGCTAACAGTGATATTAGTACATCCTCACTGTGTCCTCAGGGATGTAAATTGTTCAAATCTTGCTCCAATCTACTGCGTGATCTCTCTCTCTCGCTCTCTCTCTCTCTGTCTCTTATATGATGCACATATTAAATAAATGCTGGGATACATCATGATTAAAACATAAACTATGAGTCATAGTACAGAACTTGTGTTCAGCTTTATTGAAACTCTTATCACAGCTTGCAGTCTTTGGAGTGAAATATGACTTTGTGCAGAGACGATATTACACATCTCCCCAAAGTCCTGTGTAGATTTACTTAATGCATCACTACCTGTGTCACCTTCAAATTATTATCCAAATACAAAGTGCAGTCATCCCTCGCATGTGACTCTGGGCTCCACTAGCTTGTCTGACCGGCACTAGCCCCCCCCCCAGTTGCCGAAGTTAAGCAATGACCTTAAATTTGGATCCCCTGTCGATCTTTTGTCCTGAACATAAAAGCCTGCTTTTCTTTCTGCTCTTTCGGGTTCCATGGCAGCCCCTGACTGACTCCCATAAAGTCTGCTGTCCGCTCGAATAAATATGTTGTGCAGGGTGACAGGCAGGCCTGCCCACTGACTTACTCTCCCCACTCTGGAATCACACTTTACAGCAGCATGCACAGCGAGCACATGGCTATGCCAAACCTGAGTGAGGCAGCCACAGCACACAGGATAGCATATATTGCGCACACTGGAAGAAGAGCTCATGTGCTACTTTTTCTTCCAACACACTTAACATAATCTGAAAGTATGAATGTGAATAACAATAACCTTAACAGTACTGAGACAACAAAACATTATAAATAACAACTGTTACAACTGCATTATCTGTGAATTATATGGTGTGCTTTACTTTCTCTTGTCTATCAACCATAGACATAAGCATGCAGTAGACATCCTGACAAGGATCCTGTTAAGGTGATACTCCACCCAAAATTAGATTTATAAAAACACCGCTGTAGGGTTAAAAAGTGGCTGCAAAATGTTTATTAGTAAAGAAACAAAACGAGAAGTGTGGAAATTTTCTGTGGACATTTTCAGATGTTTTTTTTCCTCCACTAAAAACTTGTTTATGTCCCATGCAAACCAAGGTGATAAACTGACATTAATTTGATCCAACTAGATCCACAGATTCTAAAAATGTTTTACAGCCACAGTTCAGGACCATAGGCAGAGAGATATAGCTTAGGCAGGGAATCACTCAAAGCTGGATTCTTCCAGTAAAACAGCAATACAAATCTTTTAAATCTGTGTGCGTGCTTGTTCAAACATTTAAGTATGTTATATGTGTTGGCATAGAGTAATATGTTCTCAAATACAATCAAAATGCCATTTCCTCAAAGTAACATACAAAGAGACCGCAAGCAAAAACAAACCAAGTCACCATCTGCAACCAGGGGGAAGAAACTGTGAGGCAATTACACCAGAGGAAAGACTGGAGATGAGATATGAGGAACAGGGAAAACAGATTCTGACTTGGGTCTAGCCTCTCCCCCTGCTTTGACAGACAGAGAGGAAGATATTAGGACGCCGAAAAGAAAGAAAGAGGGAGGGATGTAGACAGGGCGTGGAGGAGACAGCGGAGAAAAACGAAGTGGTGCCTGTGTGGCGTGAGAAAGCCCTGTGTTCTCGGTCTGTAGATAGGCTGGTGAAGCTGAGGAGGGCTCAGGGCCACAGACCAGGGGGATTTACAGGGCTTTGCTCCTTCCTCTGTGGAAGCAGTGTGTCAACCACTGCTACTACAGACCCTCCTGCCCCTGCCTTGTGTCCCCTGCAAGTACAGCTACATGACTGATTACAGGCTATGAAAGAACCCCCTCCCCCCCCCCGACCACTTTACTGTAAAAGGCTGTTTCTATAGAAAATGGATCAGAGCTTAACAAAGCCATTTCCATTTTCCTCCTTAGCCTAAATGCTAATCTGCTCATTTTCTCCTATACAAAGGATTTTTTTTCCTGTAGGATCATCCCTTCTCCCCATCGCTCCATGCCTCCACCCCATCCCAGCACCTCAGCAGTCGACTCTGCTTGGTTGTCTTGGTGAGGCTGCCGAGGCATGACAGTCGTATGGGCCGGACAAAGGACGAAGCTGGCGAGCGTCCAGAGGGGGTTAGAGGGCAAGAGATGGACAGATAACCTTGTTGTGTGGCCCACAGCCGCCTCAGGCAGCTGCATGGAGATGATAACTCAATCTTCCCATCTGACCTCCCTACCAGCTCGGCCCCAGGCCACGGCATCCACTGACATGTGGGCCAGAGTGTGTGTGGGCCAGCGGTATGGGATGGTCGCCACTTCTGGTATATCAGACAAACTCTTTGAAGGAGATCCCAGTGTATTAGTGTAAATTGTCCTGCTGAAAGCCAATGACATGAAATCATATGTTTACTGGAAGTTTACCATGAACGTTTCATGTAAAGGAATGCGTGTCTGGATATGAGGGTCCACATTTGTCTATTGGTACATTACATATTTTAAGCCTCTTTAGCCAAGAGTTCCAATTTGAAACAGCATTCCAAGGTATATCCCTCAAAATTACTTTCAAGCATCAACAAGGACAACACATGAATATGTGTGTCTGCATGTGTGTAATACTTCTACTAGCCTATGGAGAGATCTTTAATGACAGCTTGACAGTAGGAGGACACAGAGTGGCTTGTCATTTGCAAGTGTTAACTTACTTTGAGTTATCATCTCATTTTCTCCCCCAGAAAGAAAGTGGATAGCACTTCATGGGAAAAGAAAGGCAGTGTATTAGCATGATTGAGATGCATTTCACCCCCTGCCTGGAAGTCCTCCTGTGGACATTTCCATGCTAAATCAGGGGTTAAAAACTCTTTAGAGAATTAGGGGCAGACAATTGTTGCATAAGGAGGGTTAGGGGGTTGATGATGAAAGAGATTCCTTAATGGCAAACACTTCTCATGATGGAGAAAGTGCTTACATGGTACGGCTTATTCAAACATCTGTTCCCATTCGCTGGCTCAACCACAATGAATGTGGTTCACGCAAGAATCATAATTGCATCCAGACCTGGGATACAGACAGGGAGTCAGTGTTTTTTACTGCAACTGTTCCAACAGAGCCATGAAATGAACTAGAAGTTGTGACACAGCACTTTTAATTTCAACAACAGTATCATGAAACCAGAATAGTTTGAAAATTAAAGTTATGTTTGTTCAAATATCAAGTATGCTCAATAGGTGAGGTGGAAGACTTCACTAGAGAACTACAGTCTGACCCATCCTCGAAACATTGTGTTTTGCTGATGTGACACTGGTGCAAAACACCTGAAATAGTGCTGAGCGACAGAATAGCCAAAGTGCAATCTGTGTCAATGGATTTACTTGTGTTTTTTAAATACTAATCTGTTATTGATAAACCATAAAAATAATATATAATAACATTTATGGAGAACAACGGTGCAACAAACACAAACCAACCCAGATGGTCGAAAAAATAAAAAACACAGCCAAGAAACCTTAATCCACATCTCATCAGTCTAGTGTGGAATTCTATAGACTGCCTGCTCAACGTCTGCGAGAAAAGCCATGCACTGACATCATGAACAACCCAAACACCCTCTCCATCTCCACTTTATCTGTGCTAGATAGAGAATGATTTAGCAACATACCACAATAGCTTGGAAGAGCTTTAAGAAGCAGCAGTCCTGCATTGAGACACACAGAGCAAAAACTCCTGCCCTGAGGGCATGTGTCAACCGCTTCCTGAGCCTTAAGCTTGTACGTAATAGGGTTGGGCAATGTCTACAAAATTTCCATCTGACGATGTCTACAATGAAACATGGACAATGTCATCAGTTGCGCGCACGTTGGGGGCAGCAGTCATCTTATGTGGATGTGTTCTCGCACAGACTTAAAAAAAAATTGGTAGACCGGGACCATGGACCAGGTAAAGCAACAGTGAACACACAGGGTGCAGATGTTGGTTTCAGTTGTTTGACAGGCTGCGTCATTAATAAGCTGACGTGCGGCTCAGCTGCTGCTGCGACGAAGTATCGCGGGTGGAAATATATGGAAAAAAGACGAGTTCTCAGTCTTTTACAGGGATCTTGAAGTAAAATTCAATACCTTTTTAAGACCTTTTCAAGACTTTTTCAACATATCTTAAGACTGCCGCGCCACTTTGAGCTAACCAATTAAATCAGCCACACACCTTTAAAAGGGACATTTTAGAGTTTTTAAAAGGAATTGAAATATATTTATAACATATCAATTGCCTATATGTCATCAGGTTGTAACGCCACCTAGAAATTGAGGCATTCACCAACATTCTCAGTTGCCTATAACAGCCTGTAATGGCCAACTGTTTTCTATGTGAATGACTGATCAAAGCCACCGTCTTACATAAGCTATGACGTTTATGTACGCAACATTACAGCAAATCATGTGAAACACAGTGTAATTTTGTGTTTAGATAATGTGAGCTTGCCTGCAATGATACGTGTGATAACTTTAATCGACCACTTGATCAATACAACAAAATTCAAATAGGCCAGGAGGGAACAAAGATGAAGATAATAAACTCAGTGATGAATAACGTAAGTAGTGTAGGCGGTGTTGCACAGGTACAACCCGGAGGAGGAACTAGTCTAAATGACTGTATTAGTAAAGCCTAATATTATAACATTAAATTAAAAGTATATTGTTAATCTAATAGTAAACTTTATGTTTGATATTAATATATTCATTATGTTACTATATTCAATATAATTTCATATAATAGTATATAACTTACACTAGTATATATTAATTCAAATTACAGCTGTTTCAGTTTGGGGTTGTTTTTTATTCATTAAGTTTGTGCAAGAAAAATGCTCTAGGCTACATGATAGTCTCCAACCTTGATTCTGGGCAGGCTAACGTTAGCCAAACCCACACGCTCCTTGAATTTACCTTGTTGTCTTGTGTCTTACCGATTCCGCTGCTAGCGGCGCATCTCGCTCTTGTTTTTCAGGAACGGGGCTGTTCAGGTGGCCACAGAGTGACCGGCCAACCGGGTTAAGCCCGTTACTCCTGATCGCCGCTCCGACTGTGTTTTGGACGATTAACATTGCGGGTCCGGCGGGGTGGGAAATTACGGTTGGTTGTATACGTAAATCCTTTTCCGGTTCGCATGGATCTATTTTTTGGAGCTTTTAAGAGTGAAATAGGCGCACGGAAGATCGCTGCACCTAACGTTACAGAAACGAATCACACAGTCGCTACTCACTGCCTGTCTAGTATTTTTGGCTATGCATTATAAATAGTACGTTCATCTACACTTTTAGCAAACAAACGTTTGGACAAACAGGATTTTCACATTGAAAAAAATATCTTCAAAGTCGTGATGTCTGTCACATCATTGCCGATGGAAGATGGCATCGTCTATCGGCCCAACCCTAGTACGTAACTGAGGTCAAATGGTTTCATCCAATTGAAGCCATACAGTGGGGGGGGGGCAGGGTCACAACTGCAGACAGGGGCTTGTAGAGGCAGCCTTTTGATGTCTATCTGAGTACTGGGGCAATAAATGGGACGTGCACACTGGGGGTCTGAGGGCTATGACAGCCCTACAGATGGCAACCTGCCAAGATCCCCACCAATCCATTTATGACGACAAGTCATGCGGATTCATGTGCAAAAACATGCATCCATACATGTTCTCCCCATCACTCTGCTTCAGCATCCTTGCAGCCTTCGAATAAACAAGCCCACTGAGGCTAAGGACCCAGAACACTGACCTTTGGCATCAACTGCCACCTCGGCCACAGCACATCAACGCCTCTTGATAACGTTGCAATCCCACTACTGTGGCAGAAGTCTGCCTTTAGCTCCTCAAGATAATTACAGCCCAGATGAATGATTTGAAAATGACAGGCAATTAGACTTCCAGACAGTGTGATACTGAGGAGTACACTTTCTTTCAGCATGGGTACCAGAGGTGTAGATCAAAAGGTCCACACCAGACAAAAGCACACGTTTACAACACCCACCACTCTGGCAGAATTCATGATCATTGTAAACAAAACAGGTGGCATTTACCAGAAACAAAACTGGTGCTTCAGCCAAATTACCTTTAGTCATGGTTTGGTTTTGAGCTTGAGGATGAGTGGAACTTTTCAAAGTGCCTTTTTCAAATGATATACAAATAGTTTTAAGAAACAAAGCTCCATGTTGGCTGCGTGCACCGGCTCCGATTTACACGATGGCCAGTCTGGGGGACAATCCCACACCGAGACAGAAGTACAGCCAAGCAGCCCCAGGAGGGAGAGAGGAAGAACAGTGGAGACGAAAGAGGAAGAAAACAAAAGGGAAAATGTTTTTGCCTTGCAAAATCTCAGCGAGTACTCTTTGTAAACCAGCCTGTAGTTAGTAATTAACTTCAACTGAGGATAATGTTGTAATTATAGTAGCTCGCAACACTCTAATTCCCATCAGCATTAACACACAAAACTAGACTGTGGTCTGGGGGGCATGCTGGAACAAAAGCCTGGAGAGCAGGGAATTTTCTTGGAATTCTCTGACTTTCATAAACTAAGTTTGAAAGAGAAAGGTAAACTGCTTTTGTAAACTTTGCTGCTGATAAAAAGAGAGCAGTGGGTGAACAGATCTCAAAGTTTAAAATACTGCATCAAAACAAAACTTTTTTGCAGAAAAAACAGTTGATCCAGATTTCAGCCCCCCCTCTTAGATGTATCAATGCTTGGCCTGCTTTTAGATCTACTATTTCCATAAGAGCTCAGTGGAGAGCAGCCTTGTTTACGGCATGCCGGTCAGATTAGCTCTTTCCAGACCTGCAAACTGTTTCACCCCGTGAATGGAAAAACCAGGATAAAAAGAAAAAAAGACTTTTACATTCCTCTAAGTCAGAGCAGGATTTTAAATACCCTTCAGAGTCATACCCCTCCAAACTCTCCTTTCTCCATCTATGCTGGCTCAGATCCATTCACTATGTAGCTTTATCTGCAGCCCTCCATCCTAAACACTACTCACATTTAATGGACGGATCAACTAAACGAGTGAGGATAAAATCACAGTCTGGCTGCCTTCATTGTGATACTTAAAAGGCGCCTCGCCTTTGACTGTGTGTGTAAGACTGCAAACACATAGTGCTATACAGAGAAAAAGTGCATTAATTGCAGTAACAGATATTTATTATGACTGACTCAGAAACTCGCATGAATAGAGAAGCGCCTTAACTAAAGGTAAAGTGACGGGCGGATTAGAGCCCACGGGAAGCGGGTAATTGAGCAGAACGCATCTTGATGTTCTGGTGAAACACCACTCTCCATCTCTCCACGCAGAAGATGAATCACACCATTGTCTGTGTCACCAAATTACATAAGTGCTATGGAAAATTCACTCAGTTCAACTGCTTATTAAAAAGGGAAGACACTCAATGGCCGCCGCTTGCTTGAGTGAATTATGTGGGTCACGCTTACATGAAATTGCTCATGTCCTGTGATTGCATATAAAACTACAAAAATCATTTAGCAAAACTTACTGTACACTTTTTAAATACAGAGATAAACTGTTAGCCGTCAATACTCCCCGTAAAATCAGTGTGAATCAGTAAATATAGAAGAGTGACAGAGGAGGTGGATGAGAGAACCTTTTTCTGTTCAGCTTCACCTTTGTGTTTTTGCTCTAAATCTGAAATGATTTGTTCTGCAGAGGAATTGCCAAACATTTTCTAAGACTGGATACTTGGTACAGCAAAGCTCTGAGCATTGAGGAGATTACCTGACCCATCTGTGGGGCGGGAACCCACCTAATTTTAACTTTCTCCATTTTAACACCTAAAGTTAATCTTTTATGTGCCAATGACCGCAGCATAATGATGCATCTTGTCACCCTCTGCTATCTCACTCATTTCCAATCCCTAATCCTATGTGTTGATACTTAATTGTGTTTTCACCCACAATAACAAGTCCCTTAATGCTTTGTCAGCTGCTTGTCTCTCGTGCCTCGTGACTGTTGTGAGAATGCTTGTAGCATGACAGATGTAAGGTGTGGCACATGCAGACAGTAAAATCACCATTAGCGCCTGCATATAAACAGAGGGGAGGCTTTTACCAGGGAGAGTTTATGGAGGGAATGGCTAGATGGAGAGGCTGACAGATGTAAGTGGCTGAGACAAGACTCTTAGGGACTGCACAGATCCCACAAGAGTCTAGGCAAGAGCAGGCACATCCCTGAACATCCAGACTAAACACGGCCACATAATTAGAGCCATAATTCAGCAGTGCAGCCAAAGCACGCACTGTGAGCCTGTGTCCTTCATAGAAAGGGCATCACCTACCCTCTTATCCAGGCCCAAATTAAGCTGTCTGAACATTGTGCTACTGGCCCTTCAAAGCCATTTAGAGGCAGTGAATTTGATGTCTTATAACATCATGTGCTGCAACAACATTGTGTGTGTGTGTGTGTGTGTGTGTGTGTGTGTGTGGGGGGGGGGGGGTGACAAAAATTCATGTTTAAAATAAGCTTTATTTGCAAAATAGCAATATCTAGAAAACAAAGCTGGGCAAAAGCAGTAATAATCCTTATTACCCTGAAGCAACAGCTTGGAGAGAACACAAGAGCAGAGGACACACGCATGCTGAGAGACCGTTTTAGTAGTCATTTTCATGTAGGCATACTTACAGATATCTGGGGATTCGTCTGAGCCATCTGGACAGTCCTTCTCCCCATCGCAGCGCCAGCCTTTGGAGATACAGGTCACCTGGTCCTTACATACAAACTGCTTAGAGCTGCAAGTCTTGGGCTGGTCGTCAGCTTTGGGAGCTGAAAAAAAAGGAGAGTTTTTGTGTCATCACAAAAAGCAACTGTGGCTGTTAATGCTTTTCAATCACAAATACACTTAGCAAGAAATGCAATTTGCAAGCACCCAATCTAAAAAAAAAGAAAAAGAAAGTGAACTGGGGGTGGGGGGGTTGTGCGTTATGTTACCCTTATTATTTTTTTAAGCACTTTTCAACAAGGAACTTATCTACTTAGAAAATTTCCATCTTCAAGCAGCATAGATCTTAACTCGGCAGGGCAAAGCAACATGCAAGAGTCAACCCAAGTTTACAATGATGTGTTTGTATCAAAAGACCCACAGGCACAGTCTATTCATAAAAATAAAAATAAAAAAACTCTACAAGTGGTGCCTTTTAGTTCTGGGTTTGTTTGTTGTGTCCTCTCTTCTTACAGACATCTCATTTCTTTCCGCTTTTTTTTACTTCACTTAAGGTGTTTTTCAACTTTTACCACAGAGGCTCTTTCATGTGTTCAATCACCCATGGGAAACTGCAGAGCGCAGTAGTTCTGGGCAGTAAGTCAGCACAGATTGTTGAGGTGTACCACAGGCTAGCAGCACCACAGCAACGCTCATGACCCATCAGCAGTCTGACACTGCTGACATGCTTCAAACGTAGCCACTCTCAAAACCCTGGTCAAATGGAACTCTTCCTACATGGTGTTGCATCGGTCTGTCAACACTGAATTTGTCACTTATTTAAAAATGTACCTTAAAAAGGGTCACTTCAACCAAATGACAAAAAATAATAAAATTAATTCTCACTATCTTGTGTTATCCAGTCATGAAGATAGGTTTGTTTTTATTTGTCCAGGTTTAGATATATCCATCTCTTGAGATTTCTACCTCCACCCCAATACAAATGAGGTGAATGGCATTTCAATTCTGCTGCTCACAACACTGAATATGTATATTTATTAATTCATGTCCCTTTTTTTGGCCTATTTTTCCAGTAGAAAGTATTTTCAATGAAAACTGGTCACACTTAGGTCTTTGGATTATTAGTAATGGGAACATTATTTCTTGGAAGACACATTGCTATTTATATTTTTTTTAACATAAGGTTTAAATGCTTCAAGCACAGGAATTCTACTCACCTATTGGGATGGCGGCAGAAATTTCAGATAGCTCATAAAACTGGATAAACAAAACCAAAACTATTTGCATGGATACACTTTTTTTTAATTTAGGTGAATTGATCTAATGAAACACAACATGTGAGAATACATTTTCAAGTACTTTTAACGACATAATCCTTCACTTAAAGTAAAATGGAGGAGGCTGAAATTCTATGCTAACATCTTCTCACAGTGTAAGAAAGGGTGAAAATAGCTTGCCAAATATACACAATTGTTATTCTTCCTTTTATGACTGGTCAAAAATGTTACACACAACATAAAAAACCCCTCAAAAGACCACAATAGCCATTTCAAGCAGGAGGTTGTTGGTACTGTACTGTTGTGCAGCAGCGCTCTGGGAAGGACAACACCGAAGGTCTTATTGTGATTCTCTGCAGGGACTGAGCCCTCTCTCGCCCTGGATGACTTGCCTCCCTACGTACTTGGCAGGCAGAGAGGTGTTTGGGGTAGGCGGTGGGGGTGCACCGCAAGGGGGCTGGGATGTGACTGAAATCACAAGAGAGCACAAGGCTAGTGTATCATTGCGACTACATTCCTTTTGACTGTCAGGCTAAGGGGTTTAGACCCTGGACTTTTTTCATGTGACAGTGAAGTGTATGTTTAAGTCAAACACTAAGACTTCCGAGTGCCATGTTTTTGTAAATACAATTAGAAATTAAAGGGTTGCAGGGATGAGCTCACAGCTTTCGTTCTCTTGATATTTAAGTTTTAGAGAAAGCAGGTTCGCAGGATTTCACCTCCTACTTATCTTCACACAATGGCTTAGAAAACTAAAGTGATGCAAGAGGATAAGATTTAAACTCTAGAGTCCTTATTATATGTCAATACAATATGACAGGATGTAAAATTCAAGATGAGAGTGAGAAAGTGAGCTTTAAAATAATGGATATAGACCATTTGCTGATTTAGTTTAGGCAACATGCACACACCCAACTCCTTGGTGAAGGAATGAGATTGGCTAGCCATGCCTGAGGCCAACTTCTTAGTTTTGCTTCCCTTCAGCTTACCAATGCCCTGGTACATTTTGTATGGATGGTAAATACACTGGATTTGCCTGTGCTTATATGTTGCCATTTAATCTGCCTACACAAATAAACAAACAGCCAGATTGACCGCGCCCTGAGCTGAAATGAGTAAAAGCATTGAAACCTCCGACAGGCTTCTATGTGGAGGCATTCCCTCCATCTCTCTGCTCCCCGTGTGAAGCAGCTGGACTGAGCCAGTTGTTCCCTGTGAGTCGGTATCAAACTAGAAATAAAACATTGTGGGTTCTAATTCTATCATCGCTTTACACACCAGCATGAAATGACCGCAGAGGAGAACCTCTGAGCCTAATTGGAGGTTGTGGAAGAGGAAGGGTTAGAGACTTGGGGAAAGACGGGCAGCCTTCTCCCTTACCAGTCCTCTTTCAAAGCCCACTGAAATATCTCAAAACAGAGATGTGAATTGTTCATTCAGCCTGTGAAGTCGCCTTTCCCCCCCAAAGTGACTGCCAGAATTCTGACACATTTTGGAGGGTACCAATCAGGCTGGGATGTTAAACCATTGGAGTCCACTTTACCTACAAAAGGGAATGAAAAAGGCCTTTCTTTAGGCCCCTGGGATTGGCCCAACAGCAAACACCAATCTCACTGAATCAAGGTACATACTCCACTTACAAGAAATCCTATAAACCCAGTGTGTTCACCTCCAACGAGTCCCCTCCTTTGAATGCCATTCAAACTAAAGCATTTCCTGCCACAGCTGAAAGGCAACTTGATCACACTGCTGTGACTAAATGGTAGGAAATGCCACAGCATTCAACACGTCTATCCACAAAACAGGAGGATTATCACATTTAAATACTATTATAATCCCACCTTGCTGTTTATGATCAAGTAAGATCAGTATGATATACACTTGAAACACGAACACCTACTCCCTCCACATTAGAATAAACTGAGGTAAACAACCATTCTATGGGTATTTATTATTATCTAATTAGGGAAGAAAACGAGAAAACTAACTTCCACAGCCTTAGTTAAAATCCTCAAGAGTTTTTAATTTCACACCATTAATCAGTGAGGGCAGCTTTGGAAGCTCTACAGGAAACACAGTTTCTGAAAAGAAATTACACCATGTACAAATATCTTTATTTGGTTGGCTTAGAAAAAACAAAAAAAACAGGATGTTTTTAAAACAGCTGTCTTCCACAAAAAACAAAAACACCTGTCTCTGTCACTCTGATGTAGATACAATATGTTGCACTGTATACACTTGACAGTGTATTTCATTTAAAATATCTTTATGGGTGAGTGATTCGGGAAAGGCATTAAAGAAGAAGGCTGAGAAAGTCCTTGAGGTGACCGTAAGCCTAAAAATGCCTGAAGTCTGGTACACTGTAAAAATGTCTCAAGTATTTGTCCATTAGACAAGGGATTAGAGTTTTCTACCCAACTAAACGTATGTTAATTTTGAGTTTGTTTTAAATGGTTTTCAAGTTCTTACATGGACAAGACATTCCAGGACACTACATCAGGATGTTTGTGATTAAAATGAGAAAAAAAACAGTTATTCTTCTTCCTCCTCTTTATCTTGTCTAACCAAGAAATTCTGGTTAAGTCACTGCTGTTTTACTGACCACAAAAGATCCATTAAGGGGTTTCAAGTGCTGAGAGCTTGTTCTACATGGAATGACATTCAGTAAGTTTTTTAGGGTTAAATTAAATATATTATATATTTATATGTGCACTTGATCTTTTTATGTGCTCTGATGGCAGAACAGAGGGCTAAGCATCGATTCTGAAAAAATGGCCTTGTCATTCAGGTATTCACGGACAAATGTTTAAATCCTGAGTTGACGTACAACTACACTATAAATCACTGAGTTACTTCCTTTTATGTGGATGCTCAGGCTCTAGTTGGCTTACTTGGTTTGATTTTGAGCATACTGCCAGTTGTATGGAGCACACACTGTATTTCCTTATGCAGGGCCACTGGAGCTCTGCACTGTCTAAACAGTGCACACTGAATTGCCCTTGAGCACTATGCATAGAAAAAAGCATTACACACGAGCGACTGAGCAAATGCATAAACGTACACAGAGCCCAGCTCTGTCCATCCTGAGAGCCTGATTAAAAACAAGTACTTTCAAGGCCACCCTTTCATTTGCAAGGGGACATTTAAGGTGTTGTTTTGTTTTTATCTAATCCCAAAAACTTGGAACAGGGTGGGATGGTGAGGAAATGGTGTTGTGGCACTAATTCAGCAGCCCAGTGATGGAAACACCATCACCAGCTGGGACACAACACTGACCCACTCCCCGATCTGTCTCTCTCAATATGGCCATTCCGGCTCTGCAAATCAAGTCCAGATCCATGCAGCACATTCCAGCACCTTCTAATTGATTTCATGTGTACAGCTTTGCCTCCAAAAGACAATCTGTTACAGACGAGCAGCTAGATTCAACAAATTCAAGGTAAAATGACTTATTGCTTATTTCTTTCTGCTGCAAGACTGGCTTAGAGTGCAAATACAAACTGTAAGAGAGGGCTGACTTCATGCTACACATCATTTTAAACGTTTTCTTTAGCTATAATATTTATTATAGGTTTAGCTTTAGTTAAAAACGCCATGCACCACAATGATAATGACAGTCATCCAAATGCACACAGACTCAGCTGGAATGTTCACCACAACAAATTGATATATGAAATTTACTTTTGTTTCACAAGCATGCCCCCAACACTGTGCACATCCTAGCATTCAACCAACCCAAACCCCCTTGTGGATAATTTCTTGGCTGAGCAATAGAGCATGGATTCTATTAAATGCTGTTAAAAGATAACAGTACGAATGGGAATGTGAAATGACTTGAATGAATGAATAAATAAATGGGACTCTGGGTCTCAATGGTCATGATGGGTACAATGGCAGAGACAGGAGAAAGTGGAGGAACAAAAAGGACTGTTTCTCATCATCCCATCACTTTTCCCCTTTGTGGTCCTCCATTGTGGAACTCAGGTCGTCCGCAGTGTTCCAGATTGAAAAAACAACAACAACAACAACAAAAACAAAACAACTACAGTATGTAATTAGACCCCCAAGGTCAAGTTTGAAGTGATTTCTATGTGCTCAGTTTAGCAGGATTTCAAAGCAAGAATCCATGCATTATAAGTAACAATTAAAACCAAACAAGGACCATAGGGAAGAGAATAAGGGCAGAGGGAAGTTGTTATTTCTGAATTCTGTGCTATATTAATTATTCAGATGGAAGACGGACTATTTCTTTTTACCAAAGTCACATCCTTTTAGATGCAAGATGTGGAATATTATGATGCAAGAGGGTAGAAAGCACAGAACAAGTGTGATAAAGGCCCTGCCCTGGCCACTGCTACAGCCATTGAATCAGTTTCTTCAATGGCCACACTGTGCAGTGCCCCTCCAGTGGAAAACAACCACTTAGCTTTGTGTCAAGCCATGCCATGGCCAAGCACTGGATCACTTTAACCACCTCACGCCACGCATACAATGTCCATAGGCTATTCAAGTTCTAATCCACAATAGCCATTTTCAAAAGAGGCTGAACATGCATAAACATCAGAAGACTGAGTTTGAATTAGTACCTACTCTTGTGCCTGAAAGCCTTGTGTTTGTGTCATCGCACAACAAAAGGGCGCAGCAACGACCTCGGAGGTAACCTGATGAGGCTCTGCAGGACATCACAGGCCAGAGCAGTAAAAGGCCACGCAGTAAAAGACATACAATGAATGTGTGATTGATGGACGTAAGATAAAATGTTAATGGGCTCAGGCTTCTACGGAGGTCTTCCACACCCACCCTGTAGTCTTTGCATTGCACAGCTCACACACCACCCGCAAAAATTGAGGCATTCACAGCGAATAAGATGACTTAAAAACCTGCCTTGCCTCTGTCCTCCAAAGCTACTAGGAAAAAGACATCCAAGGCTACAAGAATATGGTATCAATACAGGATGTCAGTGTTTCTGTGATTTAATACAAGTCAATCTCTATGAATACCGCATCAGATTCACTCTAAAGAAAGCAGGAGGGAGGAGTGTTCCTACTTTAATAATTGTTAGGAATGACTCATAAACAATGCACAAATGAGTTGTCATCTACTTTACGTCTCAACACATGACTTCATTGTTCAGCAGTGAGACCCTATAAATTTGACTGCAATACAGAAAAAGGTCTCAACTGCACATAACGTACTAAAGTGCCAGCATGAGTGATTTAAATCTCACTGATGAGTACAAAGTATGATTAGCCTACAAATGACAGACTATCACAATGGACTGGAAGCTCCACTTTCAGCAGTTTACGTTTACATAGACGCTGTGGACCTTGGCAAGCAGTTAATGGCAAAGACTCCACATACACACACACACACCTTGCAATCTTGATAGTATTGTTGAGAACATCCAACTAGTTCCTGGTGGCATGCAGCAGAGTTTTGAGGTGATAACAGAATCAGACATGGAAATACAAACTCAAAAGCTATAAATAGTTTTAAAGTGAATGTGGCTGTTTTGCGCTCAAATATAAGCACAGTTTCAGAGAGCTCACGTCTCTGAAACTAGCGCTCGTTAGATTTGCCTCCAGTGTCTCGACAAGTGTTTTCCTGCACAACATCAATATGGAAAACATGTCTTTTGGTAACACTGCTTATTCAGACAACAAACACTTAAGTGAGGGAAAATTTTAGTAAGGTAATTCATTTTTTTCTAGTTTTAGGGAACATCACAACTTGTTCTGGAAATATATTGTAGATATGTTATGATATACTAAAACGTATGTACAGTACATGTGTGACAAATATTATTTTGCATGATATAAACACTATTTTATTGTCATACTTAATGTCTTCTTTTCAATGCTTTATTAGGAGTTTTTGTTGATTATGTTTTGGGTATTTATGAAAATGTAATCTGTTATATATCCAAGTAATATACATCAAATGAATTGAATAGTTATTGAGATCTGAAGTCCCAGATCTTAATAATGTTTACAATGTATTTGTAATATATTGTAGATGTTTTAGTATTTTATGCCCTTTAAATGTTTTTATTTGTGATCAGCCAAGAGACTGAAAATGAAAATATGTGGTCAGCTACTGTACAGTATTTCTGATACAATCCATGAAACGGGAACATTTACATGGGCACTACTTGTAATATACTACTACTTACCTTTGCCACAACACAGATGGCATAAATGTTCGTTTCATGTGCAACCACAAACTGATGACTGAGAGCAATGGTCGCGACTTTGATAAAAGTAAACAGCTTTGAGTCTTTGCAGCAGCCCATGAAATTGGAATCTTATCTCCATATATCAGATCCTCTCCTCTGACCAGGTGTGAAAGCAACTGTGATCAAATCAATTCTTTAGTCAAGCGCAAAGCCCACAACATCGGCAACATCTGAGGTGTACATGAGCGTGAGCCGGTAAAGCCAACACGAATAACACACAAAGAGCAGCAGAGCAAAGTCTCCAAAAACAGAGTGGTCAGCCTGAGGCTCCAGGTGAAGAGTTCACCATTAATGATGTCAAAGTCGAATCAGGAGTCAGAGAGCCAGTATTCTTATGGCTGCATTAGGTGTCAGGTAAACATTGCAACCTTTTGCAACATTTGAACAACTCTTTGTACTCTCTTTATGAAGTGCGAGGAAAAACAGATCTATTTCCGGTTGCCCCTCTACAAAGATGTGTTATAATCATGTGAAGCATGTTAAAAAAACCTCATTTTTAAGAGACAGATCATATTAATGACAGGAAAGGAAAGCAGTAATGCATAGCAAGCCTGATTTTATCACCTTCAAAAACTCAATAAATCTTACAGAGCTGCATTAACACACACCCACTCTTCCTATTATGTTAAAGAAGTTGATCCATTCCCCTTTTTTATGTCTTAGGAGCTTAACAGGGTAAACAGTGATGTAGCTAGCAGAAAACACCAATTACAGTACACCACTGCTAATAACAATCAACAGACACTGTATCATCTGCGGTCCTGTGCCTTCGATATGTGTGGAACAACAGTGAAGACATTTCTGTTAATCTGGTTTTACCCTCTAGTCACAGTTGATTGCAATGCAGTGCAGGAAGTAGTGGGATAAGAAGA
The DNA here is from genome assembly GCF_014851395.1 of Micropterus salmoides. Lineage (NCBI taxonomy): Eukaryota > Metazoa > Chordata > Actinopteri > Centrarchiformes > Centrarchidae > Micropterus > Micropterus salmoides. Next base: position 18,192,690 of record NW_024040707.1, on the reverse strand, counting down.
TCTTTTCTGCAGCTACGGTCGAGAATCCCACCATCTGCTATTATCATTTCACAAATATTTTCACATGGTCAAGACCAAAATGCAAAACACCTGCGGCACAAGCTTTATATAAAAGCCAAGGAATGTATACAAATTGGACACTTTGGCTATGTTTCAATCCAAATGTTTTACGCTTTTCTATCCTATGTTTCTTTGTGAGCAGAAAATCACTCTGGGGATTATCAGCATTACCTGATAAGAGTGCATTAAGAGTTGGCCTCAGGTGTACAGAAGTACAGTAACCACTCCCCAGTGACCTCCACTTGGAAGAGCTGGAGAGAGGAACCCAAGTTCTATAACCTGTTGAATTTGTATGAGAGACGCTGAATTTTTCCAGCAGATGTTTCCAGTGACGGTTCTGAGGAAAATGTAAAGGCAGGTCCCATTAAAAGGTCAGGCAAACAGAGTGTAGGCTTCTTAGGAATTCAACCTCTTTAGCCTCTGACCCACATTTATACTTTTCACCAACAGGAATCTTGTGCCTCTAAAGTTGAAATGAAATAATAAATAGCATTATGTTTACTGTAATGTCTGCCAGAGCAGAAACTATAAGCTGATTGTTTAAGTTGATAGTCAGAAAATTAATCAACAACCATTTTCATAATCAATTAGTGGATAACAATTATGTTCGTTATCTACTAGCTGTCAGTTACTTTCTAAATTAAATAGCTTGGGCTGTAAAATGTCAGAAAATAGTGAAATAGTGAAATCATAATTTACGAATTCCAAATTAACCGTCTTCAAATTACGTGTTTTGTCGGACCAAGACTCCAAGACCAAATCAGAATGAGTTTATGACAACATACATCACTTAAGACAAAGAAAAGTTTATAATCCTCACAACTGGGAAGCTGAAACTTCGGAATGTTTTGGCATTTTTGACTGAAAACAATGAATCAATTATCAAAATAGTTCACAGTACATTCATTTTCTGACGATCAACTAATCGATTAATCTACTAATCATTCAAGTTCTAGAATCTATTCAATGTTTTTCAAGCAAAATGCCCACCATTTGATGATTCCAGCTTCTCAAATGTTGATATTTGCTTTATTTTGTCATTATTGTTAGAAACAAAATATCTTTGTGTTCTGGACTGCTGGTTCAAACAAAACAATTAATATAAAGAGGGCTCTATGAAATTGTCTGGGGCATTTTGTTTTTGCCCACCATCCAAAGACATGCAGGCTATGTTAATTGGTGTCTCCAAAATTGTCCTTAGGTGTGGATTTGAGTGTGAATGGTTGTTTGTCTATGTATGGCCCAGCGATGGACTGGCGACCTGTCCAGGGTGTACCCCACCTTTCGCCCAATGTCAGCTGGGATTGGCTCCAGCTCCCCGCGACCCTGTACGCAGGATAAGCAGTTGACGATGGATGGATGGATGGATTTTGTTTTTGCATCTTTCTTACGTGTGGTAGACCAATCAATTAATCAGTTTAATTCTATAAAGGATCTGCAATTATGAAAATAATTGTTAGTTGCAAGCATTTTTTTCTTCATATCACCTTTGTAATCATAGATTCACTAGAACTACTAGGCTCTAAAAGTATTGTGCAGGACTGGACTGGATTTTGTCTAAAAAGGATGACACCTTTTGGGCGATATGGCCAAAAATGTTATCACGATAAAAAATATAATATAAATCAAATATTTATTGAATATATAACATTTGTTATATTGTTATTGAGGAAAATTATATTGCAATAATTATTGTTAGTTTTATTGCTCAGACCTACCTTTACGTGGCACAATAATGAACTCTAAAAGATCATGAGCAAACAAAAGGGTCTGTCCAATGTTTAACTGTTATGGCCTTCTGACCTTCCCCTCACTAATCCTTTCTCGTTCGTAAATTCATGCTGTGGCTCAGTGGTGATCCAGACAAATCCAGTACAAGTGGCTGCTGGCCTTAGGGTTTGTATCCACTCACTTGACCATTTCTATAATTCCCTTTTAGATCCAACACTACTGCAGTCGGAGGCAGATAAATCAACTGTTACTAATGACATAACACACGTAGATCATTTCCATCCCTGACTCCCTGTGATGTAACTATGTGTCCGTTTCACGGAGTATCCCAGACTGATTCTTGGAAGTTTATTTCGCTTCACCTCCCCCCCCCCCAAAGTCACATCTAAGTTGGATTAATTATCTCCCTGTGTCCAGATGTTACATACTGATGGAGGAAGTGGGACGAGCTTGCCCAATAACCTCAGTTATGGCTTTAACTCTGATCAGGCTCCGTCAACATCTAATGAAAGTTTTAGAAGATCTCCCAACACAGAGAAGGGCAGGAGCACTTTTTGTAAAGACGTTAACAGGGGTAGCTAATGTGTTGCTTTTCCTTCAGGCACCAAAGTAAACATACACCAAAGGTGTGAAATGAACTGCCAGACTGATATTACAATTATGCACATAAGAGGCTGTGAGGTCTGAGCTGGACAAACCAATTCTAGCGCATGACTTTTTCACAGTTCTACATCCACAAAATATTATGGATGACTTAACAACAGACTCCAGATAATGAAAATGCATAGGCTGTCATTCAGAATGTAGCATATGCTTTCTGGGCAAAGCTAATTCACAATACCATTTACAAGTGCAAAGTTAAATTGCATTATCTGTAGAACAAAACACAAATAGGCCTACATGTGCTATTTTGCACCTCCATGATTCACTTCAAGTTCTCAAGAAAGACAAAAAGGCAAGCTGTTAGCTCAACAGGTCTGCAATGCATTGTCAAAAGAGTAATGATGCATTTAATATCGCATCGGGGATTCGGGAGTATTAAGGGACTTAATGGGGTAACAGCACGACTATTCATTTCACTATCAGACATCACCAGGCTGTCACTTATAAACTGTGATTCCCAGGCAGATACTGACGCTACACGTCGGGACAAGCCGCGCCATTAAGATTACCTTCACGAGCAGACACAACTGTTTTCATACGCGCCAAGTATCTGAAAACAAACATGAAAACTAATCTGACCGATGATTCCCACAGGTTTGATATGAACCTCAAGCGTGCTGCTTCTTCTTTTTAATAATAAAAAAATAAAAAAATAAAAACACAGCATACTTGGTTCAGTAGCTATCAGCTGTAGCCATACAGAGAACATACATGGGGGATTGAATTTCGGGGGGGGGGGGGGGGGGGGTAGATACAGCCATTTTTTCGCAGTCTGTCAGAAATCGTGTTGTTTTGTAGAAATGGGTCGTTCGTGAAAGTGTTACGTTTGCCTTTTACCTGCTGAATATTCCAACCGTGAATAACCCCACTGTCTGCCATCCTTCCAGGCAGGCCTATTCTGTCTGCTCAGACAGAAGCACAGCTAAACACGCAGACACATTTAATGCCAAAATAATCGGCGCACTGCTTATTTATGCGGTACTCTCTGATTTAACGCTTTCCTAATGATCGACCTCGTCCTCAGGGGGAGACCGCTTGTGGCACCACTGTGTTATTGTGAAGATAACCTATTTGCGGTGTTGGCTCCAACTCTGGTGAACACAGGCCTGTGCACAGATGCTTTGCGCGAGAGACAGAGAGAGAGAGAGAGAGAGAGAGAGAGAGAGAGAAAAGTGCTCATGCTTTCTCGAGTATGCAAGATAACACAACAGGCTTCTTACCTACGGTTGCACCGTTAGGAGATGTGATCTCCAAGCAGAGTATAAATCCCAAGTAGAACAACCTCATCGCCATCTCCTGAGCAATGCTCTATGGCACTGCTGTTAGAAAGGAATAGAGGAAAAGTTGGCTGGATTTCTCAAACCTAACAACCCGATCAACCACCTCATTCGAACCCCTTCAATAGTCCGGGTGCGATTGTCCGTGCAGTTGCACCCTCAGTTCGGCACGGTGGCCGCTTCAGACGGGCTTCTGCAAAAAAAAAAGATTTGCTACAGGCAAGGCAGCAGCACATTCATGTAGGCTATATCGCTAATTGATTATCGGCATTCAAACATGATGCACAGTGGAACCTCTGTCTCTCTGTGCTTGCTGGGGTCTCTGATTCACCACACCATGCCACTGGAATCGTCCACACGTCCAGAAGCGCTGCAGGTCTCCTGCACCGCTCAGCTCATTCGTTGCCAAACTAAAAACAAAAATTAAAAAGTAAAAGTGTTTTTTTTCCCCGGAGCGCCAATGCCTCCCTGCTCTTGTGGTTGCATTAGTGGATGGTTAATCTCAAGCCCCAGCACTGTGAACGAGCCCGTGACGTAAGCTCGACTCCCTAAAAATGGGCTAACTGAGCGGCGAGCACTGTCTGCGCATGCCCTAGCACACCTCCCTTTTCTCCAATTTCATGCGCTTTTTCATCAGCCGTGGAGGTGGGAGAGAGAGGCAGCGCGGCCTGCAACTGACGCTGTGGGATCAGCCATGTTGGCTCAACATTTCTACAGAATCCTGATTGCTTTTGTGGTTACAAAATTAAATGAGTAAACAGAAAATTTAACAGCTGTCGAATCCTGACACGCTTGCAGAGTTGTTGAACATAATGCAGGCTTTTAAGTGTTTTCCTGCCAGCAACAGATATTTTCAGACTGCATAACCTGCGGCTCGTTAGTGAGTAAAATCTATGAGATTATTAAATGCATAGACTATCCATCTTTTAACCGAAGCAATCATGTTATAGCCTACAATTGTATGGTTACAGTAGTCCAAACTTCATTTGTTCTCGCTGTATCGCTGAGTTTGTATCGCTGTATCATATTGTTGAGGATTCCAATCACTTACAAATTGTGCTATTTGGATTGAAATTCCTGTTTTGCATCTTATGTTCTAAACCATTTTAAACTAAAATGGTGTCATCTCATTGCAAGCTCACCGACTTTGTCTTGTTTTTTTCTCACGCTCACACGTTCAGAGTTGCACCTAGTTTTCCAAGTCAAAACAGAAAAGCAAGTAAGACGGTTTAATGAGAGAGGTGGGTGTCCTCAACTTCTCCGTTCTTCACTAAACCACGCCCCCTAGTGGTACATGAAAATGAGAAGTGGATGTGATTGTTATGAAATAGATGCAGCTACATGTTTTTTGGATGAGCCTGTGCAACAGTACAATAGTCTTCCCAGCTTCTAGTAAAGGTAATTATTGACAAAACAAATACATATTTGTATTATATCACTTGTAATTGCTTGGTTACCAAAGCTAAAGACAAAAAAGCCAAATCAATCTGGATTCCAGGTTAAGACCCCATCCACAATGTATCCCCCAAATATATTAAACAAATAGCCATTTCTGTTGACAATTAGGCCAAAGATATTTCCAATAGTCTACAGAGTTCCAATGTTTGTAATGGTTCACTTTATACATTAATTGCACACTACTTTGAGATATGAAAACTATTTATTTGTATGAATAACTGGATTTTGATGTAAAAAACTAAGTGACGTGGAATATGAGTAAGTTAACAAGGGAAAATTGGTCCTTACAGGAAAAGAGAATATGTAATCTTGAGTAAAATGATTCTTTTGAGATGTTACAATGATTGGGTAGTCTAATAAACCATCCAAACCTGCAGGGGGCACTGAATACTTACATTACAGAGAGACATGCAGGCTGTAATTCATTTCACAAACTCAACAAAAAGAATCCAACAATTTAATGCAATATTTGGTAAAATTTTTATGGCACATCCTCTGACAAAGTTCTGATCAAAGAGAAATTTGATTAAAAGGAGAACATGAGAGGATCTTTGCCTCCACCGCAGCCGTTTTGGAACTGAAATGCTCATAAATGACTCTTTCAGCAAGTCTATGGTGTTCCGCAGTGGGCCTCTACTTTTCCCACTGGCATTTAATCATGGGTACTAAAATCAACCGGCGTGTATTTCACACTAAACACGTTGACAGTAACCTCGCTGCCACTAGTGTCAAGAAGAAGTGTCCCTTTCAGGGCTTTTCAGCATACAGATGTTTATCGAGAGCCTGAATCACAGGGGAGAATCTGAAGTATGTCGAGAATTTGTAAAAAACTTGCCTGAAATGATATCTGTTGAATCCAAGCATATTTTCACTCCTACCATCAAAACAGACTATAAACACAATGAGGCTTAAGGGGGAAATTGTAAGTATAGCAGGATGGTAAAAGTTTTTTGGGGGGGCAATCAAACTATCATTCCATGTGTATAATTAATGCTCCTATTCAAGTTAACTGGAAAACACCATTTTTTGATGTCAGCAAATGTGTTTACTTTTTATTTACATTCAAATCAACATGATCGCTGGTGTCACCTCAACCTGAGAATGCCCCCTTTGTGGGAGGAGAGATGAGCATTGTCATCCAGGAAAGACAGACGCCAGCATGCTGTGTGGGAGACAGCTTGAAAGAGTGCCAGTGTAAACACTCCCAGACCACATGTTCTCCCAGGGCAGAGGGGCTGGCCTCTCTCCAGGCACATCTGCACACAATCCTTCAGCTTTTAGCAAGCCAGCCAAGGAGACAGAGCAGGGCAAAGAGTGGGGAGGGTGGGCTAGTTCCCAGACAGAGAGAACCTGCTTCTTTGGTGACAGTGGTGTCAATAATGAAAGTGATGACATCTGAAAGAAAAAATGACAACGCTGCATGCGGAGAGAAGAACACGAGAATCTGCTCCCTGTATACAAAGTTAATAAAGGATTCTGTGTATGAAGGCTGACCACCATCTTTGCAGCTGAACATCTGTATCACACTGCTAGATTCACATGCCACGGTCTGCTTGGCTACAGTCATTACCCAGCCTGCCCATATCCTTGAGAGAAGATGGATTGCTGTATAACTCAAGCTCCTTACTCTCACACAGCCACGCTCTGCATCTGTAGCTGCACTGCATGCACAAGTACACCATGCCTGTATTTTTTCAACAAATTTTACTCTGGCACACTCGTTCTCTTGAAAAATAATCATTCCAGCTCGTATTATGCCTAAATGTAAATATAAATGTGCTCCCATCTGTCTCTGATGTCCCCCCTAACAGCTTCTCTTGGTTGCTGCCTTTTAGTTTGCTAGTAAAGTGTGGCTGTGTGCATGTTTTCACAGAGAGGTAATTACTGAGCAAGCTATGCTGACAACACCTGAGGAATGTGGAGCATGCACCAGCAGCCTGTGTTCTCCTAACCCCCTATCCCCCCCATCACTCATCCCAACTCACTTCTCCCCCATACAAGCCACTAGCCAGAGCCTCACTCTAACACAAAGTTCAGCATGACATTTTCACAGGAGATTTGTAGATAATGCAGGTGTTATTTTATGTAATATTTTGGTTGTTCTACCAGGAAACGTACTTCATTCAACTCTTTATTATTCTAGATTAAATTGCTTGATCAACAGAATCTGTAGTATATAGTTACTAATCAAATCAGAGTATTTTTTTCTCTATTAGTGGAGGAAACCCTACCCAAAACCCACAGCTCCCAAAAGGCCCCACTATTCCTGTTACTGGTGAATTCAGTGTGTGTGTGTGTTGGCTGGCTCGGGTCTGCTGACTGAGTCACTCCCCAAACTGTCCTTGAGCTCTGTGGAACTCATAGCCCATCTGGCTGAACACTTGCACACTCATATCAAAACATTGCATAGATTGAAACAGGGGGGAGTAAACAACTCTGACCTAATTGTGTTCTGAAAACAGCGTCCCAGTCGAAAAAGCGTCAATATCTGGCTGGAAAGAATGATGGCAATGCAGTCTAATGTTATTTTTATGCAAATGAAACCAATGCATCAAGTTTTGACACTGTGTGAATGCATGTGTGTGGGAGACAGAGAGATAGAAGGGGAGATAGAGATTATAAATTCAGCAGAGCCTCTTCCGTCTGTCTGACTAGACCTTCATGATGAAATCAGGATGAAATCCCTTGTGCATCTAGTTTAACGTAAGTATGTAGGACTGTCCTCCGTCTTTCTGTGCTGCAGAATTTTGCAGTTGTAGATGTATTATGCAAATGCCACTGCTAGAAACACACACTGTGTGGCTGAGTGAACAACTGCATGTGTTTTCTACACACTGGAGGGCTAATCAGTCAGGGTAGGCAAGACAAGGCAAAGGGGTCAAGGGATTTAGTTGCCAAGCAACTTCTGTTGATACAAATACTTTTTTTATTCTTCTCAAGGCATGACAATTGATGCAAAGGCAGAGGGATGCAACATGCAATACATTTTTGAGTTAGTTATCTTGTTTATCAAGAGTTATATGTAAATTTGGGTCAGCTCCAGATCCAGAAACATAAAAACATAGAAATTAGTAGAGATGCAGTTATACCTTCCAGCGTTAACATTAGCATTATATAAGAAGTGATGAAAAAGTAAACTGAAAGGTAGGTGCACTTTAAGCTCCAGTATCACCACAAACACAAAAAACAACTATCAAGTATATTTTCAGGAAAGCATCACTTTCAGGTTTTCACTGGCAATACACTTTCCTTGTGTGACTTACATCATTTTGATTACATGTCTGGTGTATACAATTAGTTTACTCCAAAAATAGCATAATGTAACAAATGCTGGACAACTTTTATCTCTCATGTTACATGTTAGCACAACAAAGAGAAATTACACTTCTGTTCTGACATGCTGAGGGTTTCCTCTGTTCACAGAGTATATGTAGAACGTTTAAACCTCTTTTCAAGGTACAAGGTTGTTTATTAGTCATTATACAGCACAAGGCTGCATAAGGAAATGAAAATCGTAATTCCTTCATGATACACACACAGCATAAGTGTAGGCCTATATTAAAATATGGTAGCATATACAATAAAATAAAACAATATATACAGTTACTTATATACATATATACAGACACGTATACACCCCAAACATTCCACAGTGCATTTTTTGAATTTGAATCTGGGGTGAATGTAAACAGCAGCAAACAGATGATAATATAAAAGTTTCATCTTCCCAATAAACAGTCTGACACTTGGGAAACAGAGTCCATTTTGACTGCGTTTGAACACCAACCATCATCGATGTAAAAAATGAGTCCACTTCCTCTCATCTTGCTGGAATCTTGCGCTGACAGCCGAGTGCTTGATCCGGGATGTTGATGGGGCAGGTCTCTGTAACGATGTGGGCACAACAGTCTCTGAATTCCATTGTCTGGTCAATATGATGATTTGTTCTGATTTTGTCCATGTTTGTCATTTTTCAATAATGTTTTCTTTGATTTCTTATTTCTCTAAAGACAGTAATCTATCTCATAGAGCTTCACTGTTACTCAGTAGATAAAGGCTGGCCAGCCATAAAGAGCTGATAACTATGGATAAATGTCATTTGTTTAGTGAACCAGGATGGTCTAAATCCTGTTTCAAAGATTCTCCACCTTTAGGAGATACATGTGCTTTATTTGACAAAATGGTCAGAATGGAAGAGAATGCCAGTGTTGCCAGATTTGTTATTTGTAAACATTTGACAAGGATTTTGATGCCATAGGTATTGATTAGGAATTTTGGGATGGAACATATGCTAAATTAATTAAAAATATGCATAAATTTATTAACATTAATTAATGTTATAATTATTCAAACCCTATGGCTGTAAAAGTTATTCCAGGTTACTGTGAGGGATGTCTACTCAGTAAATAGTAGTGTGAAATCCCTTTTCTCTTCTGATGCATTATTGCACACTTAGCTTGACAGTAAAACCTAAAAGGTACAAATATTGGGATCAGCTTGTCTGTATTTCTTCGCCAAATCCTTAACCCTGCAGGGTTACTTTGATGACTTGGCACTGTAGAATTTTGCCTACTTATTTAGGCTATCTCCTACAATGTGTTATCATTTAGTGGTTGAAGAGGAGGCTAAGAAGCCCAGAGATAAAGTCGGATATACCACACAAGCATATAGCCAGTGTTGTGTGTGGAGCACATCAGAGCGCTGGGAAGAGCGACTCCAAGCACTCGCGCTGTTCCTGCCTGTATTTCCCTGGCTGACGTCAGCTGACTGCCTTGGCTCCCCGCTCCTCCGCTCCTCCGGACACAGCGCCGCGTAAAAATGCTGCTCTCGGTGCCGCCAAGGACAGGAATCAACCCATACAACGGCTACACCGGCAAAAACAGCAAAAGGGTAAATAGAAACACCACAGCCTACTTCTGTCTCCTCTTTCTGAAACACTTGAGTAATTTCTCGCTGCGGTGTTTGTTCGAGCTCTGCCTCCTCAGTTAAAAAAGCTGCTCGGCTGTTTAAGCTGCAGTGTCCTTGAAAGTGGATCACAGGGTACGTTTTAAACTCTCTACTTTGCTGTCGGGTTTTTTGACACTGTAACAAAGTGATGCGGTGCCTGTTGTATTGTTGGATGTATATTACCTCTACAGTTTGCTTTCGTCCCCGTCCCCCCCTCCACGGTCGCTGTACTGTACTCTTCGTACACCTAGCCTGCACGCAGAGTAACGTTAGAGCTTACAAATGTGCTGCAGAAACTAGTAAGACTCCGAATAAGCTAAAAGTGCTAATTATTTTCGACTTTTATATCAATTTGTGAGGTTTGAATCAACTGCGTGTTCGCTTAGGTTATGTTTTCATTGAATTTACCACAAGTTAGCAATGTTTCCCCCCCTATTTTACGCGTACTGATATGCCCCGCCCCTTCATTCCTACTAATGACGACTGAGAGGGATTGCATGGCGCTATGAAAAAGAGGGAAAGTTACTGAGCCCATGTAATAAGTCTAATGCAGATGCAATATATGTGCAGGTCAGTTATAGAGCAATGACAACAGAAGGTCTAATTTCGCTTGTCTTCTTATATGAATAATTAATGGAGTGACAGTGTTATCTATTTTCAGCCACTTTGTACAGACTATAGATTTTTCATGTTTTAAATTCTGGGATTCTTATAGAAAGAACAGGATTAGACAAGATTGTTTTCACCAACAATTCCACAGTGTGAACTGTTAGTCGTGTCTAGGATTTGGAGCATTTTGGGTGCTGAGTCTTGAAGAAATTGAAGATTTCATGCCAAATTGTGCCTTAAAAATGTTACAGGTAAAGTGTGACTGGAGTGGCATATGAAGTATGTTGATGAATGACTCTCAGCATTTCTTGAATAATGTTTGAACAAAGGTGAAATCAAATACCTCCTCTCCTTCCCTGTGTTATTCTCTTCCCTGCCTCGCGGCTGGCAGGGGATTCAGATTGCTCAGATTAATGACCTGGAATTCCTGGAATCCCGGATTCAGACAATGTGCTCATTTCAAGAGGGGCTCTGCAAACTCAAACCTTTTCCTTGAAAGAAGACATGCACACACATTTAGCATTGTTAGAGCGCCAAAGTCACACAGAGGGAAGACTTGTAAATCCAGTGTCAAGTGGTAACCCCTTGGTCTGTGTTTTTTTTCTACGGGAAAAAGGGCGGAGAAAAGAAAGGACTAAGCCCCCCCCCCCCCTTTTCCTCTGCTTTTGATTAACTCCCCCCCTGCCTTTTTTGTCTTTCTCCCCTGTGTGTTTCACATACCTTGATTTCTTGACTGTCAGTGCTGTCTTTGGGGTGCAGGATACCTGTTGAAAAAATACTTTTTCAAAGCATCTGTTAAGGTTTTTCTGATGTTTGTAATGAAACTGGATTAAGTCAGGAGAAGGAGAGCAAGGAGAAGTCTCCCCTTTTAGCCACAGGACGCCAAGGATTTTCATCACATTTGGTTCTTCCCAACTTCCCAACAGCTGCATATATAATATAGAGAGATTGTATCTGTAAAGCTATGATCTTTTCTACGGTGCCTTTTAAAGTTTCTTTAGCCAAGCAGGTAGGACTCCACATTTAAGATATTTCTCTCTCATGCAAGATACAAGATGTGTGTTTTTAAAACAGTATGGAGGCAGGCAATATAGAGAATATATTGTTGAAGGTTTACTTGTGCATTATTGGAATGCTATACTGTATGGTAATGAAAAGTACCATTTTGTTGATAATGATAAGCAACATGCATCTATTTTTTTTCTTAGGACTTTGTTGGCAAATATATGCTAACTTTGGGATAAAGATAATTAAATGAAATAACTTAATGGAATGAACTAAGACTAAGAAGTTTTTGTACCATTGTTCTAACTATGGTTCTAACATCCTCAACATCAGTAGCACAAAAGGGTTTGTGATGCCAGAGATATGTAGCACTCAAATGGCAAGCAATCAAACTTATATCTTTGTGATTACTTTGGAATTAAAGGCATACATCCTCCATCACTTGGCACTCTCTTGGGTGAAAAAAGTCCTTGAGTCACCTGCGCTCCCTACAGGCATCACCTCTGCTCCCTCCAGCTGTAATCACCTCATCAGTCCTCAGCTGCTGCCTGGAGCTCACTCCCGTTCTCTGCACCATTCTGTGGGCCAATTACTGTAGTTATGCTTTTTGCACAACTATAATAATACGGAAAATAGCTGATTTATCTTTCTGCAACAACTGCATACTCTTTGATAATAATGGGGACGTGAGGACCATATATATTTCCAGCTTCTCTATACAGAGAGTAGTAGTAGTAGTAGTAGTAGTAGTAGAGTTGATGGAAGCAACTGAGAATTATTCATGGGCAGGATGGGATTAATGTTTTCTTCTACACTATAAAAATAAATGCCTCTTGTTTTCATATCCATTTCTGTATGTCAGTTGTAAATGTGTGGATGTTGTATGTGCACAGGAGGATTTTCTGTAATTATCAGGGTTGATGTTGTCTTGTCAAGAAGGCCAGTTCCCACAGAATTATGATGCTTCCAGGAATGTAGCTCAATTTAATGATGACAGCTTGAACCCTAATCCCCCACAATGCCTGTCCACTTCAAGGAGAGAAATACAAACATTTGTGTATTGCAGAGGAATGTAAAGAATGCTCAGAGAGGATACTGGATGTATGGTACAGTGTAAAAAGTTAAGAGGGCAGCTGTGGACTGAAGAGTAGGCGCCATCCACACTACTCTGTTTTAGTTTACAAACCGAGAATTAAAACAAACACGATCTCCATCCACACCAGCGTTTTAACTGCGTTTTGGAGTTGATCTCCGTCTACATTAAAACGATGCAGAGCTAGGGCCTGTTCAGGTACACTGGGCATGCGCGTGCCAGTGTAAACAGAAAGCATGGTCTATTCCGTGGTTACAGAAGATTTGGCAAAATAATAAATAAATACAGAGGAAGCATCAGACCTTTATTTTTTTTTATTTTTTTGCATGCACCAATAACGAGCTGGGACTGTTACTGAATGTAACATGTGAGTGTGGCGGTGGAAAACAGACCGGGAGTTGTTGCAAAGTAGCCTAAACGGCGACATGCACAGTACAAGTGTAGGCAAAAGTGTTATTTGCACCGTACATTATATTTTAATAAAAGTACATGTCAAAAATCCGGTCAGTAGCATCGTGTTTCTGATTTGCAAGACCCAATCAGAGGGCCGAGTGTGAGTGGCTGCTTCATTGTTTCTAAAGTCCTCCATTTTGGCAAGTCTTCGTTTTCGCCATTTTAGCCTGGACGGGAGGTGCAAACGTAGCAGAAGGCCTCAGTAATCAGTTTTGGGAACAGACTTAACTGTTATTATATGCTAAAGATGAGAAAATGAGAATTGTGATTCCCAATCTAGCACATTATCGTACTTTCTGCCCTTCCCTTTCTACCTGCTTTTCTGAGTTCTTCTGCACGCATATTTGCCTGTGTCTGCACCAGAACATTAGGCATTGCCTTACATGGGTGGCAAAACACCTGGAGCTGGCACTGGGGCAGATGGGGAGTAGGTGTGGATCTGACTCACTGCCATTCCTTTTTCAAAAGCAGCCTAGCAGAGCGGTCGTAATGAGACACTACCTTCTGACTTGAGAGCACATGAGAGGGATTAGCACTTTCCGCTAACAAGCTCAGATGCCAATTAGACAGGCCTCACTAGCTAGGCTCAGGCCCGGACTCGGCCTCCCGTCAGATCCTATCTCCCCAGGCCTCTGCAGGTGCATCCCTCCTGATAGTCTGTGCGGATCGCCTACAGTGAAGGCAAGGGAAAGCACAGGAAGGGGCTATGGTTGTGGAAAAACAAACAGTGTACTATTGATGCTAAAGAGGACAGGGAGAGAAGAGGACCAAGATGAATGGGCTCTGTGAGTCATTGTGCTTTTCCCAGCTTGACTAAAAAGACAGGGAGTAAGCTTTGAAAGGCTGATTCTTAAACATTGTGGAAAACATAAGGCAGCTGGGATGCAATGGATGCAATAAAGCTTGCAAAAGATTCATTGGTGCTGGTTAGGGTTGCAGCTTTGAAAATTGACGGTTATCATACTATGTACATTTGCTTATCTATGGAATTGAATTGTACCATTTTAGTGTTTCTAAAATGTCCATATATTCCATATTTCTTTCAAGTTTATAACAAGTTTCATGTCTTGCCAAGGCATACTATTTTGTAAAAAGCATTTGTTCAACCAAAGAAACTTAATAATAATAATAAATAATAATAGGGAAATACCGTGATACTTTCTCAGACAGTTATCGTACTGTCAAAATCTTTTTGCAACTCTAGTTCTGTTACTTATGTCAGCAGTGTCTGAAAAGAATGTTGCTACACATTCAGTATATACTATATAAGTATATGTATTCAGTATATAAGTTATATGTAATAAGAGATATCAGAGTGCACATTATTCCTGTATTCAGGATTTTAGGTCAAAATGTGTTTGTATTAGGGAATATAGAATTCATATTTTACACATACATGCTTTGACATGTCATTAATTTGCATGCTATGTTATATGTATGCAGCTAGCATGTAGACAGTTAGTTTGAAGTAGGTTACATAAGAAGTAGTTTCTTTCAACCATAAAATTAAGTCATATTTAAGATTTTATAGATTCCATGTCTGTGAGGGGCTTAAAGTTTAATCGATTTAATCTTATACAAGAGTGATTTGAAAAGTGTCAGGAACATTAGACCAGGAAAAACAATTATTTTAACCAAACTAAGATACAGTGTTAAATAACAGCAGCTAACGTGAGCTTCCATCCAGGACATTTAGCTAGCTAGCTAAATGTTAGCTATGCTGTTGCTTCCACACAAGTCATTCAGAGCTCAGGAACACCTTGTTGTGAGCTTACATTGTTGGATACATTGCAAAAATTACACACAAAGTACTAACGAACACAACATCTAACTTATTGCAGCTTTAGCCCATCTCCCTGCTGCCGATTTTAGCCGTTGTTGGAACTTGTGAGTTGACTGACGTGACTTGTGATTAATAAAAAACATTTAGTAAAAGCTCCATTAGTTGATTGGAACAGACATGACTGGTTGATTTTTCTTTCTCCCTGGCCACGCATATTGGACTGTTTTGAACTCCCCCCTTTTACATGTTCCAACATCCAGACCAGATGGGAATCTCAGAATTTAGTTTTTAACATTGCATTAGACTGCCAATATTATGAGCATGAAACAAACATTCATGTCTTAGTTTTAAACATGAAAATCCTATTGTTCTCTTTTCAAACCACAGCTTGCTTTTAAACATTCAAATCATAGTTCAGATTTTGTGAAATGTTCCCTCATAGTTTTATGTTTGTGGAATCTGAATTAAACTTGTATTAGGTGGTTAGAACAGATCCAGAGAAGACAGAAATAGAGAGGTCATAATTAGCTTGATTCCAGCAGTCTTTTGACAACTCCCTCTCTGTTAATAAGCTGGTGCTCCAGTGCTGACCTTGTGGTGTTCAACAAGCCATCCCATTGTTCCCTGGGGCCAGGCATGCTGACCCTAACTAATCAAACACTTCCTCCTCCACCAGAACTGAGAGGAAGGCAATACCAAGGGCAAATTTAGCTGACATTTTATGTCCATGGCAATTTGATTTGGTTTATTCTGGACTATGGTCTATGGTCTCTGGACTAAGATTTTTTTGAAAACAGTTTTAAAATTGTTACGTGTATGTGCACATCTGCACATGCGTTTAAGATTCCTTGTATGTGGGTACAACCAATGACATGCTCATTGCATGTATTCATTGAGGTGGGAGAAGTCTCATACTTGCACATACGTGAGCTGCCAGTTCATGAAACCAGTTCAGCAGATGCGAAGTTTACGTACAAGCACATAACCAGAGCATATTATTTTTTACATTGTTGGTATATATAGTCATATGCTATTCGACCGTAATTCTTAGTTCAAGAGTATCTTCAAATTAACAGGTCAGTTTACTCAAATCTAAAAAAAAATCAAAATATTTTTACTGGTATCCAGCCATTCACATAGTTTAGGTTTTGAGATTTTTGCCATCACCCCAACACAATAGTGGTGAAAGGAATTTGTTTTTTGCTGCTCAAAGCACTGGAAAATTAAATTTGAAAAAGCCAAGTTGCTTTCCAGAAACAATGTCCTGGATACTGTAGCTAATCCACAGATCTCCCTGTGAACAGCTTAGATTGGAGCTATTTCAAATAATCCCAATGAAAACTTGTTCGCAAAAATCCTTTCAGCTTTCACCCACAAAATAAAAGCCTCTCTTGCAGCAGTGTGGATCTGGGCCACATTCATTCCAGCCAGATTTAATATATACACTTTGTTTTTACATTCAGAAAAAACTTGCCTTCACAAGATCGGCAAAGCGTAGTTCCCATGTACGCTATACACTTTTACATTTACATTTCAAAACCTTGTCTATCAGATATACAGACACTGCAGTCGAGTGATTCTATGTCCTAGCCTTCACTATTGAATGTAAAATACATGTACAGGCAACATGTTTCTAGCTTGGATAAAGTCAGAATTGATGTCCCTGACAACATGAAGACAGGGTGTATTATTGTCTCCCTGCGACCTTGTACAAAGGATAAGTGGTTGACGATGAATGTATGGATGGTATTGTCTTAATGAATGACTTCATAACAGCTAGTCTATTAAGACATTCAATCTTACAACATTACTGGATCATACTTAATATTCCAAATTTGCCAGCCTCCCTCCTTTGGTATGCAGACTTGACAATGGGCATTGACTTCCTTCATCTCCTGCCCAAGCACGGTATACCGGAGAGACTGAATTGCTGCTGGCTGCCTGTAGAGGAGTTTGAAATTATTTAGTTTTAATTTCAGTATCTATGTAACCTTATAGCTGGTGATTTGTATTATTTCCATCTCTGCTAAACCAGGGCACATTCAGAGCCTTTTTTGTGTGTATGTAGTTTGAGCAGGTCAGTTATTAGACCATTAACTAACTGTTCTTGATTCATATCCAGTGTATGAATTTAATTTAATCTACACGGTATCACAGTATCTGCTATGTTTACAACTGTACATTCCAAATCTGACTATGTCCTCTATTTGTTCTGCAGCAGGCGTATGTGTCCCCCTCCAACCATCAGATGGCTCCTCCAAGCCCCAACAACAACAGCAATAGTAGCACTACCACCTCCTCCATCAGCAATGGCAGCAGCAGCAGTGGGGGAGAGCAGCTGAGCAAAACCAACCTGTACATCCGTGGCCTCCACCCAGGGACCACAGACCAGGATCTGGTCAAACTCTGTCAGCCGTAAGTCACCTAAAAAAACAGTTGCTCGAAACCTTTACATGTACACCCAATAAATCTCTCTCTGCTTGCCCGCTGCGCACATGAAACAGATTGCAGTTGCAGAGTAGACTGAGGTAGAACAGAGCAATGGGTGCATGGAGTGTGATGGCTGGCCAGCATAATGCATCAAGGATCGCATGACTACATACTTGCGCGACTTCCTTACACTTGAAATGCACATAAATGCTAAAGCGCACCGTAGCAGGTATTTGTGGATCTGAGAAGAAGGCCACATTTTCATCCACATGCTTTTAAGGCCCATCATTTAGTGGCCTCATGGAAAAACCAACAATCATTTGGGCAGCAAACTAAGACCTTTCACTTTGGCATAGCTAGGTTCAGACTTTCCAACAACTAGCTACAGAATGTTTAGTCTCCCTCTTTCACGCTAATTCTTTCTGAATGTCTCCCTGTTATTGCTCGTCTGTGTTTTAGTCTTGTAGATTGCCATCATGAGTACAATGACAATGGGACTGTGCTATCCTAATTCAAAGTCATATTCTGCACTATAAATACCACACTATGTTGCTCATCAGTGTGAGTGTGAGTCTTTGAAAACTCTGCTGTGGGCAGCATGTAGTCAGACATCAAACAACAGCATCATCCAATCCATCTGATATATGTTTGTTAGGCCTTCAGTGGAAGACATCAAAACAAGTAGGGCTGAGATGAATGATCTGGGTTCACTTAATTGAATTCTGGAGCCTGGTGATGAGGACCAGAAGAGCGAGAGAAAAGGAGGGAAAGGAGGGCTAGAGAGAGTGAATAAGGGAGAGAGGGAGGGAGAGGCCTGCTATTTTACAGCTGTCTGGAAGATATGGCTCACATGAGGCTGCCCAACCCTACAGGAAACGGCGAGCCCAGGGGAAAGGGAAAGACAAACAAGGGCAATGGCATGAGGGGTGGGGGGTTTAGGGGGTGGATGGAGAGAATCAGGGGGGAGGAGGAGTGAATGGAGTTCTGGGTTTGTGTCAGGTGGTGTTCTGTGGGGGTAGTTCTCATGTTTCTGTTTTACAGAGCAGATAAAATCACTGCATGAAATTTGCCTTTTAGCAGACCACATTAAGGCCAATGTAATTCTCAGTTAAACCAGATTGAGAGAGGATACTGTAACCAATAATAGTTAACAGGGGAAATGCTTGTAGATGAGGATGTTAAACAGTAGGGCGACAAGTCATGGAGTGTGAATTTGACTTGCTTAACTCAAGTTTGAACATTAAATGTGTGCATAATATCAGGAAACAAAACTCCCTATGCTCCCCTCCCCCACACTGAGAGTTGTTGTATGCACAGTGTACTGTGTTGGGAGTGAGGGGTGAGAGGAGGGGATGGGGTTTATCTCTCTGCGTGCCCCACTGCGTTTCCTGCCCCGGTCCGTCTCTGGTGGTTGATCATGGATGGACATTGGGCTGGACTATGTTGTGCTCTCACACATGGCTGAGTCTCTAGCCCCTCTTTTCGCTTTGCATCATCATGTAGTCCAAGTTCTTGAGCGCAATTAAGTAAATGGGTATCTCAACTGTGTAAGCAGCAGACTGCAGCAAGCACAGCTCACAGCTTAAATACAGGCCATAATGTGACGTCACAGACTGGTAGGAAGGGAAGTATGTATGAAAATATAGGAAGACAATGTTGGCATATGCATTCAGTCCAGCTGGCAGCATCTTATGGCTTACAATCAGAAATGCACCATGAAATAGTAATGTTAAATGCGAAGTCAATGTATAATACAACAGACCTTCAGTTAACCAACAATGGATGGATTCAATTTGCAAAGAATTTGGGTAGGATAAATAATTAAAAATATATTACAATATCTGTCTGTTATACCTTGAATTGAATGCATTTTTAACATACTAAGTGTTTTTTATGTAGGGTATAAACACAAATGAAACCTAAGAATGAAGATAAACAGGCAATCGGACACTATTAAAAGCCATTGAGTATAAATATAATATCTCAAAGCCTTCAGTGGATTGACGTAATTTAGCAGAAAGAGGGAGTGGGTTCCGTAATGCGAACTTAAGTCAAAGATAAACACTGTTTTAGGATCACACCAATGATGGTTTGGTCTTCTTGCCTTGCTGTATATTGAGACTGGATAGACATATTTCAAGTAAAATTTGAACATACTGTGTATATACTTCAATATTTATATTGCGAACATGTGGTAATGTACTGTTGTTGTTTCCAAATCAATAATTTAAAATTATTGGATGTTTCCATAAAAACGTCATCATCTTCAAGGGAGACCTTAAGCCATCTTGGTAAAGGAATAAAGGGTTAGAGTTATGATTTACAGATTCTTTTTTTTTTTATGTGTAAGTAATCCTAAATTAATGTTTTGATTTTCAATTTGGAGTAATCCAACAGATTACACTAGCAGGTCATTAATCCGTATTTTTTGAAAGTGACTCTATAGCACAGATAAATTGTGGCAGTGGTGCAGTGTTCACCGGATGAAAGCTGGATTGGATTGTGGGGGCACTAAGACCCAGTGTAGGGCTGAGCACTGCCTAGAGTGAAGCTGGTTAGTAGAATGAGAGTATGGCTTGGAGCCAGCATTGGACAGAACAGCCAAGGAGAGGCATATCAGATTACACTGCATGCACATGCCTGGAGAGATGGAAACTGATAGACACTCTGCAGCACAGGAGCATTTGCCCGAGCCAGGCACTATCCAGTGCATATGCAGTATCTATAGCTGGCCAGCTGCACAGATAATGCAGGATTTTTACATTGATAGTGCATTGTAAAGCAGTCTTATTTGTACCATATTGTGACATCATGTTGGATTTCCCTTGAGTCCCTATTGACATTTGTATGTGAGCAGGAATGAATAACATATGGGAAATCTATAGTTCTTTCTGCAGAAACCCACAGGTCATTACTCTTATTTCATTTAATTTATGTTCCACCCCCTCTCTAAAGATTTCCCTATGCACATAATTTATTATTAGATTGTATTCCGTGTCATTGCACTGAATCTGTCAGGTGAATAATGGAGGTCATCATGGAGCACAATCTCTTAAACTGGCACCATTGCTCTAAAAGTTGCTCCGTCCGTCTATCATCAGCTTTAGTGTGTTAATTTCAGAGAGAAACCTCATTGCCTCGGCAATGTTGCAATGCTAATATTGAATGTAAACAAGTAATTATTTTTCAATACACAGTGTAAGGACGTACCATGAGCGTAAACCTCGTTTTTTTTTTCTTCAGGTATGGGAAAATCGTATCCACCAAGGCCATCCTGGACAAGACTACCAACAAGTGCAAAGGTGAGGTGTAAAGGCATCAAGTGGTTGAAAGCAACTGTTGAGCAGAGGTTGAAAGGTCAGTTCATACAGAAGTGGCAAAGCCAGCTCAAATATATGTCAGTATGTGATCTTTATGTTGAATTTTAACAGGAACTTAAATGGAAAAATCCTGTTGTATGAAAAATAAAATAAAAGGCTATTTGTAACTTCAGGTGTTAATAACGCTGGAATTGACCCAGGGTCGCTCGAACATGTACAGAGTCTTGAATAGGAATCGGAGGTTCTGCAGTCTTGGGAATGACAACTGTCTGGGAGACAAGTATCGCATTTAGTTTGAATGTAAGAATAATGATTCAATAATAACATAATAAGTGACAGGGAATAGTAGCATGTTTAAATTGATTTCCATTATGACAGTCAGGTAAGCCAAAGGGTGTTTGTTAATTTGACGCCTGGCATATAAATTTGGATGAGGTCTGAGATATATGTTGGGGCCAGTCCATTCACAGCTTTAAAAACAAACAATACAATCTTAAAATCAATCCTAAAACAAACAGGAAGCCAGTGCAATGAGGCAAGAATTGGAGTTATATGAGCGCACTTTTTGGTTCCTGTTAAAAGACGTGCTGCAGAATTTTGGACTAACTGTAAGCGTGAAAGTGCGTTGTGATTTATACCGATATAAAGTGCATTACAGTAGTCTAAACGAGAAGAAATAAAAGCATGTGTAGCTTGTTCAAAACTGTTAAAAGACAAAAAAATGTTTAACTTTGGCTAAAAGGCGAAGATGATAAAAACTAGATTTCACAACCGCATTTATTTGTTTGTCAAGTTTAAAATCACTGTCTATTTTGACCCCAAGGTTAGTTACAACAGGATGCACAAAGTCATTAAGGGGGCCCAAGTCTATCATGGAGTTAGTGGGGCCAAACTGCATGATCTCTGTTTTACTCTCATTTAGTTTTAAGAAATTTTGGGCTAACCACACGTCATTTAAACAGTCAAGTTTATATGCCAGTCAAGTTCTGATTGGCATATAAATTTCACAATCATCAGCATAAAGATGATAGGAGATGCCATGCTTTTTAAAAACTATTCCAAGTGGAAAGAGGTGCAAAAAGAATAGGTACAGTGCAAAAAGAATAGGACCAAGAATTGATCCCTGAGGGACCCCACAGTTAAGAGGCGCAGTTAATGAGGTAGAGTCTCCCATTTTAACAAAGAAGCATCTCCCTGAAAGATATGACTGGAACCATTTTAGGGCAGTCCTCCTGACTCCCACACAGTTTTCCATGCGAGATAAAAGAATTGTGTGGTCAACTGTGTCGAAAGCAGCAGTGAGATCTAAAAGCACTAAAATGGCTGAATCACCAGAATCTGTCATTAAAAACAGGTCATTAAAAACCTTTAAAAGTGCAGACTCAGTGCTATGAAATGCTTTAAAACCTGACTGAAAAATATCTAAAGTGCCATGTGTCTCCAGAAAAGACTGTAGCTGCATAAGTACACATTTTTCTAAAATTTTCGAATTTGGCTCAATCACTGCTTTTTTACAAAATGCAGGCACAACTCCAGAAGACAGGCTACTATTTGTAATTTCCTCAACATGAGAGCCAATCGTTTCCCACACATCCTTGAAAAGGTGTGGAGGGACAGGGTCCATGGGGGATGCGGAGGGTTTAATTTGATTGATGATCTTTGTAAGAAATGGCAGTGAAACTGGCTCAAACTGACAAAAAATAGCTGAGCAGTGCATGTTTAAGGAGAAGTTTAAAAAGGATAGCAATATATTGGCTCTGATATTTGAAACTTTACTGTTAAAAAAAGTCCAAAAATTTATAGAGATAAAAAGTATCAGGTGAAAATTCAATAGAGGTGGATCGTGGAGGGTTCAACATAGACTGAATGGTTTTAAAAAGAACACGTGGATTGTTGGCATTTTGAGAAACTATTTCTGAAAAATATTGTGTTTGTTTAGCTTTAACAATTTTTGGATAGTTTCTCCAGCTGTCCTGTAAAATCTGATAAGACACGTGCATCCTTTTTCTACCGGCGCTCTGCCCTTCTACACTCTCGCCTGGCTGTGAGCGTGGCTTCACAGTGCCATGGCTCAGGCTTTGGTCTAGGGCGCATGGCTCTTATTGGAGCTACAGTGTCCAGGACCTCAGAACAGGTGGACAGAAAAACATTTGTTAGTTGCTCTGTGTCTGAGGCAGCGGAGCTTCTGTTTGCTTGCACATGAGCAGCAAAAAAAGAAGAAAAACACGAGGAGGTGTCAGGCTTAAGAGTGCGGCCATGACGCACGGGAGCGGGTGGTTTTACTAAATCGTATAAAACAAAATCAAACATGACAGGACAATGATCCGAAAAAATAGCATCAGACACTAATACATTATCAATAGGTAGCCCATAGGACAGTACAAGATCCAATAAAACCATCAATCAAAAAACTCTTTCACCATAGCCTTTGAAGGGCAACAGACGTGTACATTAAAATCACCAACAATTAAAATCTTATCATAATTTGTTCTTACAACAGCAATAAAATCAGAAAAGTCCTTAATAAAGTCACGATTATGCTTTGGCAGCCGGTATATCACCGCGCACAGAACAGTATTACGCGCACCCAGTTCAAAGCAACTTAGCTCAAATGAAGTAAAAGCCATCGACAATGGCTTACAATGTAAGTGACTCTTTAATATTGTGGCAATACCTCCTCCACATCCAGTCGTATGCGGTGTGTTAATAAAAGTACACTCGGGAGTTTTCAACAGTTCTGAAAAGGCGGTGGACTCAACCAGATAATCCATGTTTCCGTAATAAAGAATAAATCCAATGAATGCGTATTGAAGAAGTCCTTCAGAATAAACGACTTATTCATCACGGATCTTGCATTCACATGTGCAGTGTCGATTGGCTAATGGATTCATCGACTAATGGTTGATGTTATTGATGTTATTTTGTTTGTATTCCATACCTTGCAACCATAGTCTCAAATCAATAAATGTGAATCTGGACTTGAAAATGTGAAATCTATAATATTTATTGTAAATGTATTTTGACCATGTATGGCAGATGGTAAACAGGAAGAACAATAATGCACTCCATACACCACTAAAACTGTTCACAAAGCTGTTGCTCTGTAACTTTATGTCCTCAGTAGATAATGTATTCACTAACACATTGTTGTGTCAGTTGACAACAGAGAGGTTAGGGTAAGTCATGTCACAAGCATGACACTGATTTCTCATCTCTACTATAGTTTGAATGTGTTGAAAGTTACAGATCCCAGTTATAAGGTAAGGCACATTGCTGATTCGTTGTTCTCAATAAAGCTGTTCGGTTGCCAAGTGTTTATTTTGTGTTAAACTTCACACTATACCTAACAGGTGTGTATTGTGTGACATACTATAGGCAGTGTTGTGTAACCCTTCATCTGTCTTCCATGGAGAAGCCCAGTTCAAAGAGAGTTGGCTGTCTCTTCAGATTCAAACACTACTACTCTAAGTGCTTCATGAGTTCAAATTACATGGCTGTGTCCATAGAGTCCCGCAGTATGCATATACCTGACTTGTATGTTTTGCTGTATATCCCTGCAGGCTACGGCTTTGTTGACTTTGACAGTCCAGCCTCAGCTCAGAAGGCAGTGACAGCGCTGAAGGCGGGTGGAGTGCAGGCTCAAATGGCCAAGGTAAGAACTCCAGTAGAGATGTCAATGTTTGGTGGGTTTATTTCTTACAGAATGGGACCAGCTTAATTCAAACTATTGGTCAGTATTAAGAGTTAAATTCTCAACACATGACAAAAACCTTTGACATTTTGACTGTGACTCAGCAAAAAGGTGTAGGATGAATTATTAATTATAAATTAAATGGTGAATTATTAACCTTGTAGCAGAAAGGTTGTTCCTCGGCCTTATCTGCTTGTTATGAATTTCTCTTTTAAAGCTCTTTCTCTGTCTTGCTTTTTCTCCATGTTGTTATATGAGCATGGTTCAGGAATATAAGCCAATTAAGCCTCAGCTTGTGTGTGCGTGCGTGCATGTGTTTGCTGGGCGGTGTGCATATGGGTGTATGCTTAAATCGGTTTATTTATGGGTATTAATGCACTGTAGAATATGTGTGTGTAAAACAAAAGAGCGCAGCTGCACACAGGTACACGTGCGTATGTGTGTACATGATGTGTATGTATGTGTGTGCATTATCCTTAATAGTGGTGACAGTGTTGAGGGAGTGTGTCCCAGGGCTCCCTGTACAAAGCGCCTGTCTGTTCTCCCTGGTGGCATCTGAGTCAGTGTCTGAGCAGCTCCCCAGTCAGCAGGGCCCTATGCCCAGCCACCCTCCCTGTCAACACACACACACACACGCGCACGTGCGAAGAGCACACTTGACAATCAAACATGCAGCCTTGCCTGAACCGGATTATGACACACACTCACAAGCACGCACAACACCAACACCCTGGGAAAGCTGATCTCTTGTTAAGCTGGATCACTGACATTCATACGGCTCCTTGCTCACAAAATAACTTGCTTCCACTCACCCCTTCACTCCGTCTGACTCATTCGCGGTTGAAACCCGCAGCAGGTTGTCTCTGCTCGCTCTCACGGGCTCGAGCTTCACTGCTAGTTCACGCTGCTGCTGCGAAGGAGGAAGAGGAGGAGGAGGGGGGGTGAAGGAGAAATCACCTTCACCGCAGGTCGCAACGCTTCAACATGCATTATTCATAGGATGGAAATTCATTCACACTACATTTACAGGTTTTTAATCACATCTGCACTATGAAATAATGAATATGCATAATGGCTAGAGGGTGATACAGATTGGTTATCAATGCCGTTGGTCGAATTAAATGTGTTTGAGCAGGAAGCAAAGAAACAAGAAAAAGAGTTCAAAAGCATAAAATTAAACTGTTGCACTTCAAAAGTGTCTTTCAGGTTGTTTTCTAATAATTCAGACTTGGAGAAGCTGCATAATTTGTCTGATTTATGCAAGCCAACAGAGTCGGCCTCTGTGCCTGCACTCAAGGTCGGGATTACCACATGAATATAACCGCTTGAATGCAAGCGACATATTATTAGCATGACCTAGGAAACAGGATGATAATGTTTGCCTCGTGGGGAGATGATAGCGTAATGCTATAGATGTTCCCCAGATCATTTTTAAAGGTCTTTGTCCAAAAGGTCTCTCCTGTGATTCTCCGCCGAGCGAGAGCACATAATCATTTTAGATCGTCCATGTATGGAGAGCCATTTGAAATGTAATTATACTTTGATATCACATTACCTGGATCCTGCGCTTTCATCCTCCTAAGAGGCGAGTCTCACACAATGGGCCTGTCTTCCACCCTTTTGGTAATAACATACGGGTGATGGATTAAGAGAGAGGAGTGTGAAGAAAAAGAACAGGAGTGAGTTGGATGAATAAAGAGACAGGAATAGAGACAGTAAAAATGAGAGAGAAGTTCAGCTGTAGTCCAGCCAGAATACTATCTCCGCCATCTCTGAATATCTGTTTTCTCCTTAGACCTCTTCTGTGCAGCTCACATTCTCATACAAGGCCAAAATGAAATTTACCTTCAACTTCAAACCCTCTACCCTTTCTCTCAGACTGTTTTTTAACTGTCTAATCTCCTGCAAACTTCCTGTCAAAAGGTTATATAAATTCCCTCATACTATTCCGGGCAGCTATTGTATGGCTCTTGATTTTTGGGCTCCTGACATCATGATACAGTCATTTTTCCACAAGGAAACAACGTGTTCTGTCTGGTCCACATCCTCATGCGTTAACCCTCTCTGTGCTTCTCTCAATTTAGCAACAGGAGCAGGACCCCACCAACTTATACATCTCCAACCTGCCAATGTCCATGGACGAGCAGGAGCTGGAGAGCATGCTGAAGCCTTTCAGCCAGGCCATTTCCACTCGCATCCTCCGTGACGCCAATGGAACCAGCCGAGGAGTAGGCTTTGCCAGGTATATGCTTTGGTTATTTAGTTAAATGCATTAGGATAGCTGGTTAAAGTTGATAAGTGATGGTGTAGCCTCGTGTGCTTTTGAAGAAAATATCCAGTTACACAAAGGCAAATTCTGAAATTAGTACTGAAGTCGGTACTGAAGTTACAAACTGTATTAATCACGGCGAGTGAGCCCTCTAGTGGCCAGTACAGGTAGAAATTCTCCAACTGGAAATATTAATAACTTGTAACCTGCTACTCTTACACAGTTATTGTATTTAATGACCTTTTCCAATAGGATGGAGTCAACAGAGAAATGTGAAGCCATCATTCAACATTTCAATGGAAAATATATCAAGACTCCTCCTGGAGTTCCAGGTGAAATTTTATTTTTTTTCTTTGATTGTAGCATCTTTAAACAAGAAATAGCTGTTGAAGACATAAATTCATCCAAAGAGTTTTACATTCGTGATACAGACTATATTTTGTTATATAACATAATATTTTCTGACTGGTCCAGTGCCGTCAGAGCCCTTGTTGTGTAAATTTGCTGATGGAGGCCAGAAAAAGCGTCAGAGCCAAGGAAAATATCTGCAGAACGGCCGACCCTGGATGAGGGATGGAGAGACTGTGAGTTTATGATTTTTCCTCTTGACTTCTGTGAAAATGCTTTTATTATGCAACATTTCTTGTGATATAGTTCATTGAGCAGCACCAAAATAACACAGACCTTTATTTTGTTTGTTTTTTCCAGGGAGGAATGACCCTTACTTATGACCCCACCACAGCCTTACAGAACGGGTCAGTACTACTAGTCTGACAAATCCCTTGTGTACCCAGAGGGAGTGCGATCACGTTGTGGTGACTAACAACTTTGTGTCTCTTTCTGTAGGTTCTACTCCTCTCCCTACAACATTGCCCCCAACCGGATGATTGGGCCGACCTCCCTCTCTCCATACATGCATTCACCTGTGTCCACCTACCAGGTAGTTTCAGACCCTCATAGCTTCTGGGGTGTTAGTTAAGATGCTAATCTGTGGAAGACTTGTGTTTAAACAAGCCAGGGCCTGCACTCACATACCTATTAATCCCATTATTTTGAAAAACAATATAGCTGAATTTATGGGTCTTTGCTTGTCTATTTTCTATTATGCCTGAACCTTTTTACATTATGTAACCTTCTCCTGCTACACATGTCTTCTTGTTCCTGCAGGTACACAACCCATCTTGGTTACATCATCAGTCATACATCATGCCGCCCACAGTGAGTAACTTGAAGCTGTTGGCCTTCCTCTCTGTTTTTGTTGCAGGAGAAGCCATTTAAGATTGAGCTGCTTTCACATTCGGTCAGTCTGACAGTTGTCTTGATGGCAAGAGCTAACGCTAGTGTTTGTTTTTGATAGGGAGCAGTCCTGACGCCAGGGATGGACCACACCATGTCCATCCAGCCGACCTCGATGATTGGGCCCCTGACACAGCAGCTCAGCCACCTCTCCATGGGCAACAGTGGGACAGTCAGTAGAGTATTCAGTATTTAGGCACTGTTGATATTTAACACTTAGAGCTGCACTATAGGCTATTTGACACATTAATGGCTCAAAATGGCAGCTGAAAAACACTTAAATTTAAACACGCAAAAGGCACATAAGGTGATGTCAGTAGTGATCTCAACCTTTCCTGGCTGTTCATCTGCTACTTTCAGGGGAATACCAGATCCTTAGCATGGAGATAACTGTACTTTTATGTGGGCAAATTGGGTAAATGAACAAGCTAATAATTGGACGGGATGTTCTGGAGTTGCAGCTCCCCTTTTTGTAATTTAGGGTGATAACGACAGGTGTAATTTCACACATGAATCTTGACAGTGTTATTGCCAATAATAGCCGTCATATCTAATGAGCTTATCATCTCTATTCTCCTGCAGTATATGCCTGCAAACACATCTATGCAGGGGACTTACATCCCCCAGTACACCCAAGTGCCTGCTACCAACATATCAGTTGAGGTAATGTTTATTCTCACTTGAGCAGTTTACCACTAAAATGTTATGTGAAACAATCACTCATGGATTTAATGTTTGCGGCCTCCCTCGCAGGAAAGTGCCGTCCAACAATCGGTTGCCATAGAGACACCCACAGAACACACAACCTACTCCTACCAGCATAACAAGTGAAGAGGTGGGTTTTGATCGTAGCTAGCGTTCGTCTGTGATTGTGCTAGCGTCTTTGTACGTGCATACACTTCCATTTAAAAACCTTTTATGTTCAGTTATGACTGCAAACGGAGACGATGCAGCAGTAGCGCTTGTTTTTAACCGACAGGTCTTGTCACTTTGTGTCAGATATTCCTCTGGAGCCAGAGTGACTCTAAAGGGGTCCAGTGCGCTGAAACTCGGCACGGCGACTCTGCACGTAAGGCACCAGACACTCGGGAGAACCACGGACTGTTACACAGACAGGACAAAAAAAAAAGATATTTTCTACAGACTCATATTTTAAAACAAACTCTTTTACTCCAAGCGAGGCCAGAGGACGGCAGGCAATGGGATATGGAAGAACAGAACAAGGAGCATCTATTTTGATAACCGTCAAGAAAACAAAAGTCATACACACACTACACACGTATGAAAGGTTTTTTGAACGTCTTTCATTTTCTTTTCTAACACTACTCCATGGAGCTAGAATGAAACCAGGAAAAGAATATTTCAACACCATGTTTTATTTTGAGTCATGTTTTGTTTTGACTTTTTGTACAATATGCTGATTTCACTTCACTTTTATGTCTGATACTTTCAGGCTTTGAAACCTGCCTTTTTTTGTACATACTTCTTTGTTTTGGAGTGTTTATAGCTTCATGTGTCCCAGTTTGATTGATATGGTGCAACTAGTTGAATACAGATGGCTCAAAACAAACCAAACTGAAGTCACTCAATAAGCTGGTGACTCATATTTTAGACAGATATGGTGCTGATATAGATTAGCCTCTCTCAAAGTGGTAGCGAGTTTATCACGTATACAAGCTGTCCAAGACCTGAAGTGGTATCGCATGTTTATGGCACTTGACTCAAATAATTTATAGTTCCAACAATCTTAACAAAGCTTCAGACAATCAGATTGCAAAAAAGACGAAAATTTAGAGATGCTGGTCATTAATGACTGATTTCATAGAAAAGAAGAGCTAATAGATTTAAATCATTCCAGAGATTATTATCAGAAAGTTCTAAATATTGGTTCACTTTGCTCCACTTGATGAAGTCCAAAGTCGCGTAATAGGGATCACATGTCACACGGAGCTGCCTGTAAATAAGAGATTTAAATTTATTTAGGCCGTCTTTTGATTTCCTTTTATCAGTGTAGTAATGCTTCAGTTATTTCAATAACAACATGATACCAAATTGTACATAGCAATTTATGTATTGCTGTGTTTTCGGTTTTTTCCTCATGTCCCTTCTATAAAAGGGGAATCTGAATCTTCACAAAGTCCCCAAAAATGAATTTTCTGGAGCAAGAATTAGTTGCTGTTATTAGAATATGAAGTTCTTATTACACAAACTGGTAGAAGCGTGGCTCTGGCCTGTTATATCTTCAGAAAACACTATCAATGTGGATTATTTTGGCCAGTATATCAATGCTTTAATACTGGCTGTCTACCTTTGCATTTCCATTTTTCACCCTCATGTTGTTGTTTTTTACTTTTATTATTTTTACCTTTCTTATTTAAAGGTTTTCTTTTTTTCAAGTTCAGTTTTAATACTTTTAAGATTGATCCTATATTTCAAAGAAGCTTTGATTTTTATTTTTGATAGTGTGTAGTGTGCTTCAAATAGTGAGAAACAGATGTTTCCAAGTGTTTTTCTTTGTTTGAAATTGTGATTTGTATGTTTGTTTGCGTACTTCTCTCTCGTTCTGGTTTCAGTGTTGATGTCAAACAGGCTTTATTGTGTTTTCAAGACATTTCAGTTCCGTCTGTGCCACGAATGTTGGCACGTGACTCCTGATCATGGATTAATTATGTCTGCTAGGTTCAGATGCATTGTGACAGACCTGTGCCCCAAGCAGTTGGGAACAATGTTGTAGAAATATATGTTCAAAACCTTGACATACCTCATCCTGCCAGAGCAATGTAGATTCAGTTCGTGTACAAGACTCACAGGCAATAACCAACTACAGTAGGTCTCATGGCTCTTCACAGCTGGTACTGTGTCCACATCCTTTAACTCTTCCGTCCAGTGCTCGGAAAACATGCCCATGGTCTGATGATCTATGCAATTAATTTATTATCCTTATAAATGCAATACTACAGATATCAAAGAGACACCTCACAATATGACTTCACATTCTGGCTCATATGGCTTTTATGTTACTGCATACATTTGTCTGTTTTCTGACAGACGCGTTCATCTTTGGTTCATTGTTAGCAATATTGATGCATTAAAAAAGGGAACTATGTCACACTAAAATGTGGTTGTTAATGACTGTAGCAAATGTAGAAAATCTAACAAAAAAAAAAAAAGACAGGTGTGCATCATGTGGAGGCGGGTTGCCCACTCGTCTACCCTACTTTTATTTTCTGTGGCCACCATAAGGTTGTGTTAGATGTTAATTCACCATTCCATCCAGTTGCAGTTTTTATGTTGCATATAATGTGTCTTGTCTAGTCCTGTTTGCTAACTTGCTGATTAATTGACGCTGTTTTCTTCTTTTAAACCATGACACCGTTCATTTCCAGGAGATTAAACTTCACAGAAATGCCTTAGATTTCACTGGAAGGGATAGTGAAGTGCTACTCAGATTTGGTGGACTTGACCTCTGACTGGAATTGTTGTTTTTTTTGTTCATGCACTGCTAATATAGAAAGATTGTTATAGCAAACTACTCTGAACATAGATCTATGAAGCAAAGGAATATTTACAACTTTGAATTACTATTTTGTGTTCCATTATTTTTAAAAAAATCCAAAACATTGAAGAAAACCTGAATGGTCACTTATTGAGTCTAAAGATCTATTGCTGCTAATTTTGGATTGCTAAGTATTTAGATATATTTAGCTGAAGGACATTCAATATATCAAGTCACAGACGGGGGTCAGTTTGTAACTCATGTTCGACAATACCCGTGTAGTCTTGTTTTGTGTGTCAAGCAACTTCTCATGAAATGTTTGTCTGTGCCATGATGCAGGTCTTTGTCTTCTTGATAGAAAAAAACTCCTACAGCTATTAAACTTTGTTTGATTTTGAACTTGTCTTTTTTTTTTAAATAAATGTTTTTTTCACCGTGGCTTGTGTGGTTTTTATTACTCAAATTTGCATGTTGTATCTCAGAGATGAAGCCGTTTTAAAAAACAAGCCAAGACACGTCACGGTTCTCATGTTTATCAAATGTGGCAGTTTTTATCTCAAACCCAGCAGATTTTGAGGTAATACAAAGAACAGTCACAATACATGAGAATTTTATTTTCTAAAACAGACTTAAATCTAGATAAAAATAGATAATACGTAAAGAAAAAGTATATTACACTGTTCAAGAGGCTGTATGTGTTTTAAGTATGTACAAAGTTCAAAATATTCTGAATATGCCCAAAAGTTGCTGTTGAATGAAAACAGACTGCAATACATAAAATAGACTTCGAACCTTAATTTACAATATATCAAGAGTAATGGGAAAATGGCAAAACACTTAACCTGCTGTTTTAGACTGCAGCTTTCTATTTTCCTTCCTTATAAATTATACTCTGAGGCAATGTCACATTTGCAGCCTTTTGTGCATTTTAATTCATCAAACTACAAAAAGAATCCTGTTTTAGGTTAAATGTTCATATTTAGGAAAACAGAACATGTGTCACGCCCAAACACAAAGAGACAGATTGTTAAGACTAGATGCCATTCAAATTCCAGTTCTGTGGGCATTCATATTTTCATGGTAAAGTAAATTGTTCTTTGCACATACCAAGAATATCAAACATTGACAATGATGCCAAAATGTAGAATTTGTGTTATAAAAAGTATGCAGCATAATGTGCTCATCTCCCTGTAGGACAAAAACATGTAAACATATCTCTGCATTAAACTGAACATTGCTCAGAGTATGGCTTGTAAGTCAGTACACGTGTGATTTCAAAAACAGTTCTGGCTGGGCATTAAAAAACAAGCAGCGTTTCAGCTGCTACACTGATGCTCCATGGGTGCACCCAAAAAAACAAAACAAAGTGAAGTAGAGGACTGGTAGGCAGTGCTTGGTGCTCCAGCAACATCCCATCAGCAAAGATCAGCTGAGGGCTTAAAGGATGCAGAGTAGCAGGGCTGGTTCCTGATCTGACAAGCTGGTGTACTAGTCTATCCAGAGCAGGACTGCTATAAGTGGATCCTGCTGCTGAACGCAGCTCTGCCGTTGTTACGTTAGTTGTGTTTCTAACATTGTGAGCCGACTATACTGACATCACAACAGTTTATGATTCAAAATCTCCCAAACCATCCTTCTTCTGAAGTAGGGCATGTGCTTCTGTGAATAAAAAAAAAAGGTCACATAGGCCATTTGTAAACCATTAGCATGACGATTAACATAATTCGTTGTTTGCGGTTTGTGATTACCTGTGTGAAAGTGATTGGCTTGTCTTTGGTAATGTAATCTGCATATTTGCATGTGAACATTCCACAGTCACTGCCATTCATCTGCTGTGGGATTTCCTGAGTAAAAGGGGAAAAAATATGTTATTGGGCATTCCACAGTGCAAAAAGAGTGATATCTGTACACAATTGAAAGGATATATGATTAATAAGAATGACTAACCAAAATTCCAAATGGGACAATAAACTAAACTAAGTAGGCTAATGCTGCAAATCACATTTTGGGGTGAAATTATTCCTAGACAAGCATCCAGCAGACATTTTGTTCTTGACAATGAAATAGCATTATTAATAGAGTTTGCACAGTGTCTTCATTTGATATTTTAGATGTATGCCTGCTCGCATGACTTGCCTCACCAAACAGAACAAGTTACCAAGAACTTCATTACCAAGAACTTCATAAGGACTTTACATAAAACACAAAAATGTACAATGATTATCCTAATCCTGTACATGCTGTTTAACTATAAATGGGTGCAAATGACTGAAATGTAAACAAATTATCATTTGGTTACAATGCTGCAGCATGAACCTGGACAAGTTGGCCAAAGATGGAGGTACTGCTAACTCCAAGAACTAGAGCCTAGAATATTCTGCTAATAATGGAAACCTATCCAAAATTCCTAAAGTTTCCTAAGTTTGATGACACAGAACGACATTGCACAACAATTAAAAGTAGACTATTTAAAGCTGGTGTACGTAGGACTTACATGGCGCTTTTTGCTGCGCAGAGTCCAGCCTGAGGTATCCAGTTCTTTGCCCTTCTTGTCCTTGCTTTCCTGTTGCAGGTATTCACTGGGGAAATAAAAATTATTTTCTAGATACTTTGATGGCTCATAAAAATCAGTTTGCAGGAGTTGCATTCAACAGACAACTGTATCAGATACTGAAACTTACAACAATATTCTGCATGCTTCATCATTGTTTCCTCCCATAGAATCAAAGTACAGGATAGCCTTTTTGCGGAAATCCACCACCTGAGAAAGAGTTGTAAGTAACAATCTTGGGGTTTATATTGCAGTTTTTAATTTATTGTTATTGTACAAGTTCACAATTATTTCCATCAAGACTTACAGAGAGGCACCAGTGCACCCCCAAGTGGACAGGAACCAACAGGATGTCTTTAGAAAAGATGTCCATCTTCTTGGTCCAGCGGCGGACAGCGGAATAGCCACTGCTGCGCAGCTTGGGATAGAAAAAAGTGTTGAACGTATTGACTGATGGCCAGCGGGGGTCCTTGCTACGCTCGACCAGCAGGTTCATGTAAAAGTTGATCACCTGAGAGATTAAGGAGGAAGAGTTTCAATTAATTGGGCAAGCACTATGGCTCAGTTCTGCAACAATTATTACATGCACAAAACAAGCATGGTGAGAAGAGTGTGCCCACCTGGTGTAAAATTAATGCCTGCTTATAATTCACACACAGATAACGTGTACTCACCTCATCATTGAGCCAGTTGAGGTTGCTGAGGGTCTGCAGGTCTTTGCGCGTAAGACTGAGACCAAAACCTTCACTTAATACTTCGTGAGAACTACCTCCTCTCAGCACCCTGTTCACCTCGGCTTCCATTTCCTTAATGGAAAGAGACAACGTAAATTATTTCAAAAATCGTACAGCCTGCAGAAACAAAAAATAGCCAATACTCAGGTTTCCAGACTGTGACAATTTAGTCGGTTTTTGAAACAATTTTTGGTGGGCCAACATGCAAATATCCCCCTTTTCCTTTTTAAGAAAAATCACTATTGTATATAATGTGAAACACCAGGAGGGAGGGAGATTTGGTGTGGGAGTTTGTGTATGGCCCTCTAAGCTCAATACACAAGTTGTGTGGGTTCCTGCCTCCCCCTCATGTCAAAGCGGGTGTCATTGTTTACAACTTACATGATAGGATGAAGTGGAACTATCCTTTTGGTCACAAAAAGATGAAGAAAAAAAAAACACACACCACGAGAATGAATTGCGGGAACAGCAATCAGGTAAACTTCTGTTCTCTGCTCTCCCAAGTCTGATGTTAGCAAATAACAGTAATGTTAAGTTTATGTGCTAGCTTGTAGTGCATCTCTCTCTAGTAGTCAGCCATCTGTCTGTCTGTCTTGCTAACCTAGCCGGGCAGTGCCTCTCTTGGTCGATCAGTGTTGTGTCTGTTTTATAAATGCCAACAAGCAACGGAAAAGACAACCGTGTCGGATGTGAAGATGCGTTCATATTAACGCTGGGCGATATGAACCAAAAAGTCATATCCTGGTACTGTTAGGTTGAATACCAGTATAAAATATATATCAGTATAAGAGGGCTTGGGGCCTCTTTAGTTCTCTTCACACTCACAGACCTAACTAACGTACCTCCGTTGCAAACACATAAGCATATAAGTTGCCGGGGAAAAAAAACAACTAACTTTTACACCCGCCATTCCGTTCACAGCAGCAGCTGCCCACGTGTTGAGTGCATATTGACGACATAGCCTAACAAAACAAAACAAACGTGGTAGCTAACGAATGACATCTGACTGGTGTGTTCACTGTCTCTTTACTTGGTCCGTGCTTGTAAAATATCCACCACTCTGTATCTCTCTCTATATAATATCCAAACACTCAGTGTTTCTCTGAAAAAAGCTACAATATGTCGCCTAACCTGGGCGGCCTGCCTAAATAAAGTGTATGTGTGGGAAACACTGACTGAACCATTGTTTTTGTTTTTACAAGCCACGTCATCAGCAGTGTTGATCGGCATTGTGTCTCCGTCTATGTTGTTAGAGAGTTTGTGAGTAGACGGCTGCGTGTAGATGCAGAGGGAGAGGCAGGGCTGCGCGGTGAGGAAGAGAGACGAGCAAACGCTGTCAGGACACACATAAATTATGTCAACATCAAACTATATCGGTATAAACGGTATTGTCTAATTTTATATGTCTTTTGAAATTATTTCGGTATACCTCATTAAACTGATATACCGCCTGGCCCTAGCTCATATGTGCATGCACAAAATGAAACTTGAAGCTATATGGACGTGATGGCACTCCTCTTAAGTACACAGTATTTTCAAAACAAGTTAAGATCTCTCAGTCAAGGTTTACAACTCTGGACTAATGCAATGGATTGACATTGACCACTGGTTAAATACTGAATTAAAATTAATTGGCTGAAATAATTATCAATATTAAATTTTATTACTTTCTACATTTTTGTTCATGTAATATTCACTCATTTTTAGATTCTATACAAAATAGGGTTTCGATTTATTTGTGGCAACCCACCACAATATCAACACTGACCGTCACATATTGACTTTCAAATCATTATTTTTTTTACCATTTAAAAATGGGTAAAATTGTTTTTGATTGTAGAGCTGTGCGCTGCTCAGCGTCTCCACTTGCTCGCTCCCTTGCTCTCTCACAAACACATTAACAACGGACCCGTCTGTGCTTAGCCTTCGTGCACAATCTCCATCAAAACATAATATTGCGCTAGAGGTAGGATTGCTGCCAATCATTAACTTGCACAAATTTGTCCAAAACTAATGCACTCAAGTTACCTCTGATAAGTTAATCTGTCTGTTATACTTAGAAGATTATGTCTTAATATATTCTACATATGGTAAATGCTGTGATGCACATGAAGATACAATGACCACACCTCTGTGAGTTCAGGGAATTCTGGTATCTCTTCCAAATGTTTTGGTTCTTCTGTCACAAGAGTCAAAGGAACTTCCTTCTCCAAAGGAACTCGTACATGGACCTCCACATCTGGGCTGCGTTGACCCTCTTCAGACAGGCGCTGGGAACCAATGACAACATGGTTAGTGGGATAACAAGAGGTCGAGGAACAACAGATGCTTTGGTGGTGCACACCCACCTGTTGCAGCAGCTGGGCAGCCAAGGCTTCCTGCTCTTCGATCTGTCTCCGTCTTTCTCTTGCCCGAGAGTCATACATACTAGTCCTACAGTGACAAAAAATACATGTTTTCCACTATTCCCACTTAAAATCTCTGAATATTAAATCATTTGTAATTGAATGCATTGGGAGTGTACTTACAGTTCTTTGATCCATAGCTCAGCTTGGAAACATGGCACACTGTAATGGCAGAAATATGTATATACAAATTAAACAACTGAGTTGACTCAAAGTACATCAATATTAACTACAGAAATGTAGTTCATGATTTTAAAACAATGTAAAGAACAAAATAGCTACAATTAGTTAAAACTAGTACTTACCTTGAGCTGTCTTGCTTTTTACCCTTTTGTTCATTTACAATAATTACAGAGTCACCATCATGAGCTGCAAGAAAAGACAAGGAGATTACAACCCAAGAAGAAATACAGGAGCACGCAAACATTCAATTCACCTATGTATCCCCCTTTTCATAATGCCTATATTTCCATGAAGGTGGGATAAACAATTGTAATCCAATACAAACATAGCAAATATCCCCTCACGATCGGCTTCTTGTCCGTTCTGTGTATGTGCTGAGAAAAAAACAAAAAGAAAAACCACAACAACTGGTGTTTGTACACGTCCCTGGCTCTGTAAATGGGAAACAAACAAAGTGGCTATCACCCCGCCACACAACACTATTAGAGCCATTCCAGCCATAATTCGTGCCTCAGGTAATCTCTAATTATTTGCCCACAGACATTCAGTTTACTTTCTAGTTCACCAAGATATGGCATGATGTTAGCTATAGTAGCATGAGAGCTGTGAGTATCGCTGTTTGGAGCTGGTGTGCTGGCTATGGCCGTCTCGTCCTCTCTGCAGGTTAGTTTTGCAGCAGCAACTGTAGCCACAGTTTGCTGACCCACAACTCAGCTACATTACTTGCTGTGTTGTTGTTTGCTCTATATCATGGTATTTGTCGTGGTGTAGGATTTCACCAGAATCGCTCACTCCACCTTTAAATGTGTGGGAGAGAATTTTACCTGATGATTGCGTGTCCTGAGAGGAGTTGTCCTGCAAAACAGATGGGGAGGGAGCTGATGTGAGAATAGCTGCTCTGCTGGAGCTGAGGTCCATGTCCAGAGACCAACTCTGGATCCCTGGCCTGTTGGAGGCCCCCACTGGGCTGGGGAGATTGCTGGAGCTCTGGCTAGACATCCCCCTGGGGCTCGGGGGGCTGCTGGCACCCTCTGAAGTTCCTCCTGCTGCTGAACCAGCAGAGGAAGTGAACTGTAGCAGTCTGCGGCTGGTGGTCAGGAAGCTGGTGCTGATGAGAAAGTGACAGGGGTAAGCAGTTGAGAAAGCAAAGCCTATCTAGATACAGTCCAGTAAGTGATAAAGGATATATGAGTGTGTTAAAATGAAACGCGTAAATAGTTCCTCTACCCAAATAAATGTAGGGAGAATATGTAATTCCATTACAGATGGATACCAAGTAGTCTTACATATCCCTCAACCAAGGCACAACAGTGAAGACAAGCTGGAATATGCTCCATGACTAGTTTGACCTTTGTACATATACTGATATTAATATTGTTTTCCTATTGTTAAACTTCACTAAAGAAATTACCAGCACTTTTGAGGTAACTGTTTACTGCAAAGCTAAGCAAGTAAACACTTGTTCAACCTTTCATTCCAGGCTACGCAGAGTGAGCAATTGATGTATTGATGTATTGATGCCCCCCACTGGCCTGTGACTAAATTCCAACTATAGTCTTCTGTGCCGCCATACTCTGTACCCCTTTACATATTTCATTAATTGTACGAATACTACATTGTTGAAGTCTACTGCATTTGTATGGATACGTACAAATCTCTGTGTGACCTCACGATGGCGTGTGAGCTGCCGTTGTGAAGAAAAGTTGACTGACCACCAGAGACCATGGTCAGAAGCTGCCTATACACCTCCTTCTCCTCTTGACAAACAGACTGGACAAACACAGTGGAGAACCATGAAGTCAACAAAGAAATGCAACAACAGAGGTATCACATGGTGAATTTTTTTCCTGATGTCTGACCTCCTGTGCTGTACAGCGGGGCCTGGCTCTGTGTATGCGGACAGATGAGGTGCTGTGTGTTGGGCTCTGCACCACTTTGATGGGAAAGGTCTTCTCGTACATGCTGGTGCAGGAGCTGCTTGACGCTCCACTGAATAAACTGCAGACACAAAATGACAGTGTGGTAATCAAAACATCAACTGACAATTGTAACTGACAACAGTATAATGATACATCCTGTAACAAAAAGTAAATCTTCAGATGAGGAACATTTTGTTCTACAGTCAAAAATCAGTATGTAAGGAATACCTTGGTGTTCCATGTGGTCGGAGATTTAGGGGTCTGCCTAACCGTGGAGAGGGGTGCAATTCAGGGGTAACGGAGGGCGTCAAGTTCACAGAGTGTCCATTTGTTTTTGGCACTTCTCGATGTATAGGACTCATGCACACTTGTCGCCTACAGACTTTTGATCCCACAATAGACTTGTCATTACGCACACATTCTAGAGTTGGGAGGAAATAAGAAACAGTACAATAATTAACTTCTCTCCAAAAGCTGAAAAGCCTCAATAAACACTAGCAATTGTGATGCAAACATGTATACAATACTTTAAGTCATAATCTTACCGAATTTGGATGTTTTCCACTCCAAAGTTGTTGAGGGAGCAATGAATGTCTCATCAAGAGAGTTCCTTTCAACAATCTTAAACCAAACACATACATGACATGTTTAAATAAAGGCAAAAATTGTTTTGACATATCTACAGCCAGGCCTCAAAAATTCATTTCTTACCGGGCTCCCTGCCCAGACGTCTGCGGATGTTGAGGGCTGTGGCTCTCCAGGTGGAGGGCCGGGGGAGGCAGGGAGTATATTTCTCAAGGTAGGGCTCACATTGTTCCTCATCCATGTAGCCACACTGGAGCTATGAGTCTTAACCCCTTCAGCTGCAATCTTGACTGTGTCAATGAGATCTCCTTGAGAAATTTTTAAAAAAGACAGACATAGATAGACTGTAAGTAGGGTTGCTACTTCTCCAACTACATCCTCAAATTTACCCACCATAGTATGTATCAAAGTAAATGTTTAATTACCCATTCGAGATTTCTTTATCATTAAGCCATCGTTGTTATGT
The DNA here is from genome assembly GCF_014851395.1 of Micropterus salmoides. Classification (NCBI taxonomy): domain Eukaryota; kingdom Metazoa; phylum Chordata; class Actinopteri; order Centrarchiformes; family Centrarchidae; genus Micropterus; species Micropterus salmoides. Next base: position 18,152,266 of record NW_024040707.1, on the reverse strand, counting down.
CCATCTTGCAAACTTAAGAAAAAAAACAGATTTGTGCCATACAGTTATTAACACATTGCATGCAATTCAACAAACTGAAAATAAACGGTTTTCTTCACATCATAACAAACGGTTGAAACGTTAAATGACCAGCGAGACAATGAATGGTGAAACGATAACGTTATTTACACTGACTCATTAAAAAACGTTAACTTCAGAACAAGCTGGGGTCCGTTTAATTCCGTCTCTTTTTAAACACACCGTCTTTTGAGCACACAAGGGAATAACGCTTTTACAGCTCATACCATTCAATTGGTCTTTTCCTCCTCATCTGACCATCTCCCGGTGCCCGATGTGCATCAGAGTGCTCCGCAGCTGGTACACCATTGCGAAGATTGGCAAAGCTTGTTTCTATCCATCCGTAAATTTTATTCAACATGGTTCAAAAGTTTCAGAAATAACGCCGTCGGTTTAAAGATAAATCGTTATAGCTGTTTTCTGCCTACCTGTCAATATAGTCAAACCAAATGAGGCTAATGCGCTTCATTCGACTGAGGCAGGTTAGCTGAGGCTATTTCAAAGGCTAACACTACTCACAATTTTCATTTTACTTTCCCATGAAACGGGCTAACGGGCTAGCTGGTTAACTAAGAATTAGCTAGTTGCCTAGCTAGCACACTATGCTAGCTAACGTTGTTAGCCACACGGCTAATTTATGGAAGTATGTTTAAATTCCAACAGGAATGCAATAAAACGCAACCAACGCGTTCGCAAAAACGGTTATCATTTTGAGTCACACCCTAACTCATTTATATATCCTAAACGTGACTTTAAATTACATATAAACTCGTTGAAGAATGTTATCTCCCGCTTCTTCCTCATTCAAAACCACAACATGGCTGAACATGACGTTCGAACATCGCACGTTGTGATTGGATGGCTGGAGGCTGTAATTCCGAGTGTGCCCGACATTTACTGGTTGGAGTAGACCATTTAACATTACGTCACACCCGCCTTCTGAATACAATTTTTATTTCCATCGTGACACCACACGCAATTATTTAGCGTTAGTCTACTAAGTCTGTTACTTTCAAATGTCTCTGTCGCACTCGCGCACATACACAATTGCATGTGGAGGAATTATATTTTGAATGAAATAATTTTAAGGACCCGATCTTTATGCCAAACACTTAACTAATTTAATTGACAGATGGCAAAAATGCAAACCAGGTTTATTCAGTTTAAAGATAAAAGTAGCTATATGCTGCACATACCTATAGGCCACATGTTATTTACAAGTAGGCTTTAATTTGTCCAATGAAAGTTGTAAAAGACAAAACAGATTATGTTGTACACCCTACATGGCATGGTGTAATAAGTAACAACATAGCTTTTACCTATGGTCCTTAAATACCATTACCTAGTCTAATCTACAAGCAACTTTATATACAGCTGAAATTTCCAGAAAATAATTTTATCTGACAAACTTGTAAATAACACATCAAGGAACTGCAAAATACTTTAAGAATGCAAGTGTGTTAGCATGTGATTTAATCAAAGTAGACAAAATTTTACTCTACTACATGGAGATGTTTAGGCTGAAAAAATACTACTGAAACTAAGCTCATTTTGTCCTGTGAAAAGTGGCATAATTCTATAATTTCTCACAAGTGACTGACATTGAACAACATATGTTGAAGCACATTATTTATTTAATCAGAGAGAACCAACGAGTGTATTAATACACATTCACAATTTAATAAATTAATACAGAAACACCAATGCTACAGTGAAATGCAGGGTGCTCTTAAAACAATAGCCTATACTGCATCAATATTGTCAAATAAGGGTAATCCAAGTACACTTTAGAAGACCTAAAAATTCATTTCAAGCTTCAAACTCATCACTTTATGTCACACACTTTCTAAAATATATCATTCTGTCGTAAAAAAAATAAACTTCAAATGTAATGTGACATATCTTTCACAAATATAGTAGGCCTTGTCAAAAGTTAAGAGTAAATCCATGCATTTATGGCACTGTTATATTTATATTCAACTGTCATGTCACCTCTTCAAAAGGATTGAATAAGTTTATATCATATTAAGACCAAAAACTATAATAATTCTGTTTCTTGTAATTCACAGTATTCAGACAACAGTGTATATGAGTGAAAACACACGAAAAGTCTGTAAGTCTTTTAAGTTTTTTTTTTTTTTTGTATGTGTATGTATGCTTTCAGTCACTAAATCAACACCCACAAAAATAGTCCAGTGATAGGATGACTATACTTAGCACTGTTTGGGCTCTTTTCAGTCATGCATAATGTATTATATAATCAAATACATCTTAAAGAGCACTGACATCTATTGTTTGTAGTAGATATGTGATATCTAGATAGGCATGGACATGAAAATACCCATACAGCTTCAGATGAACAGTCACAGTATGTTCTACATTAAATGGAGGAAGATCGCCACATAACGTGGTGTGGATTGACAACATGCTAGAGAGCGGGAAAAAGTTAGTGAAATTTTGGATGTGAATACTGATGTATGTCGATGTAAATGTACAGCTGTACAATGGTATAAGTATTCATCAGTATCAGGCAAAAAAACAAAGCTGTTACAATTGGAAGCATTGTCATCACAATCACTAAAATTTTAAAATACTCTTATCGTATGTGTGCCTTAATTCCCATACTGGTGTATCCCTTGTCTTTAGAAAAGAAAGGTGGAGCGATAGTTTATTCTCGTTTTGTTCCAAAGATTTGGAGGAAGAAGGAGAAGATATAGATGATATCTAGGTAGAGGTTGAGAGTGGCGAAGACGTACTCCTCTGGACTCATGGCGTAGCGTTTGTTTCCCATGAGGAGCTGCGTGTCAAATGCCAAAAACTGCAACGGAAATGACGTCAAGTAAGACATATTTTTTTATTGTGATAGTCAACAGTACAATGCACAATAATTTTTATCAATAATGTCTTGACAGTGTCTGTACTCTTACCATGGTAAACAGTATGGCTCCCAAGGCAGCATAGGTGGCATCCAACCAGGGTACCTAAATGGCAAAAAATACTTTTTTGGATGTGATTCCAGTATTATCTATTATAAGGTCCACCATGTTATTTCTAAATGCATATGATGGTACAAATACTAAATATGATCTAAATTTAGGGTTGGATCTGCATCAGTCTAAAGTCTAATATTTGTCAGACTTTCAATTTTCATTCGTATTCCATTTAACTATATCCTAGTTGTCTGGAAATCCTCCACGTTCCAGTCTTGCATGACACAAAACTGGTGTAATTGCTTGATTTGGATAATTGTACTTACATATTGAAAGGGAAGGACGAGCGTCAACACCAGTCCAGAGATGAACATGACCATGCAGAACACAAAGAGCACACCTTGGTATGATGTCACATCAAACTGGATGGTGGAAAGCACATAAAATCAAACATATTAGTATGTTAATCCAACGGCGTGAAAGCTGACACACACAAATGATTTCCCCACTCAATCATGCATGCCAGATAACATAAAAAGTACAGAAAAGGAAAAATGTATTTCTCCCACCTTAGTTTGGAAGCTGAAGATTGTGACTAGGAGACAGACTGCTGCTGTGATGCCCAGACACATCACCACTGACTTTGTGTTGTAGAAGCTATTAAAACAAGAGACATGCAAAACTTACTGAAAATGTTTCAAGCTATTTCAAACAGAAAGCATAATTCATTTTTATATAGACCTACATCACTGGCCACACACACAAACTAAGATACTGTAAAAGAAATACATTGACACCTAATTATCTGAGTGCAAAAGCCATCATAGTAGCCAGGGTCTAAAGCAGCAAGACACAATGCAAAGTAACACAAGACAGTGTACCTGGACAACATCCCTGTCATGTAGGACAGCGAGAGGGTCTGTAATGAGACATTGTGATAGTCATGTGAAATGCAGGCATGTGTTAGAATCTTTTTAGACAAGCCATAGCTGGAGAGCAATAACTTTTATAATTCATACTCATATATTTGGTTTAGATCCTGCTAATTTACAATCATTCTGTACCTAGGTTTGATTTGAAAACACTGCTCATCTAAAGAATACATAATTCAGTCTATACTTGGAAACATTTATTAAAAACCTAACACATATCTGTCTTGTACTTACAAAGATACCTAGCAGAATCAGATTCCATGGAAACTGTCTCCTGTAGGAGTGAGTAAAAGATTGGAGGGTCAATAATGTAGTTGATTTACTTTTTATCTTTTCTTTTTTTTGATGTCGTACATTTAATTTTGAAAACATTTACCTTGGTGCAGAGCAGCAAGACAGGGTCAGATATGTGACAAAGAACACAGCGCTGTTGAAAAACAGAAATATTGTTAGATATTTAGTTAGATAGGAGTGACATGGGCAAACATGTGACTGTGTCTTACTAACTAGAGAGTGACAAAACCAATATTACTTACTAAGAGGCCCAGTACCACCCAGGGTTGGTTTTAATGTAGTCCTTCACAGGGTCACTAAAAGCAACATAATCTTAAGTAAGTACACTACCCAGAGAATTTGATCAGAATTACTTGTTCAATATCGTAAAACATAAGAAAAAATGAAAAAGATTGGACTAACACTTACCAGAATGTGAAAAGAGACACAATAGCGAGAGTGACCAAAAGCTGGATCATCAAGATGGCGTACACCTTAGAGAAAGCAAGTTAGAGTGAAAAAGATCGGATAATTGTACATGTATTGTATGTGCTGGTCAGGCTTTTAAAGTTTAACATGGCCATCTGAGGTGAACTGCAAGTGACACAGCAGAGCCAACATTGTCATCGGCGTGATCATAAAGCGTTTGATACCTTACGGATGAAGACCCTCCTGATGTTGCGATCATCCCAGGTGAACTCTGTCAGCATGTCACCATCACTGTAGCAAGGAGCACTGGTGCCTAGAGAACACATTTATTTAAAATAGTAAATGTCAGAAATGACAAACTGACTTTATGAGTGAAAGATAAGGTGTTGTAGTACCTGCAGTGGCTTCCTCATAGCTGGGAGGAGTTGGTGACACTAAAACTTGTCCACTGGGGGAGCCATCGGTGGCCTTGTTTGCAAGTGACAGCTGATAGCACAAAAGATGAAAAAAAAATTATCTTTTAGTTTAAACTTAATGACTTCCTATCTCATTAAGAAACAACCCTACTGTTAATCTTGTTTATTTTGGAATAGTGTATATATATATATATATATATATATGGATATCTGTTATTGATATTGCCACTCAATTAGCAATTTGCACTCAAGTGCTGCACAAGTTTCACAACAAGTTCTATGTTATAATTTCATATCTTAGGTCTGTGGAATCCATTATACTGAGAACTTTTCTCAAAATAATGACATATCTTTAAACCACTTCAGTTGACAGGTGGTAGTGTTTTCACTTCAACTGAAACGTCTGCTAATAGCAGTAAATATTGTCTAACCCCTCAACAGACATATCAACTGCTTAATCCTAGCTGTCATGCATTTCGTACAACAAATAGCCTAAACATTTAACCCATTTACATTGTTCATAACTGCAATTATCTTTTTTTCTATTTGAGACATATATTGATAGGCCTATAATTTATGATAGTTAAGCTCTATTAGCCCCAGTCTGTGCCTCTCATGTATTAGCATAAGCTGAATTCACTTTCTTTAACGCTAATTGTTATTAAAAGATAATTAACCAGCGATGTTTAAAAGGTCGTTTAAAACATTTACAGCTGTTCTGACTGTATTTTCAGAACCATCAAAGACTGTCCTAACCATTTTGGTGAAAAAATATGAGAGGCACAACAAACTGGGGGTGGGCTAGGCTTCAGCACCGCTTTTTACCAGAGCTACAGAGGGTCGTCACGGTGACGCAACATAGTAAAACAACCAGTGACGCATTTCACTCACATAAACTCAGGGAACACTCAACAGCTTAGCATTGAACGCAAAAATATCATGTCAGCATGAATGGAAATTTCAGCAAACAGGGGTAAGGTACAATTAGCTACTCTATGTAACAGCTACTAAATCCTGTGGGATTTTATGGTTGTGCTGCGGGACACAAAACCAGTCTGCTCTGGATGCCATTCATTAATTTGACTTAATCTGGTGGTATTCACAACTGAATAGCGTGCATTGCCATCAAGCATCTGACAATAGTGAGACTAAAGAGACTGAGTAGAGACACGCATTGCAACTGTTACATAACAAATTGGCCCCACATACAAAAATTACAAATACAGAGCTGTGCAGTCCTTAATCGATTAATAGGAAAGTTAAAGGTAGATAAAGACGAAAATATTAACTGAATGACACGATTAAAGAAAGCTCATACCTTGCCCTGTGTCATGGTGTCTGTCTGTCGTCTCGCAGTAGGTTATCTTGTTCTGTATGCCAACCGGTCAATGGGGCTCTGGTGTCGGCTTTCTTGATGGTCGCAGTTCTTGCGGAGTTTAGCTAAACTGTGAGAAAAGACGTCGGACAGATGGTGCTCTTCTTGCCAGCTCAAACACTCTCTGACGATGTTGTGATGTAATTCCAAAATAACGCAGTTAAGACTCGTGCAGATACCCCTCCCTCACCCGCGACGGGACATTCTAGCAGCATCCAGGTGAAGCTGCGCCATAGAGAAAAAGCTGCGACTGTACCACAGCAAAAACGGGGAGGATGGATGCCTGCATGATCCGTTAGGAGGAGAAAAGTCCAGAGTAATCTCGAAATATGGTCTGCAGCAAAAACTACGCGAGGGGAATTGCAAGGGCTAAAATATTGTAAGATGTCCAGTTTTATCACAGGAGTCAATGCAAGTTTAAATGAATTCTTTGAATTTAAATGGGCTTCTTGCATCAGAATTACCTGATATACAAGTGGCTTTTTTTCAGTAAAAGGTGAACAATTTACAGCTGAAACTTTGAAATTAATTTCCATTATAACACTATTAAAAAAAATAAAAAGACTGGTACAGAATGAGACTTTGAAGTTAAGAGGTAAGTTAACTTTGAATAAAAAATAAATAAAATGTAGTTAAAATGTGCTTGGACAGCTAATATGTGGCAAATTACAATACAACAAAGTCAGGTAATACAAAACAAATAAATATGAATTAAATTTATACTTTTATTTAAAAGTGTAACAGTAATGTTGAGATAAAACAATATCCTGTAGACGGTGCACAAAAAGCATTCAAAGTAAAACTGACCTGCTGTAGATCACTCTTTTTAAATAAAAACATACTGTGCTGGAAGAAACAAGATAAAACAAAGTATCGTGGAAGAAGTATTCTAAGAACTGACATTCAGAAACTTGTCTATATGCTAGTCATGCTCTTATTTCTTGTAAACCTTTTCATGTCTGCTTTAAAAACACATGATGGAATTACTACGTCACTGATCTTCATGGAGATACTGACCAGTGAAATGCATTATCCCCCCTACATCTCTCTATAAGTGGACATAATGAGGCAACAGCGTGTGAACTGGAATAGTTAGTAGGAATGACACTGGAGTTTTGGACATGACTGACAAAGCTTCCAGCAATTTACTTGACAAATGTAAATGGCCATGTTTCCAAAGTATCCAGACAGATAGGATTAGTAAAATTATCTCCAAAAAACAACAAAGATGATAAGAGGAAAACATGTAAAAATGGAAATTAAATTGAATTTTAATCTACTAAAAAACACCCCCTTTTATTTCCTTCCCTGAAGCATTTTGCAAAATTTAGATGTATGTACACGTGGCTTCAGACACACAAAACTGGCACAATACATTTGAAACCAGTCCAGCAGAAATGGACATATGGTCCATCTCCTCAGTCCATCTCGCCCTCCCCTCTGGTTCCCTCCAGTCTCAGGTCTGTGTCGTTTCTGCCCAGGGTGAACAGACTGATTACAGCCATCAAAGCTGCAAGCATCATGACTGCACAGCCTCCAAACATGTGTCTGGTGCCGCTGCCATCCTCTCCTGCACCTGTTCCTGATATCTCTCCATGGAGCGCCAGCAGCCCTAGGCAGGCCAGCAGGTGCAGAGGCAGGCGGAACCAGGCCAGTACACCAGCCCGCTTCTCCTCTGGGATGACCCTGCCCTGGAGAAAGCTGACTGCAGGGAAGTAAAGGCCACAGGCCAGCTCCAGCAGCAGGAAGGCCAGAAAGGATTCATGAGGTCTAGGCTGGCCTGGGGCAGTGGAGAAGGTCAGCATGAAGAAGGAGAAGAAGGCCATCAGCACAGCCACGCAGAGAACATGGCCAGGCTGTAGACGGTAGCGCGTGGAGGTGGCGAGGCGGTACAGCAAGGAGCCGACCATGCTGGCAGCCATCAGGCAAGAGAACACTATTCCCAGAGGAGGCCCATGAGGGTCTAGTACCGGGGTCCACAGGAAAACAAAAATGTACAGGACACTTTCAAACAGAGCCTGCACTCCACCCAAGAGCATGACTCTCCTGTCAGACAGCAGGCAGCGCAACCCATCATGGCAGCTGCGTGAGAACCGGGCCCTCGCAGACAAATGGTTCACACCTCCATTTGGAGCGCCAAGAAGCCGTGTTTGTTTGTCCCCTTCAGGGCCTTCTTCTGCCTCTTCCTTGCCCCAGTCTGTTAGCACCACCCAGCCACAGCACACCAGGCTGGGGACCGCCAGGAGAAAGGGAGCCACCGGTCCCAGGTGGAGCCACTCTGCAAGCAAGTTAGCCACCAGCCCTGCTCCCACAGCGAGACCATGGTTCCAGGTGGCAGCTTTTGTGAAGGTGCTGGGGATCCACTCCTTGGGAAAATCATGGACGTCTACATGACGGTGCACATACCAGGCTTCAAATGCAGTGGTGAGTAGGGATGTGGACAGACCCCCCAGGATACGGCCCACAATCAAAACAAAGTAGTCTCTGGACAGCTTGGTGAGACAACAAGCAGAGTAGGACAAGCAGAAGACAAGACATGTCCGTCTGCGGCCCAAGGCTTGAGGCAGCCAGCTTGAAAAAGGAGCAAACAGAACACAGGAGGCCAGACCACACACATATAAGATGGCTATTTGGGATTCCAGGAAGCTGTAGTGGCGATACAGTTTGTAGAGGTAAGGACCCTGGAGCCAGTCTGCCCACAAAGCCAAAAGGTATGCTCGGAGGAATATACTCTGGAAGCGACGGAAAGCTGGGTTGGCTACAGCAGTAGGAGTAGACTGAGGTGGGGTGAGGCGGCGTGCTGTGAGCTCCAGGCCAACACACAGGGCAAGCAGCAAAATGACGGCAAGATATGCGGTCACCAACATGGTGCGATAAACTGCACCCACTTGAGGTCAAACCCGAAGTCCTAGGGCGTTTTCAACTCTTTTCTTTTTATTTCTCAGCACCTGTGAAGAGACAAGGTGAACAAGTAGTACATACAGAAAGAGGAGCGCTTACGTTAACACTACATAATTTACTAGAGTTATTAATAAGTTAATAAGCCATGTTTATTCGTAGCTAGCCTGGCAAATAAAATGTTTACCTTTAGGAATTTACTCAACGTTATAGCTGCTAGGACACAAACGTTATTAGCTTGTTACGCCAGCATACGACCTGTATCAATGACGGTAAGCTTTATTATTGGCAAATTAAGTTAATTTACTTAAAAACGAAATTGAAGGCGCTGAAATGTACCTGCATGCTATTGTTATTTAGCTAACGCTAGCCTACAAGCTAACCTGCTATTAACGTTAAGAATAAAATCGTTGTAACGTTACAATCCTACCATATGCTTTTCACTACACTCTGTCATAGTAAATGATACATCTTACCGTGCCGTTTGACCTCAGTCCCATAGTAGTTACACGACGTACAAAAGTAATAACATAAAACATAACAAAGTGATACAACATACAGGTATGTGTGCCAGCAAACAGACCATTCACTTCCGGCATCCGGGATCTATTATTTCACCACAAGGTGGCATCCCTATTTTGTTTTTTGATTTCCAGGAGTTGGAGAAAGTTGGTCATGTTTTCAGGCATCCAGTGTTGCAGCTTTGTTGGAGAGCCAGTCTATTCTTAAGGTTTGATTTTATTAATTCTTTAACAGTTTGTACTTTGAAGTAAGTAGTTACTGAAAAAAGCTTTTTTTCATGTTTTTTTATGAACTCTGCATACAGACTCCAACACTGTACAGTACAACACACAACAATAACAAGTTGTGGTGGAATGTAACTAAGTACATGTAAGTGCTGTAGAAGTCTACTTAAGTTCCAGTTTTGCCATACTTGTACTTTAATTGTGTATTCCATTTTATGTTCCTTTTTACTATTACCCCACTACATTTTGCAGGCAAATATTGCACTCTTTACTCCACCACAACTACATTTATTTTATGTATTTAGTTAGTTCTAAAGGGCTAGTTACTTTGCAGATTACTGATACAAAATATAAATCAACCAATAAATTATGATATATTCTTATGGGTTAAGCAACCCAGCAGTATATAAAGTCAATTAAATTAGCACCACCTTTACTAGCTGCAGCATTAAAGTGATATATGAATTCATCACTAATTATATTCCAGTAATATAGCCTGATATAGCCTATATAATTCAAAAATTGAGCCATTCTACATGAGTACTTTCACTTTTGGTACTTTGTATATTTTGATCCACATTTATACTTTTGCTTAAGAGTTTGAATGCAAGACTTGGACTACTTGGACTACTACTATTTTCCCCCCATTGTCTTATTACTACCTTTACTTAAGTAAAATATCTGAATACTACTTTCACTGCTGACGTTATCCACTGCTGAATGAACTACGTTGTTGTACTCTGTAGCTACGTTTCTAGCTATGATGGCAAACACCCTTCTAAGTGACTAAGTTATGCACAGGGCATAAACTGGTGTTAGATAATGACAATGTAATGTAATCTAACTAGTTTCATAACTAATTAGATTCATACAGTCCTAACTACTCAGCACATCTTTACTTTACTGAATGGACACAAAAGAACAACACACAACTAGAGTAATACATCATTTGAACTTTATATCATTATATCATTTATATTTAGGAAGAAAGATTTACAAAATGTACAAGATGTCCTCAATCAGCCACAATCAAACAAGCAAACAGTGAGAGGACCAATTAAATTAGATCTCTCACCCCAAAATATCTTTTGTGTTTGTATGACAAACATTGGCGGCAGAGGAAGGGTGCATGTTGAGTGAGTGCTGGTGATTTCTGGGATTATGCTGGTTGGTTACATAATCTGATAGCAGGAAGTACGTCTAAGACGTCTGAGAATCCCTTTTACATATTCTCCTGTGCAAAGCCCCCGTGGCACCTCCTAATATTGGAAGATCAATACATTCTTCTTTACACCAAACTCATCTGTACAATCCATCACATCAGTTCAGTCATTGATACAAAAACATTGTGGTAACATAATATTTACAGCAACAAAAATAAACAAAGGAACTCCAAAATCCAACATGCAATGGAGTGTTTCCATCAGTCCAGATGTGACACGATATAGTGATGCAGACACTAGTTTTTGTGAAATAATATAAAATGCCCTTGGACTTCTGAAGTTGGCATATCTAAACCCGAGGTGTGCTAAATGTTTTCTGGAAGATCAATCAAATAGTAAGAGACAGAATGCATCCTATTGTGTGCAAGTGACACATTAAAATAGTGGTCTCATTCCAGTACTAATGCAGATGGTATGTTTGTGAAACAGTTACACAATTACCTTAATATATCAGATTTCACTAGGTATTATATACAGATTCCCTTTGTCTTAAACACAAACTGACATGTAGTCAATCAACACTAATGGTCCCTAAGTAATAACTGTTTGGATCTACAATATCCATCTTTCAGCTGCTGCTTGGTGATGGCCTGTTGATAACGTACGATTTAAGGAATAAACAGAAGTGAACTGTTTTTTTGGATATAATGAGCAAGTGCACAAATGATTTGTCCATAAGGGTAATAGTAACTCTACATGATCATTTATTTTTTTACTGGGACAATGTCTCTCAAGAGGTGTTGAGGTTTATGTGTTTACATGAGTTTACATGTGTGTGTTTGTATGTCCTAAAACATTGCATGAAGATCGATAACGAATCAAAAATGAGTTCGCTACTTCCCTCATTCATCCTTTTGAAAAACGATCCTCAGATTGCACAATTCCTTGTTCCACAATTTTCAAGGAAGTCCTGCCCTTGGAAGATAATATCTGTGCGTGTGTTTGTGTGTATGCGTGTGTGGTGTACTGTCTCTTTCTGTGTAAAACAGTTTTTTTTTGTCTGTGTGCACTGTGAACAAGCAGCCTGCTCAAGGGTTGATGCGGAAGGCCAACAGTTTGTCAGAGTGCAGATTGTTGAGGGTGCGCAGGTCTGGCAGGCGCAGGAGGAGTTTGGGGAAGAGGGCGGTGTCATCTGGGCGACGGCGAGTGATCAGTGACCGCAGGGCACGGATCAGACCCTCCTGTAGCTGCTCCACAGCCCGCATGTCCAAGATGCCAGAACGGTCTGAGGAGCACAGAGAATGTAAGTGTGAGTGGTTGACGGGTACAGTTATTACATAACCGATTCATTATCAAAGTGTCACTGCTCTGTAGCTTTTCTCACAGTTTTACCACTCATTAATGCAATAGTGTCCCTCCTTTACCTGCAGAGACCAGCACAACAGCCATAAAGAGGGCCATTTCATCAGGCTCTAGCCCCAGGGAGCCCAACTTCTCACTGAAGTCAAACATTGCATCCAGCAGAGAGCCCATGCCCAACGCATGCAGGGTGGACAGGGGGTATGTTTGGCCATTCAGGAAGGTCACTGTACGCTCCTCGGCATTGAACAAGGTGCAGAACCTCACCATCAAAACCTAAACACACACAAAACAGAGAAACACAATGATTAGATTGAGACAAATCCTTACACCAACAAAAATAAAGAAGTCACACCGATTTTACATTTATGACCAGCATGAATCATTTGAAATGTATGACATTACCTGGAAGGTGCCTGATTTGAGCAGCATGACCTGGTCTTGTTGGCTAAGCTCTTGAAAACCTGGGATGCCCTTGGCAAACTCTACCACCTCCCTGACAGCAGGAGTGAAACACTGAGAGAAGGATTCCCATATCTCCTGACTCGTGCGCTCTGCCCCCGATACAGGCCACGCATTTAGAGGACATGCCTTAGAGAAAGACAAAAAAAGACATCATACATTGTTGGTCCGGCAAGATATATCACAAGAGTCTGGATCTAAGTAGTATGCTTCCTGCACTTACCAGCACTTTAGCTCCTGGAGCTAATTTCCACGGGCAGGAGGGCTGATTTTGGGTACTTCCTGCATTGTGAAAACTGTTGTGATTGTCAGAGCTGCTCCTTTGAGGTGTTGTACTTGTTGAGTGATTGTTATTCTGATTAGCTGACACTAAGTAGGTATAGCGATTGTTGTCCACATTGTGGAATGTATGTGGGTTGTTGTTAGGGGCAACTGGGCATCGAGTGGCAGAAGCAACAGGGCAAGACTGGTAACTCTGGGCAGGGGCGGGGTGAGAGGAGGCTTGGGGAAAACTGGCATCCTGAGAAAAGGGAGATGTGTTGTTGTTGGTGGTGATAATGTTAGCCCTCTTGGCTGCTCTCTCCTGGCTGCTGCTTCTGCGGCTGGTGAAGATGTCGCGGTAGGCTCTGGAGATGGCCCCAATGGCCTCTTTCGAGTTGCCATCATCTGGGCTGGAGGAAGCGTCCCTCACTGAAGACGAGTCCATGTCCATGGCAGCTGACTCATTTAGGCTGTTCATGTAGCTCTGCATCTCATCCAGAAGTCGCTGCTTCTCTCTCTTAGGGATGCGGCCGAAACGCACAGCTAGGGAAGACACAAGCAGTGAGGACAGATCAGCAGCCGGTCATTGCGACAACATGGGCATTTCCACTGGACATGTTTTGTACTGCATTTTTTTCTAGACAAAAAATTATGTCAATCCCAGTGTTGTTTGTTTGTTTGTTGTTGACAAATGAATTGCTTAAAAGATCAAGAGGCACACGTGCACATCAAAAGCTCAAGTATAGCATGATTTCAAGGAGAATCATATAAGTTGTGAGACGAAAACTTCCCTCTCCTCACCCATATCCCCCATCCCCCTTCCCACAGTAACCATCAGCTGGAGAGGCTATTTATAGACCCCCTGCTACCATCTGCCTCATCCTCTCCTCTATCCACCCGTCTCCTTCCTCTCCCGCTCCCTCCCTGCACTTGTAAGTAGGGCAGTGGGGCAACGTGAGTGTGATATCACCGGCACTGAGATCGTGAGAGGGAGAAGGATGAAGAGAGGTGGGCTTGAAGCACAGAAAAGAGTTGAGAAGACAGCAGTGAGAACATGAAGAGGTCTGATGTCAGAGACAGTGATACAGATAAAGAGATATACTGAGAGTATGTGTGCGTGTGTGTGTGTGTGTGTGTGTGTATGTGTGTGTATGTGTGTGTATGTGTGTGTATGTGGGGGGGGGGCATATGTTAAACATAAGCTATTTGCCTAAAAACATAATGACACTGTGCTGGGTCAAGTGAGGTGATTTTCTAGGACCATTAATATGCTTGGTCAATATTGCTATGTTTACCAAATATACAGTAATCTGTTCATTGCCATCCTTCATGAGGATGGGGCCAATAATGTGGCGTGAGTTGAATTCCTTTCATCGTGGTTAAAAAGAAGCCAATGCGGACTAGTGAGCTGTTGCTCTAAAAAGGATGCTCTGGTTAGAGGAAGAAAAGTGTGCCATCATGCCAACGGAATTAAATATTTGCCTATATTGCAGAGCCAAAGACACACAGCTGCCTGGTGTGAAATCAGGGTGTACTATTTATTGTGGGCTGCAGGCAGTTGCGTGCGGTTTTCCTGTTTTCGTAATGGTTGAAACAGAGCAAAAAGGGGTTTCTAGGTTGTGGCCCTCAACGCTTTCGAAAATCTCCTCCAAGAGGGTCGACCTGGCTCTTTGTTCTCTTATTGAGTCGTATTTTACCACCCTATTTTCTCTGTGCACCAGAAGTGTCAAGCACTTGCAGAAATAACACTAACCTCTTTACTAGATTAGGCAATGCTGTGTGGTGGAGGGCGGAGATGAGCAGAAACCATACTGAGAGGAAGAAGACAGGCAAACTACACCAAGTAGGTCATGATGTATGAGTACACTATAGGCTCAATCCTCAATTGTTTTTCTAGGTCAGCTCAGCTATTTTCTTAATCTGCGATGAAAGGTGATCAATCAATGTTCAGCTATCAGAGCTAAAACTAGGTGATGTGAGCATCACGCCTGATAAATTCTGTCACAACGACTGGCTGTTTTCTGCATCCCTTGCTTAATCGTTGCCCTGTCCCTCATTAATTGCAGTAAGATGTTCTATGGGTAATAAAGTTGACCCCGTTCCAATTTCCTAAAATAATTCCTGTGTTTGCTGCAGTTTTCCAGATGATAGATAGCTTAGGGGACTTCAAGGCTCCTTTTCTCATAAATCATTGTCTGAGGGGGAGATGTAAGAGAGCAGAGGGAACATGGTGGGTACATGGAGGGGGAGGGGCCATAGCGAACAAGAGCACAGAGGTAACGGCATTGTGGGAGGATGCTGCAAAGGGCAGGAGAAAGACACTTGGAAACTTAAGAGAGTTACAAGGCCAGATGGTAATCTTTGGCAGTGCAGTGACACAGTAGAAGGGCAAGGCAGGTGCACGTCTGCTGACAAAGTGAGTGACTGAGCTACTGGCACGATGACCTCAAAAGACTTTCCGCATTACATTTTTCACACAGACCCACATTTCAGTACTGCGGCTCTTTCGGCTGCCCATTTCCCTGCTGCTTTGGCTAATCAGAGCACTGTGCATCCTGGCAGAACTGCACGAGGATGGGTCTCTCTCTCTCTCTCTCTCGTTAAAAATGTGTCAGGATGTCTCACCATCTCTTGACATGCCAACAGAGAGGCATTTCTTGAAGCGGCAGTGCTGGCACCGGTTGCGGTTCATGCGCATGATCAGACAGTTTTCGTTCTTCACACACATCTTGTAGTTGATGTTCTGCTGGATGCTGCGGCGGAAAAAACCCTGAAACAAACAAACAAACAAACAAAAAAAAACTGAAACTGGTGCACCATAAAGCAACACATCATTCCACACTGATGATCATTGACCTGATTTTTCTCATCAGGGACCTTACCTTGCAACCCTCACATGCATGCACGCCATAGTGGAAACCAGATGCGATGTCCCCGCAGACTTTGCAAAGCAGGACCATTCCACCTGTCTCTGAGGAAGGGTAAACAGACAGTTAGATAAGATGCAATAAATTCGATCAAGGAAGAATTCTTTATGCATAATATCAACAATGTGGAAACACTAACTTGTGAAAGTTCCTGTGAACCCGCATGGCCTCTTTCCCGCGATGGGATGCGCATAGGTATGCTGTGGAGTGGCTGCTGCCGAGGGGCCACTGTAGACCTCGGGAAACTGGAACACCAGTTTGGAGGATGGGGTGTTGCACCCACCTGCCCTCTGTTTCAGCGCCCCAATCTCTGTGAACGTAACCTCCTCTGGAGATGAGGGCTGGGAGTGTGAAGACGGTGACTGTGTCTGGTACCCGCTGGAGGGGCTGCCGGGGCTGGGGCTGGCACTGCCAGATGAGCCTGCATACAGGATAACTCCACCTCCTGCACATAAGGGAATGAATCGGTGAGACCTCTGAGCTGAGAGTTAGTGATCAGCTGATTTTGAGTTCAAGCTCCTAATTAAAGCATACAATGTCATTTAGATATCGATAAGACATTTTTTGTACACCATACATGTAGCTGAATTAAACTGATTAAAAGTGGTAGCTATAAATTTAAGTTATATAATAGTCATATTTCCTTACAAACCATTCAGCTACTCTACTACTTTGGATGTGATGTGATGTAATGTTGCACAACCTCTGGGTAGCAGAGAACAACTCTGAGAATGTGCAGCGTTGTTCCTTCATCCAGAGTGTAAAAGGCGTAATTGTGCGATCAAGCGGGTAAAGTGGGCGCTAAAAATACTGCTGGTAGCACAGCGACAAAGCAGGCAGAAGCCCTACCTTTTGTAAATAATTCCTGCATCGTGCTAATGTATTTTTACAGGCACCGTGTAAATAGCTGTGGTTGTTTTATCCCCCCCCCCCGGCTCTTCTAGTCATGCGTTGTGGATGAGCTGAGACACGGCCTCACGTGTCTGCTGCCTCCTCCGCTCCAATAATAGCCTCGCTCCCCTGGCACCGTGCCCAGCGCCAGCTAACAGCACGACACCTGACCGCTGCCTCACATGCATGGACTCCTGACACGGTTACTGGCCGAACCTAAATCCGCAGTCTCGTGTTGAACTGCACAGCGATCTTAAGTCAGATCTGTGTTTACAAACATACGCTGACTGGGAAGCTCCCCGGGCGTGAGATGGCACCAACACTCAGCCACTGCCGTTCATGCGCCACCGCAGGAGTCAGAGAATGTGAGTCACGTTTTTGCAAAGGAAAAGCCTCAACTGTTGGCTGTGGACTGGACTGGATGTAGCCTAATAATATACTAACAACTCAGTGTACAGTAGAGTCCAGCAGAGAGACGTTCAGAATAACAAATTATGCAAATTAAGATATATCGAAGCCAATCTAAACAAATGGGTACAATTAAAAACTTAAGTTATGATTGGCTTGCACATGCAATGATACATTTACAATATTCAAAAATTTTTTCAACATCAAAAATTAACGCCATGGCGCAGTGTTTTGACCAACTGAGCCTTGTATGTGGAAATCCTGCACTAGCGCAGTAACTGAAGGCTTGCCCCTGTGTCGTGTGTTGCCCTTTGCTACACGCGGTTTGTTTTAGCTCAGATGTTTTGATAATCCCTCAACCGGCACGTGTTGGTGGTTGTTGACTCATGCCAGAGCCCTAGACAGACCCAGCAGATGCAGGCCCGAGCCTCACCTCTTCCTGAGGTTACATGCAGACAGTCGTGGCCCAACCCCCACCCCACCCAAACACATTGCATGTCCACCTGAAGACTCACATGTACAGTAGACCTGTGTTTATGAATGACCCCTAGAGCCACTCTGCAGCAAACACTATCAGCTAATCAGTTTTACTGTCTGCTTGAGAAGCCTAGATGGACAGATAGGCTACTATACAACCGTCACCTGCACGTGTCAATTGTTATAGTAAGGTTAATATAATTAAATAATAAACATCCACTGCTGTTTAGCACATTATACAGATTTTCTTCTTCTTACATTTTTTGTTATGATATAGCAGTATCACTACCTATGTTCAATGAAGGCATTAGTTGTCACTGGTTGAGGAAAAACATAGCATGATATTTTTGTTTTGAAATATCTGCAGGCTGCATGCTTTTGGGATCACCTATCGATTGATTATGTGATGGGCTGCTTTACTGTTTTTATTCTTATTATTAGCAGCCTGTAATAGCAATAAACTTATAAACTGAACTGTTTGTGGATTTTAGATGTGGCCTATTAATTCATTTCAAATTGTATGAAACTCCTTCCTCACTGCCCATCTTACTTTGCCTCAACTAATTTAGCCTACCCGTGCAAGCACTAATCTGCCTGGGACAGTAGGCAGGTGGAGGAACGTGAGCAGTGAGCACTTTGCACACAAAAAAGCTCCACTCCTCTCTGTTTCTCTCTTGTCCTTTATCTCTTACTTTCACTCGGTTCACCTTATAGGCTAATGCAGGCCATGGACAGAAAGCCACAGTTCAGGCGACCACTAGTGTTCTTTTATCCTTGTGGTGTACAAAATGGCACATGGTTTGCTTCTTTAGAGCAATAGTTTAGTTACAATGTGTATTATGCTGTAACAGAAAAGTGTGGAGGCTATTATGCTTGTAGGCTATGGCCAATAAAAGGAATTATTGTGTGCTACCAGAGACAATTTAGAAAGGAAGGCCAATCTGTGAGCACATCAGGCTGGTGAGAACTACTTGGCTGTTTGCAGTAGACTTCATTAATTCAGGCTTGTGTAAGTAGGTCAATATCACAGGAAGTTTACAATTGTGACCCTGTGCCTCTAGCATCTCTCCAGACTGGTGCTGCCTCACACACCAGCTCTGGCTCATGCAATTATCAGGAGGAGCCCTATTAGATTATCACAGTGGACAGCTTGAATGTAATAGCCTAAACACAAGGATAGCCCAGGAATCAATTTTATCTATCCAGTCTCGTCTTTTTTATGGTTCAATGTGGCTATAATCTCTGCACATCCTGTCAAACATGGGTTGAAAAACACCCGTTTTCAGGATTCTCTGTTTTAAACGCATCGGGTGAGAGGAGAGATGTTATGTTTCACAGCTGAGTCACGTTCCGGCTGAAACCCACTCTAAGCGGATGTGTGCCCTGAACTGATGAGTCGGGGACAGATGTTGCGGAGTCAAAATCGAGTGCGCTTCTACCACACGGCTTTCAGTACCAGCGAGAGGCGCATGAGGCGGGAAAACGTGACGAGAGAGAGAGAAAAAAAAGTTAATGCATGGAATCGCTGACCCACTGACCAAGGTCTCCCTCACCATCACCGCAGGCGGCATCAACACAGAAGCGTCCGTGAGAGCGGGGAAGCGGCATGGAGGCGGGAGGAGGGCCCGGGTATCTCACGCGTCGCACGCGGCTCTGCAAGGGAAGCCACGTGAGGAGGCTTTTGACAGAGCTTTCACTGGGAAGACATGAAGCCTGGCGCTCCAGCCAGAAGCCACAGCCTCTACAGTCCGCCAGGGGCTTATAATTAAAGAGCCAAATTAAATAGAGCAGCATGTTATGCGGCGGGGTGGTCTGACTGTGCGCCAGCAGCAGCACCGCCCGCACGTCACACAGGCGCTGCATTGGAAACAGGAGGATCTGTGTTGTACCAGTATGTGGCCAGATCCAAGTTTATATTGGAGGAAATGCATATGATAATAAAATTTCTCTATTATATAAAATCGCTACTCCTCTTGAATTATAGCATATGCCTATAGCCTATTTAATAGGCATATAGCCAAAAATTTTGTTGTTTTCTTAAAATCTCTTTTGGTAATAGCCTACCTAGTAGCCTACTTTAAAATATATAGAATATAATATATAGAAGAGGGGAGAGTGGGTTTAGTTGGGCCATAGGTCAGTTGTACCACTCAATTCCTTCCATTCAGAGACTGACTGATGTTATTAAGTGTGTCCTGAAAAAGACATCGGTCTACTCCTATTTTTGTTTTGGGAAACAGTTTTTTTTATATTTTCAATGCCCATATAGCCTATTTTGGGGATAGGACTACTGTTTGACATGAAATATGTGTAATTTGATTAGATTGTAGTCTACTTAGCCTATTTTACTGGCCTTCAAACTCCTGTGGTTAGCTTATTAATAGCACATGTTTTATTATGGGTGACTGATAGTTTGAATGTTGGCAGAAATTGGCCCCCACTACTGCATTTTCTCTGAATGGTTTTGTCAGGTTAAATACCGAACCAAAGACGTTATGGTTTTCAGATGATGATGAAGAATAGGCCTGAGTTATAAGGTCTGGCTGTTTGAAAGTAGCTCAGAATAATCGGGAAAACCTCCACCAGGGGCGTGTCAGTGGAAGTATTAATGAGTGAGAGCATGCAGTGGGGAAAGTCAGTTGTTCAGGCCGTTTTTAACAAATGAGCATCACTTGACAGCTAAATGTTACAGTGCAACTGAACAAACTGATATTGGTGTCAAGAAAGATGAAATACTTAACTGACTCCCACATAGTAGCCTACAGTTGGCACTTCACAAGGTCAAGGATATCCAAATTTGATGAAAAGATGGACTTACATCAAAATGCATGTTAAAGTATTTGCATAATTAATATGTAAAATTATCTAATATTTACTGATCCTTAAAATCCCTTAAAATGTGGGACTATCATGTAGCCGATGTTATATGACATGTAAGACACATTGTTAAATGAATGAATCATTGCAATAATCTTTCAGCTGAATTTTTCAGCTGAATTCTGCATTTACATGCAGCCTCATCAACTCCACAACCTCATGATCTCTGTGGTTGAAATGGGGGTTCTGTGTCAACACACAAACAATCTAATTTTATCTGCAGGACTTTATGAGCCATACAGCTCACCACTGCAGCCATATTTTTGCCAGGTTATTATGATGTTTACAAGCTTTGTGTAGATACTACACTGAACTCATAAGTGAAATGCTGTCATGTGCATTTCAGTAATGTTACTGAAACATCAAAAGGTCAGTGAACCCAGTTCAAGGTGGTCATTTACATTTACATCCAGGAGAGGAAGAATAGGCTAAATGACAAGACTTATGGACAATTGAAATATGAACCATCATTTAAATAGGAAATAAACAATTATATAAACTTTACAATTTATAAATAAACCATAACAAAAATTGAAATTGCCCTCACTCACACAAACACCAAACATCAATAAAACACCAACATAAAAGCCCAGCATGCAGTCTTCATCTTTATTGGCCAATACTACATCTCTTATGATTACTCATTTAACTGCCCTCCCTGTTCCGTGAAAAACACTGGCCCAATTTATCAACATAAATAGAAATCCATAACCCGGTGCGTGGGTTCAGTGTTGTCTTCAGATTAGAGCAATGTTGACGGAGCGCAGGGTGCGCCCATCACCTGTGCTGGAACGTGACCGTCGCTGTTGTAAATTGTTCACTGTCAATAGTAGAGGAAAGCAAAAAGCATGTGCACCTTTGGCTGACCTCGAAAACTCTGTCTAATACCACTTAGCGGAAGTCCTGTTATCAACTTTTTGCTGCAGGCACTTAAGCGATGGCCTTGATAATAGAAGCAAACACGCCGTTTACGCCAAAGTGTCTTTTGTTTTTTTCCCCCGTGAGATGATAGAGGGCTAGTGTGCATTTGAAGTTCTGGCTCGTACAGATTATAATTACAGTGACAGCCAGTGTGCTGAAGCTCCACGTGAGTTTGTTTTCATGGAGAGAAACAGGAAGTGGTCAGCCTCACTACAACCGTATGGCGCGGTTCGCTCTCAGAAGCGCTGCAGTCCAAGCGCTGCGATTTGACATTTGAACACAGCGCCCCAAACTTTTGACACGTTTGCGTAAAGTTTGACTTTTGCATTGTACTTTTATTGAACTTAGAAACAAGTTGAAGTGAGTAAAGCCTGAAGCGAACTCGTGCATAAGCGTAGCCTAATTGTCACAATCACTTGGTAAACCAATAAAATTATTCAGTTCAGTCAAACACTTGCGTAGCCTATTTAAATATTTCGTGCGCCAGAGGAGAACTCACACATTAGATAGCACACATAATTGCCAATTATGCACATAGGCGAGTGTTTTAGTGTTTTACACAATCAGTCAAATAATAAATTACATCAGTGCTGCTTTGCCTTATATTAATCAAAGATGTATTACATTTAAATTAAAGTCATTTTATTTTAGGTTTGGGTAACACAGCTAAATAGTTGTCCCCTGGCAACAAAATGAATGAAAACGCTCGTCTTAGTCAGCATTGTAATAATAATGTAACGGTGGTTGTATGTCAAACATAATATTGAAGTTATTCTTACCAGGGCTGTTATCCATTTCTCTTGTTGATGTCGACGGCTGTAAACAGTCTTGAAGATAGACGTCCGTGAATGTGACTAGACCGGAGTAAAACTCTTTTGAAGACAGGTGAGAAAGTCAAAAAACAGATTTGGGTAAAACACCTTCTCCATGGAGCGCAAAAAGAGGACGCAGTGACAGAAATGTGTCCAGTGCATGCAAAGTTTTCCCAGTAAACTGTCAGCAGGTGTGTCTCTTAGTGCTCTGCTCTTGTCTGAAAGAGGTGAGTTAGACGAGCTGGTCTCAAAGATACCTGGATGCCTTCTGAGCTCTGGATACTGCGCCCCGGCTGGAGAGGATGTGATGTAGCACGAGCGGAGATTAGGCTAAATGATTCTTATGAATTCCAAGAAAGTAGAGTCAGCAGGTCCGTGAACGGGGTGTCAGGCAAAACATACACACCCACTGATACGCACACCCACTGATACAAACACCCACATCAAACACGTTTGCAGGTGAGTATAGGAAATGTGACCGCCTTTGCGTTCGCTCAACTTGTGTTGTGTCTTTTTTGCGTGGGATTTGGCTCACTCTTTGTATCTCGCGGAGTCCATTCTCTCCCTCTCTTTCCCCTACACGCTTTTGTGCATTCTCATTGGCGGGGATCTTGCGCTGAGGGGAGTTTGATGCGCTTATTCGGCCGTGGTATGTGTTCAGTAAAGCCACGCTACATGTGCGCTCTGCATGTGCCGGGGAGAGCGCTGCCCTACTGATACACATTTTATGCAAAATACGGAGCGCGTGGTGCAGAGGGATGGAGAGATTGGAGGATGAAGCACATGGACACTGGGCGTGGCTCACCGTGACTGCTTGTTCTCTGAGAAGTAGCGCCGCAAACGGATGGTAAACACTGAGACAAGTCAAACGTCGACGTGCTAAACAACAAACAAGTTTAAAGCTCATGTGCCAAAGGAAACTGTAGATGTGCAACTGGACCTGTGGCACGGCAGAAACATGCTGTTTAAGCGATCCGTATGCAAAAACTCAACTTTGGCTGACATCATTAGTGCTGAAAATGTAAATCTTATAGGCTATTTAATTGTTTCTGCACGTGTGGCTATGTTCAACCACACTGTGCACTTGAGGGTGAGGTCAGTTTTCACAGTTTCTCATTTTATTTATCTTTAAAAGGTGTTTGCGCAACAATAGGCTACAGTTCACAACATCCAGTCAGCAACAAACTGTATAGTTTACTGTTTGTCCTTTAACAGGTTGGAACAACTTTACACAGCTTGTGGAAAGCGCCCCACGGTGGCAATTGATAGCATTAACACAGTAGCGGAATTCTATGGCCCAATCCCAATCTCCACACTCACGGACTCGCGGATTTTTTGAGGCGCGTTCCCGGAAAAGCCGCAGGGACTGCTGTGAAAAGTTTTTTAGCCCCTAAATGCACACTTTCCGTTAAATCTGCATCTCTGCAGACTTTGCCTGAGGGAATAACCCACAGTTCATAGCGTTGTGACGTTAAACACGGGGTTACCAGAGGAATAATGTGGACATTAAACAAGGTAAAGAAAAGAAAACAAATAAGAAAGAAAAAAGAAGTTTACATTTAAGTGTATGATGCTGTTTTGATAAAAACGACTAAATTGATTATTTGAAAATTACCTCTCGTCCGCGCTGTATGCTAGGGCCAGGGCCTGGAATATGCTCAGTCCCTTAAGTGCCTTAGCCTTAAAGAAAGTAAAAAAAACAAAAAACGTCAATCTGTGTCCTCAAGGTAAGGTTATCTATCTTAAATGATGATTTAGTGATGTTGCAGACAAACAATTCGCTTTTGAAAATCAAATTTCATTCACTATATAATGACACACTAAAGTCTCAATGTCTAAGGTAATCAGAAATGGAAAAACAATGTTTTTTAAATCCGGTTTTAAATTTTAAAAAATACATTTTTGTTTAAATAAATCTGATGTAGTCCTAATAGGTTTATTACGAAGCTGTAACAGAAAGACCAGGTTGTATTATTATATGAGCCTTTTTAAAATATATATTAAGGAACATCTTATCCTATTTGATCATTTCCATCTGTCCATCTAGTAATGAATTGCCTTAACTGGTTCGGTTATTTTCTTACGTAATTATTGAAGTTTGTTTGTGTTCCATCTCATCCTCTGACAGGACATACGCTGCGGTCCTCCTTCCCTGCCACTAGAGGGAGTCCCAGTGCCAGAAATCTTCACGCACTATAGCTCCCATCAACGCCCCTGAGCTGCCGGAGACACAGTGACGGATTGGCAACAACAAACGAAGGCAATCTGACAAATGACTGAAATGATCTCTGAAACGTAAGCCCGAATGGCGTGATCTTTCCAAGCTGCTGTGATGTAATGGAGGATTTCTCCGAAGACTGCCCCTGACTTTGTGTTTGGCGTCCTCCACAGAAAACTTCGGTGTGCGTGTGCTTGTCATCCATTATTCATGTTTCAAACTTCTGGGGGAATGTGCTCGCTTTCGAAGCCGATGCATGCACTACTCTAGGCGAAGAAGGTAGGACTGTGTGCTTTAATTGTAATTTATTGGATATCTAAGAAGAAATGTGGCTCAAGCCGTGTCAATCCGGGTGTGTTTACTGTATGCGTGTAAGACTCAGGCGCTTCTCATGAAAACACGTTATGGCAGGGCACGAGATAATTACAGGCTACTGAAACAGTTTGGGGACTGAGCAGAACAGAAGTGGCTGCCAACATACACACCTGCAAAGCGCTGCTTTGCCCGGGGCAGTCTTCATCATCATCATCATCGTCGTCTGTCTGTATGTATGTCACTCATCCCCTTACCGCCCCACTCCCTCGCACACCTTGCTGAATGTGTGCTTTATATCAATGATGGCAGTTAGGTGTGTGGCTGATGAGAGGCTTCAGTGTATTCCGGGCTGAACCTCCCGGTTTGTTTTAGATTAGCTTCCGGGATGGTTGGTTTAAGCTCAGGAAAGCACAGCAAATGAGCAAAGAATGCAGAGAATTTTCCAGTTCTAGACTCTGAGGAATTATCCTCATGATCAGTTTTTTTTATTCATCTGTGCAGAAAAATAGCAAAAGCAGACCTGCTCAACATGCTAAATATATACCCTATACATATTTAACAACCCCACAAGCCAAAAAGCAAAAGCAAATGAAAACTAATTTTTTTTTTTCATGTTTCCTCCTCAGTATTTAGTGCCCAACTTTCTCACAAGGGCAGTTTTATGTGCAGGGAAGGAGGCATGGAAAAGAAGACCTTTCCTTTTGAGCTCACAGATTTGCAGTAATTACAGAATCACTTCCATATGTGGCTCTCTGGCTGCCTTCTCGCTGCCCCCACCACCCCTCTCCTCCCCAGTGTTCTCTCTCTTTCCCTTTGCCTCTCTTTCATTTGCATTCTCCCCTATTCCTCATTTTTCCTGCTTTTATTTTTTGGCTTCCCCTCATGCACTCAGAGCATTTTCTTTGTAAAACCACAGCTTAAACAAAGTTTATGATAATCAGAACATCCTGGCATTTTTGGCAAACGACTGCGCTTTTTTGGTGATTCAATTAGACCACGCATGCCAAAAAAAAAAGAGGGGAAAAAGAGTTTGTGTGCTTCAGCGAGAGAAAAGATACATGGACGGGAGAGGGGAAATGTTGAAGAATACGGAAAGATAAAAAGAGGCGAGTGAAAGAATGGGAGCTCAGTGAAGAATTCGAGAAGCAGGAATGGAGCGTGAAGGAGGGAGAGGTGGAACAGAAAATGAGGCAGAGAGAGGGAGGGCTGGAGTAATGCTTTTTGACAGAGGTGGGTTCAAGATGGGTTCATGGTGACATCATGGCTGATTCCTGAGGAAAGTATAGACAGGAGAGCCGTTCACCTTTCATTGGACACACATGTTCGGGAATAGGCAGGAGAGCGTTCATGTGCTGGCACACACGCTGGTAGCTGCGTCGACAGCCTGTGAATGCACCCCAAAATATGCACAAAAGGCGCGCACACACACACACACTCCTTTTTATTTTCTCTTTCTCTCTCACTCCCCCACTTTTTCCCCTTAGTTTCTTCTGCAGTTAAAAAAGCTTTTGGCTCTCACTCTCTGCTCCAAGCTTTGTGCTCATTTGTTTTTGTTAGAGGAGTACATAGTGGTATATGCCCTTCGGTCCCTAACACATACATTTCTCCTTTGCCATGAGTAACTCATTTTTCCTGCAAGTAGTATTCCTCTGTGTATGTTTTTACTTCAAGGCGGTTGGACTCTAAATGAGTGCACTTTGCCAGGCTGGATGAATGAGCTCCTTCATTTCACAGGATGTGTGTTTAAGTCTGTAACCAAGAAAGTGCAAGCAAGTGTATATTTGTGTGTGTGTGTGTGTGTGTGTGTGTGCATGAATGTGTATCTGCATGTGTGTGCGAAATGACTCTTTAGTGGGGTGTGTGTGTTCGCTCTGCGTCCCCTGACTGTCTCAGTGTGGCACCAGACTTCACATGACATCAATCTGAATGTGGGGAAATAGTGATCTCATTACAGGCATCTTGTTACTGATTAAAACCTGCCGCCACAGGCACCAGCTCCCTGCGCCCCTTCTCACCTCCCCCACCACCAATCCCATCACCCCCCCCCCCCCCCCTTTCCCTCTACAATCCATCCCTCTCTCCATCTCACCCTCCAGTTTTCTCTCCCTCCCCCTTTCACACCCCTTTCTCCCACATTCCCTGTACCAGCGGCCCTCTCGCCTTCCATCCCCTCTTGCCTCTACGTCTCTCCATCTCCCTTTAACCCCTCTAACCTCACTTTCTCCCTCTCTTGCGCCCTCAATCATCTCCTCTTTCCTTTCCTGCCTCTGCTGCTCCTCCTCTGCCAGCAAGCCCCAGGCCTCCACTCCATAGCTCTGTGAATGCAAATACATTGAATCTAAAGTGGAAACACACGACTGAATACGACTGAGTTTCCATGAATATTTCATATCTTCATAAACACACTCAGAGACGCTGCAAAGCTACATGCTGAACAACGCCTGTATTTGCAGGATGACTTCCTGTGAGGAATATCCTCTCTGCGTTCGACTTTTTGTCAGAG
The DNA here is from genome assembly GCF_014851395.1 of Micropterus salmoides. Lineage (NCBI taxonomy): Eukaryota > Metazoa > Chordata > Actinopteri > Centrarchiformes > Centrarchidae > Micropterus > Micropterus salmoides. The sequence goes on along the minus strand of NW_024040707.1, from coordinate 18,124,616 downwards.
CACACTGTGTTAGGATTGATGTCCGGGCAGTGCGTTATGATGTCACAGACTGAAGTTAATGATACAAGAACGGAGAGGGCCATAGGCCATGTTTCCAGTGGTGCCCTAAGAGAGAGATAGCACCCTGATCTATCTTCATTATCCCCCACTCTGCAGCCTCCCAGACACAATGATCATAAATCTCTGCCTGGAGCACACTTCACTGACACTGAAACACAAACACTAGTAACCTCTGACCTTCTCGCTGCTACTGCCTACGCATGCTCATCCATGCACACAGACACAAGCGCACACACACACATATTCACAAGTGCCGCCGTGCGTGCTGCAAGAGCATGCACACATACGCTAAACACACCCCCTGCTCAAGCTCACTGTCATAATTTAATAAAGGAGCACAGCATGCCCTGTGCACTGACATACACACGGCTATCCTCATACACTTGACTGCGCATTCTGACACAAATGCATGGTTTTGGTCAGCCTGATAACAACACAGACTTGAAATTCACACTTCACAGTTCACATCACTCTGGTGGCTAATAAAGAGTCAGTTTTTGCAGCATCCTATGGCTGTATTTACCTTCTTGTTTCATTTTACACAATTGCTGATTTAGTCCTGCTATGTAAACAGTTATGGGATTTCTATTAGCCTCACTGGCCTCAAGAGCAACACATAAATCAAACGTAAACGAGATAAGGATCGGCTGAAGTGCTTTTTGCAGTATGGCTTAGATCTGTGCTTCCTGAATATAAGGTTTCTGCAAAAAAAACAAAACAGGCAACAGCGCCTCTCACTGCTTATCCGTTCATTCCCCTGATTATGTACAAGCAAATCCACATTTTGAAAAAATTGTATGAAAAAACATTTCAGTAGGCTTGTGTAGACCATATGTGGCTGTAAAAAATCGGAAGCACAGAGTAATAACGAGAGCTAGGTTGGCAGGGCTTGACTTTATCCTGGAGAAATATTGGGGTCAGTGTATTTGGGGATAAGATCTCTGCCTATATCAGGCCAGTTACGGTGATTTAAAAACAAAATAAGCAGCAGTTGTAGCAGATTTTAAATGTACAGGTATCTGTGAAGACAAAAGAAAATTTCCACATGCTGAATTGGTTGGCAGTTCTGCTTCAGACTGTGATATGTGGGAGACTGTGAAGTGATGCATGGTCAATATGCCTGAAGGGCATCTTTTAGAAGTTTCGGAATAAGTAGTGCATGTTTAATTTGGGTATTTTGAAAATGCTTGCTACACTTAACTTGGCTTAGACAATAATTAGATTAGAAGTTTCTTATTTCAGTGTTAAGGAAGCGCTCGTGTATTTCCATTGACTTTGTTTTTTTCTTCAGAAAGTGTAGTTGATCTGTGCTCCGCTGCAGGGGTAAAAGTGCCCGTTGAGGTGCCAGTTGAGGTGTGCCTCCTCCTCCCAGTTCTGAGGTTTGAGGTGCTCCTCATAACCAAAACAACTTGAGAAGCATTACATTCAGAAAAACAGGGCACACACCCAGAACCACAAACACATAAACACAGATCTGAAACATATGATCTCATATGGAGAGAGGGGCACGTTTAGGGGCACACCCAAATCTGTCTCTGCTGCCACTGCACAGCTCTGCCATCTCACATGGGACTTCCTGTAGCTGATGTGCCACTACTAGTTTCATTTTAGGAACTGAAATTATTTAGGTACAGAAATACAATAAAAAGACTTCAGACAATAATCTTGACTTAAAAATAATAACTGCAGAATGTTTGGCAGGATGTCGACAGATGTTGTGTGTCCTACAAAATGTTTGATTCCAGCTTTGAATTCTGGTTTTCATTTATCCTCCATGAGAATGTTTTAGATATTCTGTCAGGGTTTTTTGTGTGTCCAATACTTCCTTAAATTAGTTTCACAAGGCTCCTCATACTTGCTTTCTTCTTTAATATAAAGTCCTATAAGTAGTAGTAGCATCAGCAGTTGTAATAATAGTAGTGATTTATTATCACTGCTCTGGGAAGATTGTCACAGAAACCTTGTAAGTAATAAAACACAGTGCCAAACACAAATATGATTTTCAAAAAACAGCACAAACAGTACGTCCCTGTACTGAGCAGTCAGGTAGGGCAAAATTCATTATGTTTAATCTGTAAATTAATCA